>NC_138858.1:6612307-7012427 GCF_965183815.1 Platalea leucorodia
GGGCATGAATGAATGACATGTGGCTGAAAGTATGAAGAAGGCTGCACTGGTGCTGGCAAGCCTATAGAGGCACAGAGACTCTGATGGAGGCCTCTCGTAAAATTGTTTGTGTATACACATACAAATACATATATATCTGTATATGTGTAAACACATATACATAAAAAACAAATTAAATTACTGCTGTTGTTTATGGTTTAGAGGAATGGTTTGGATTTTTTTCTGCCTTTAAAGGATAAAACAGCAAATGCAACCAGACAGGATATATATACAAACATATATAAAAAATATGTATTTATACATATATACTTCTATATACATATGCATGCATGTATATATATGCATATTTAAATGGCATGAGCACAGTGTTTTCCTCTCCAACCATAAAACTTTCTGGTGGGATTAGTCTTTAGTATCCATAGAAAGGACCATATCATCTATATCCTAATTCATTTGTGAATGACAAGGCCACCTCAGAGGTTTTCACCAGAAACATGTCACCACCATTCCCATGTGAGGACTACTCACGTGTTCTGTGATTTTCTTTTTCCTTCTGTTCAGTCTTAGTTTAGACCTAATGAATATCTAATAATTAATGCCTCGTATCTGTTTCCTCTTAATAAAAAAGAGCTAATTTCCAATTGAGTATCCTCCATATGAAACTTCAAAATTCATTTACCTGCACTGTTTGAAATAGCTCAGATTAAGGGGGACATTTCCAAATTGTCTCCAAAATTATCTCAATTAATACTAGTTTTGGTAGATTTCATGTGCAAATTTTCCAGAGGAAACCAGAGAAATAAGGATATTGCTCTTCATTATGTTTCCTGCAGAACAGCTCCTTCATGTGAAGACTTGCAGATGTGTGATTTATAGGTGAGTATTGAGAGCTTTGCTTTAGCTTATAATGTCTTGACTTTTACAAGGAAGGCACATACAATTTCTGACATTTAACCTGCAACAGAATAAATATGGTTGGATTTTTAAAATTAAGTCTAAGAGAGTTCAGTTCCCACTGGAAATTTCCTCAGTCCTTTTGAAAACCATACTGTAATTGCATAACAGAGTTAAAGTTTAGGGTGAAGCACTGCATCTGTAGGTTACATTTCTACAGTCTGAGGCATCTGAGCTGGCAGAGGACTCTGGGGGCAATCATCAAGGGCTTTGGGGTCCTGTTGGTTTTCTCCTTGATTCTATTGGTGAGGGGGAAGAACTTGAGGAGGAGCAGATGGATCCTGAGTGTCAACAACCGGTTGTGTGGCTGCTGTTGGCAACAGGGATTGATTTTTGTGATTGTGGGACCTTCTTTGAGGATTAAGGACCATTACAAAGAGACAAATAAATAGGGCAAAAACATCTCTTTCAACAGGCTGGTAGGAACTTTAAACTAGGTGCAACAGGGGAGTGAGATGATGACCCACAGTCAAATGAGGAAGTGGTGGACGCGCTTGGCAAGCAAATGGTACAGCGTGATGCAGACAAGAGATGTATAAATGAACAAAACAGGGCTGAAAGAGATCCACCTCAAGCATATGCACATGAGGAAATGCCTGCAGAATAACATTGTGGGGAAAGCTACTCATGCCTTTTCTGGGAAATCAGCATGACTGGGTGTGTTTCTGCAGGACCTGTACACTACTGCATACTGCATTGGGAACAAGCAGGAGAAAACAAGAGATTACTGTGCAGATCATAAAATCATAGAATCATAGAATGGTTTGGTTTGGAAGGGACCTTAAAGATCATCCAGTTCCAGCCCCCCTGCCATGGGCAGAGACAGCTTCCACTAGACCAGGTTGCTCAAAGCCCCATCCAACCTGCCCTTGAACAATTCCAGGGATGGGGCATCCACAACTTCTCTGGTCAACCTGTGCCAGTGCCTCACCACCCTCATAGTAAGGAATTTCTTCCTTATATCTAATCTAAATCTACACTCTTTCAGTTTAAAGCCTTTACCCCTCGTCCTATCACTATGCTGCCCTGTAAAAAGTCCCTCTCCATCTTTCTTGTAGGTCCCCTTCAGGTACTGAAAGGCCGCAATAAGGCCTCCCTGGAGCCTTCTCTTCTCCAGGTTGAACAACCCCAACTCTCTCAGCCTGTTCTCATAGAAGAGGTGTTCCAGCCTTCCGACCATCTTCATGGCCCTCCTCTGGACTCACTCCAACAGGTCCAACTCTTATCAGGGTTCCTTGTGAAGTCACTCTGAATTATAATTGAAAGGTCATGGTGATCAGAAAGGGTCCTGACAACTGGAAGAAAGGAAAGGAAATGTAACTTCAGTCTTCAGGAAGGACAGTCCAGGGAACTAGAGGCAGGTCAACTTCACCTTGGTCCCTGGGAAGGTGACGGAGCAAAAAATCCTGGAAGCCATTTCTAGGCATATGTTAGACAAGGTGATTGGGAATAGTCAGCATTGATTTACAAACTGGAAATCATGCCTGACCAGCCTGATAGCCTTCTATGATAAAATCACTAGCTCAGTGGACTGGATGAGAGCTGTAGATATTTTCTATCTTGACTTTCACAAGCCTTTGACACCGGCTTCCATAATACCCTCATAAACAAACTGGTGCAATATGGACTAGAAAAATGGATACTGATGTAGACTGGGAACTGGACAATGTGCTGGGATTGGAAGGTTGTAATCAGTGGCACAACCTCCATCTGGAGGCCAGTCACTAGTGGTGTACTACAAGTTTTAATACTGAGGTAAAATTGTTTAACAGCTTCATTAATGACCTGGGTGATTGGATGAAGTGCACCCTCAGCAAGTTTGCAGAAAATGCTAAGACTGGGAAGAGTATGTGCTACACCAGAGGGTTGTGCTTACATTCAGAGGGGCCTTGACAGGATGGAGAACTGGGCCCAAGGGAATCTCCTCAAGTTCAACAAAAGGAAGTATCAATCTATCTCCTCCAAAGCACTGTTGTTTTTGTGAAAAGCTTAGAGCAGCACAAAGGCAATATAAATGCTTTCATTTTTGCTGTCTCTGCTGCACCTGTTCAGTGGATCAGTAAGGTAAGGCATTTTATTTTGGTGAAAGTCAGGTGCCTTTTATGGCAGAAATTCAACTTGTGGTAAAATTTGGAGCAGGGCAATTCTACAGAACTTAAAAAGGGGCAATAACAAAAAGGATCATGGTGGGGAAAAAGGGAGATGATGACATAGTTTTGGTTATTCCTAAAGTATATTGGATTATGTTTTCTAGGCCTATGAATAGCTGAAGTATGAAAGAAACATCTCCTAGGAAGAGGCTATGAGAGTGTTAATCTGGTGATTTGATGCAAATGGATACAAAGCCATATTTACCTCGTTATTGAGCTGAATTGCCTGTAAAATTCATTTAACTAATTTAGGAGAAAGTTAAAAAGTTTGGGTTTTTTTTAAGTCTTGAAATAATGCAATTTTTAGAATATCTGAATTTAAAAACATGTTAATAGAGCATTATAGTTTGTAATTTGGGAGTGGATGTTGTATTCAGGTATGACTGTCCTATTAAATCTGGTGTGTGATTAGAAAACTATAATATATATATATATTTTAAAGGAGACAAAGTTATTTTCTTTGTTCTGCACAATAATTTAATGTATTTAATTTTAGAAAAAGATTTTCAACTAGTATAAACTGGCTAGGTTCTGTTGGTATCTGTGGAGCTACACCAGCTTACACTAACTGATGAGCTGTCCAGTATATTTTTATGAGAGATTTTCAGCTTGCTTGAAAGGAAACTTTTTTGGCCATGTCATAAAAATAGCATTCCTCATAAAAAATAATTAAAATACAGAAGCATCTGCATTCTGAGGCTACCTGTCTTCAGCCACATCCTTACATGTCATTATTTCTCTACAGCTTTGGACTATGTCAGTTGTTAGTTTATGAACATTAGAACTGTGACTTGAAAATATAAAGTGTCCCAAATTTTGAGAATAAATCTAGACACTCTTTTTCATCTGTATGCTAACTACTACTTGCAACATTTTATTTTGTAAAAAAGAAAATGTCTGCTTAAAGGCAGATTCAAGGATAGCATGACAATGAAACTTCTGATATACACTCACATGAGGATTGAAGTTGTCTAACTTAAGCCATCAGAATTCTTGCTAGAGTAGCTATATTTACCAGAACCAATTCTAATTATCATGTATTTTGCTTAGAAGGTGGAAATATTCACTATGAAGACAAGTATTCCCATTTGATATTATTCAGAGTAATAGCTACTCACATGAATAATGATTTCAGGTTTAGATAGTTCTGAATTTCAAGATCCTCAGGGGCCCAGTGCCATTAAATATGATATATCTTTGGTGTTCTTTGCAGCTAATCCCATTCAATATTATAGATCCTAAGAAAATCCCATGTCTAAACTGAAACCCAGTACTCAGCCAAACTGTGCATGTGTCGTTGCTTGCTAAAGCTTGCTAACTGAAGTGTTCATAGGCATGGTTCATGGTCCTGTTGATGTCAGCAGAGTACGTGTAAGTCTTCCCTGAACTCAAACTTCCATTTCAAATTCAGCCTTCATGCCCATCAGTCTTCAAGAAACGCACACTGAAATATTTTATTTACATAGGTTTTGGTTTTAATGTTCCTGCATTGATCCAAGTTTAAACTCCATGAGAAATCATAATTGTTTTGCTTATGTGTTCAAATGAGAAGTAAACCATATTCAGGCCTTTTACAAAGTCTGTAATGTGCCACACTGATATCAAGAGTGAGTGTTCTGATGTACACCAAGTATAGCCACAGTAACTGCTCTCCTCACAGCTTTATGTTGTGTTTCAGATGTGACAAGGTATCATGCATAGTAGGGCTGGGGACCATGACCCAGGATCCTCCAGTTCTACTGCTGAACTAAAACCCCGTTCTGGAACAACCGCATCTATGCTGGATATCCACATCTGCAGTCATATTTTACATGCCATTTAGTTCTCATCTATATGGCAGGCTAACAAGGAGAGGCAGGCATTGATCCACTTATCTCTTAACTGAGGGAGTATTATTACTGTTGGGACAAACTAGTAAGGAGGCACTAATGAAGCCAGACCTTATTATACTGTCTCAAATTTTTCTGCCATCTATCAGAGTCTGAACTTACTAGTTTTTCTATATGCAAAGCACTACCATATTCTCCCTTGTCTGCTTATTTCTTCTCTTGAAACACATACAAATATACCTACTTGATTCCCTTCTGTGCCCCTCTTCCTACCGTGGGATATTTTGGTGTAATTAGTCAACACATTTCTTACATGAAGGAAGGATAAAATACCAGAAAGGTATTGTGATCACATAAACCACAGTTCCTCAGAAGCTAGACAAAAAACAGTAAAATAAAAATGTGGGGAATGTGGACAGAATGAAGATGTAGGGGAACTAAAGGACTGAGGAAGCAATTGCAGCTTCTTGCACCACTTGCTCTTGGCAGATGGAAGCTATAAACAAGGAGATCCATGTCAGTGAAATAGAGTTATTGTTTGGGTTGCTTTCATGCTTGGGATTATTACTATTATTATTTTTGTCCTTTCCATGTTCTCTTAATATATGGCCATTAACTGTAGTAGCAAAGGGGGAAAAAGATATTACTTGTTTCACAATTACATTGGAATGTTTCTTTGATAATTAGTTTGCAGAAGCTGTCATGCTGGTCGATACTTTCTTCTCTGCTGAAGACAGCATTATTGTCTGATTTATGTTTTGACTCATCCCCTTGTCCCCTTACGTTAATCGTCTGCTGTTGATAGCCATTTAACTAAATGTGTCTGGGGAAATAGGGTGAATAACAGTAATGTGGAAGACAAGGATTAAAACCATTACCCATAAAGCAAAAAAGATTTTACACATTCAAAAAAAGATGAGCCAACTATTCTCTACAAAGAAAAACTTCTGACCTCTGGAATACCTCTAGTTTCTCACAGTAGATCATGTAAGACTTTATATATACACATATAAATACACACACACACACGAAATTATATCTATATAACATATATATAAAGAAATCTATAAAATATGTATGTACATGTTCAATTATATGCATAGATATATTCACTTTCACAATTGCTAAATTATCATTGGTGTATTATTTAAGGGCTGGCAGGAAACCATACGAAACATAAAACCAGAGCTGAAGCAATTTGCAAGACTCTCTCAGAAAGGCTGCTCATGAATTCTCCAGGACTGGACTATGGCATCAGAAAATTGCTATCTGATCTTTTTGCTGCCATCTGCTAGATTTTTCTTTCCTCTTTTGAGTTTGCTTTGTATCATCTGGCCTCTAGGTTCCACCAAGGTCTTCTGGCATTGGGACTGGGATTAGTCCTAGACCAATGATTTCATTTTTTAATGAAAAACTTCATCATTGGAAAATAAAGTTTTGTGGGTTTGTTTTTTGTTTGTTTGGTTGGTTTTTTTAGTATAAAATGCTTAGTCCTTCTTTTTTTGCCCTTTTATTTTTTTCCAAAAAGCATAGGGTTATTTTTTTTACAGTTAATATGTTTGGGTTTTGCTGAAAAACTCCAGAGAAATAACTTTATAGAAGTATAGACCTGGAAAAGATCTGGAGATATTCAGTCCAATTTGCACTATGGCAAGATGGAGTATACTTTGCTACCCCTGAGAAATATTTGATTCAGAAATGATACTCTATGGCTACATGCACTTAAAGTTCAGGAGATTCATGCTCCTAATATACCATATTTGGTATGTCCTCCAGCCAAATGGCATAGTACTCTGAAGAGGTCTATCAAATGCAGTATCTTCCTTACTTTGAGGAGGGAAAAAGTTTATGTCAAATCTTAGTGGTGGAAGAGAAAAGCCTGAGATACTCAAATACACAGGGCACCATGGCCATGCTATAAAAACAAAATGTTTTCTTTTTTGGTGAATATATTTGTTTTCTTTCTCTAATAAAAATCAGTATTTTCCATAAGAAGAGGTGAATTTTCTGACTACTTTTAATCAGAGTGTAATAAATTCTAGAAAAATTCACATGTACTTTAATACCTGTAAAGAAGATATAAACTTGGAAAAAACCACTTGTTTTTCCTGTGAATTCACTTCATTCCTTTTCCTTACAGGAATGGTCGATTCAGGAAAGCTGTTTAAGGCAACAGAAATTATGGAGGCTCTTTAGTCTCTCTACATTAATTATAATTTTAAAGCAGACTGTTTTTGGTTTTTAATCTTGCCTTCTGTTCTATATACCAGTTTGAAATCTGCTTTCAGGGCAACTTTAGCTCATAATGGATACACACTCAATATGTTTAGCATCTCGACCTCATTGGATATTGGGCCAAAAATATGCACGACCCTTCAGAAGTCGTCTCCAAACACTAAGATCTGCAAAGTCAGCTGGACTCCTCCAGAAAAGTTCCTACAAAATCTTTACTAAGGACATAAATAGCACACAGCAGACTTCTCTTATCAGCACTTCTTTCTTGTTTCAGTAATAACAAAGCCAAAAAATGCAAGGATTGAAATTAATTTAATCAGCTGTTGTTCTTATTTAAGCTGAATCAATATTCAAATTCGTGTATCTGGGTTTGAAAGCACCTGCCCTTTGACTTCTGAGCAGAAATTTATTCAAAGTCATGCAGTTCTTTTGGTAACCCCATCTTTTCTTCTTGATGCTTTTCAGTTCCACTAGAAGAGGTTTACCTTTACCTATGACCTTGTCTATCCCCTTCTGCTGTGGGTTGTGACGGAGATGGGTGGATATTTGTGGTACTTGCACTACTTAGAGCCTGTGCTTGATAAAATGGTCCTGGTCAAAGCCTGTGACATTTAAGAATCCTCTATGGTATTTCCACCCCTTTGTCGGTGTGCAGGGAAGGTATTGAGAACTTTACACATCTGAATTAATTGATGTCTTAGCCTGGGAGATAACATGAAGAACTGGAGAGGAAAAGAAATTTCACTAGTGAAATTAATATTTAATGAGAAAAGTTCATCACAGGCTAAACAACATATTCTGTTCAAATTTTAAACACATCTTTCAAAGCCATGCTCCAGTTTGAAACACTGTGGGGGATGAAGAACACACAGAGTATTTGCCTTTTTTTTCCTCCCAATAACCGATACTAGGCTTCAAACACCAAAATAGAGCTGCATTTTTCTCACCACAGTTCCCCACAAAAATTGTGAGTACTTTACATATATCTAACTATTCACCACCATGCACGTGGGCTTTCCACAGACTAATACACACATTAGTTATCATAAACAGTATTCGTCACCAACTTGCACACATAGAATCATAGAATGCTTTGGGATAGATGGGACCATTAAAGGTCATCTAGTCCAAGCCCCCTGCAAGGGGCAGGGACATCTTCAACTAGATCAGGTTGCTCAGAGCCCCATCCAGCCTGGCCTTGAATGTTTCCAGGGATGGGGCATCTACCACCTCTCTGGGCAACCCGTGCCAGTGTTTAACTATCCTCATCGTGAAAAAATTTTTCCTTGTGTTCAGTCTAAGTCTACTCTCCTTTAGTTTAAAACCATTACCCCTTGTCCTGTCGCAGCAGGCCTTGCCTGCTATCCCCAGATCCCCATCTTTCTTGTAGGCCCCCTTTAAGTATTGAAAGGCTGCAATAAGGTCTCCCTGAAGCCTTCTCTTCTCCAGGCTGAACAACTCCAGCTCTTTTAGCCTTTCCTCATAGCAGAGGTGTTCCATTCCTCGGATCATTTTTGTGGCCCTCCTCTGGACCCGCTCCAACAGGTCCATATCCTTCTTGTACTGAAGACCCCAGAGCTGGACACAGTACTCCAGGTGGGGTCTCACCAGAGCAGAGTAGAGGGGCAGAATCACCTCCCTCGACCTGCTGGCCATGCTTCTTTTGATGAAGTCCAGGATATGATTGGCTTTCTGGGCTGCAAGAGCACATTGCCAACTCATGTCCAGCTTTTCGTCTATCAGTACCCCCAGCTCCTTCTCCTCAGGGCTGCTCTCAATCACTTCATCCCCCAGCCTGTATTGATACTGGGGGTTGCCCCGACCCAGGTGCAGGACCTTTCACTTGTCCTTGTTGAACCTCATGAGGTTCACACAGGCCCATTTCTCCAGCTTGTCCAGATCCCTCTGGATGGCATCCCGTCCCTCAGGTGTGTCAATTGTACCGCTCAGCTTGGTGTCGTCTGCAGACTTGCTGAGGGTGCACTCGATCCTGCTGTCTATGTCATTGATGAAGATATTAAACAGCACTGTCCCCAGTACGGACCCCTGAGGGACACCACTTGTCACTGATCTCCATCTGGAAATTGAGCCATTGACCACTAGCTTCTGGATGCAACCATCCAGCCACTTAGCTATCCACCAAACAGTCCACCAATCAAATCCGTATCCTTCCAATTTAATTCCAATGTAAATTGCAAGCAGAAACAGAAGGAAAACATAGGCCCACTGTTAAACAGTAGAGGTGAATCAGTCACCAACAATGCTGAAAAGGCAGAGGTTCTCAACAATTACTTCACCTCTGTCATTTCCAACACTGTTGGATCCCAGGTGTTGGGAACGAAAATCCAGGAGGATCCAAACATAGACCCACCATCAGTGAAGAAGGAGTCAGTGTGTGAATTATTACAGGAGCTTGACCCCTACAAATCAATGGACCCTGACGCCATCCACCTGAGGGTGTTGAGAGAGCTGGCTGATGTCATTGCAGGGCCACTCTCTATAATCTTCGAGAAGTCGTGGAGATCGCAGGATGTCCCAGAGGACTGGAGGAAGGCGGATGTTACCCCTATCTACAAGAAGGGCTCAAGGGAAGATCTGGGTAATTATAAGCTCATCAGTCTTACTTCAATCCCAGGGAAAGTTATGGAATGGATCCTCCTGGGGGCCATCACGAGTCAAATGAAGCACGTGATTGGGAAAAGCCAACACGGCTTCACAAAAGGCAGATCGTGCCTGACAAATCTGGTAGCCTTCTACGATAAAGTGACCTGATCAGCTGACATGGGGCAAGCGGTCAATGTTGTCTACCTGGACTTCTCCAAGGCTTTCGATACAGTTCCCAGCGGCCTCCTCCTGGAGAAATTGATGCGTTATGGCCTAGACAAATGGTCTGTGCAGTGGGTGAGGAATTGGCTGGCGGGCCATACCCAAAGGGTGGTAGTAAATATCTCTTTTTCAGACTGGCAACCCGTCAAAAGTGGGGTCCCCCAGGGACTGATATTGGGCCCAACATTATTCAATATCTTTATAAGTGATCCGGATAACGGGATCAAGTGTAGCCTGATGAAGTTTGCAGATGACACCAAATTGAGTGGGGACGTAGACACTCTGGAACGGAGAGCCACCCTGCAAGAAGATCTGGATAGGCTGGAAGAGTGGGCTAACAAGAACCTTGTGAACTTTAACAAAGACAAGTGTAAGGTCTTGCACCTGGGAAAACATAATCCAGGAGTGCAGCTCAGACTGGGATCCACCTGGCTAGGGAGCAGCTCTGTGGAAAGGGACCTGGGGGTCCTGGTGGACAGGAAGCTCAAAGTGAGTGAACAGTGTCCTGCTGTGGCCAAGAAGGCCAATAGGATGCTGGGTTGCATCAAAAAGGGCATCACCAGCAGAGATAAAGATGTCATTATCCTTCTCTACTCGGTGTTTGTCAGGCCACGCCTGGAATACTGTGTACAGTTCTGGTCCCCATTATACAAAAAAGATGTGGACAGGCTGGAGGGGGTCCAGAGAAGGGCCACCAAGATGATCAAGGGTCTGGGAAGCCTGTCACATGAGGATAGGCTGAGAGAACTGGGCTTGTTCAGCCTTAAGAAAAGGAGCCTTAGAGGTGATCTCATCACCGTGTACCAGTACTTAAAGGGGAGCTACAAAGAAGAGGGAGACTCCCTTTTTACAAGGAGTCACATGGTGAAGACAAGGGGTAACGGGTACAAGTTACTGCCAGGGAGATTCCGATTGGACACGAGAAGTAAATTTTTCACAATGAGAACAGTCAATCATTGGAATAATGTCCCCAGGGAAGTGGTTGACTCTGCTATGCTGAACACATTTAAGACTCAGCTGGACATGGTGCTGGGCCATCTCATCTAGATTGTGCTAGAAGGGTTGGAGCAGATGATCCTTGAGGTCCCTTCCAACCTGGTATTCTATATTTCTATGATTCTATGATTATCTTGTGGGGGACCATGTCAAAGGCCGTACAGAAGTCCGGATAGACAACATCCATAGCTCTTCCCTTGTCCACTGATGCAGTCACTCCATCATAGAAGGTCACTAGGTTGATCAGGCAGGACTTGCCCTTGGTGAAGCTGTGCTGGCTGTCTTGAATCACCTCCCTGTCCTCCATGTGCCTTAGCATAGCTTCTAGGAGGATCTGTTCCATGATCTTCCCACGCACAGAGGTGAGGCTGACAGGTCGGTAGTCTTCCTTTCTACCCTTTTTAAAAATGAGTGCAATGTTTCCCTTTTTCCAGTCCCCAGGGAGTTCACCAGACTGCCATGACTTTTCAAATATCATGGAGAATGGCTTGGCAACTACATCAGCCAGTTCCCTCAGGACTCTGGGATGCATCTCATTGAGACCCATAGACTTATGTACCTTCAGGTTCCTTAGGTGGTCACGAACCTGATCTTCTCTTACAGTGGGAGGACCTCTGCCTCTCTGATCCCTGTCAAATGGTTCCTTGACTCGGGAGGTGTGAGGAGAGAGGTCACTGGTGAAGACTGAGGCAAAGAAGTTGTTGAGTGCCTCAGCCTTCTCCTCTTCTGTTGGTACCAGCTTGCCACTTCTGCTCATCAGAGGGGGTAAACTTTCTTTAACCTTCCTTTCCTGGTTAATGTACCTGTAGAAGTCCTTCTTATTATTCTTTGCATCCCTTGCCAGGTTCTGCTCCAGCCGAGCCTTGGCCTTCCTGACTGATAACCAAGCAGTGTCCCTGTACTCTTCCCAAGATACCAGTCCCTTCTTCCACTGTTTGTGCAATCTCTTCTTGCCCTTTAATTTGACCCACAGGTCATGGCTCAGCCATGCCGGCCTCTTCCTTTCCTTGCCCAATTTCCTGCACCTGGGGATCAAGAGTT
Organism: Platalea leucorodia; assembly: GCF_965183815.1. Classification (NCBI taxonomy): domain Eukaryota; kingdom Metazoa; phylum Chordata; class Aves; order Pelecaniformes; family Threskiornithidae; genus Platalea; species Platalea leucorodia. Next base: position 6,624,339 of record NC_138858.1, read on the forward strand.
CTTGTGCCCTATGGAAAGCATCCTTGAAGACCTGCCAGCTCTGTCCTGCTCCCTCATCCCTGAGGGCCCTTTCCCAGGGGGTCCTGTTGATTATCTCCTTGAAGAGCTGGAGGTTTGCTTTCCTAAAATTCAGGGTCCTGACTATACTCTTCACTTGACCCTTATCTCTCCTGGCTGTGAACTCTACCAGTGCGTGATCACTGCAGCTGAGGCTGCCTCCAATCCTGACATCACCAATGAGCTCACTTACACTGGTGACCACCAGGTCCAGTACTGCATCCCCTCTGGCAGGGCTATCTATTACCTGGCTTAAGAAGTTGTCCTCCATGCACTCCAGGAGTCTCCTAGGTTGGCTACCACCTGCCATGTTACTTTCCCAGCAGATGTAGGGTGGTTGCAATTCCCCAGCAGGACAAGAGCCTGCACACATACATGCACACATTCACATGTACACATGGACATAAAGCAAAGTTACATTCCATACCAAGGTAGGAACTTTGTTCTTCATCAGGTGTGGAAATGTATGTATCTCCTAGAATTTACTATAAAAGTCTATAGAACAGAATAGAGCCATGGTCTCCAAAATTTTTTAATCACGTACTCCATCAGTAAAAAAATTCTGAGCATACATCCCCAGTAGACATATATTTATTTATTTATAAATTATAGACATGCACTGCTGGAGTTCTAAAATTCTCTCCCTATACCCCAATGGCTTACTTTGTGCACTACCTGGGGTGCATGCATCCCACTTTGGAGACCTCTGGAAAAGAGAGCTGGTTTCTTTCCTATAGCTTTTCTGAAATAGGGAAAGGGATGAGATGTGTGTTAGAGGCAGAATTAACATGCTTAGGGAAGTTTTGTTTAACTTCTAAAACCAGCTTTATTGCAGCTAGTGAAAGCTGGGCTCTCTTCTCTATGCCAGCATGCTAGAGGGATACTTAACTGGTAAAACTGGTCTTTTTATTCAAATAACTGGTTCCAGATAAGTAGGAGTGAAGCCAATTTCATGCAGGCTTTTTGAGTGAAACCTATCATCTGGTGAAATGGTATAGAAAATCATTGGGTTTGCTCTATGCCTTTGATGTGCAACAGCATCTGTTTATTGTGACAGTCCTATTTCAAACTTAGAATAAGTAACCCACAGAGGCCTTGCAGTTCTGCTCTCTGTGTTGCACATGCCAACAGTCTGGTAATTAGAGGTGGATTAGGCACAAGGAAAAAGCCCCCCAAATAATATTTTTTAATGAAAATTTCTGAAGCTTTTTCATTTCAATTTACTCCTCTTGGCTCAAAACGTAAATATTCAAGTACTTGAGAGACTTTCAACTATCTTATAAATGAAAAGCAATATCACAATCTTTTCTTAATAAATTGCATTCTGTGGAAATGTAATAAAATGCAGTTCCTGTAGAAGAGACATTTGGATTAAACATTTCAAGAAATAGCTGCAAAAGTTTTTTTGTTTTCCTTTCTTGACAACGGTGGGGTAGGCAAGTCATCTGTTTTATTACAGATAAAAAGACTCAGGGCTTTACTGAAATATATGTTCATCAATAAAACCCAACCAACCAACCAACCAACCAAAAAAACCTTAACAAAAACCCACAAAAAAACAAGTAAGTCATCCTCAGGGTTAAGGACATTGTGGTGTCAGATTTGGCAGCTGAGTGGCAAAAGCCTACCTATGCTAGGGAAAGCACAGAATATATTAAAATATATTGAAAAATTTTCTTTCTGGGTTCATTAAACATAGTTCAGATACCCGGCATGGCCTAGAAGTGGATCATAAAGTTCACTACAGTTCAAAAGTGAACAAAAGATAAAAAAAAAAAAACAGATAAAAAGCCTGTGTCCAGTCTGTGCTGACCTGGAGCCAGTTGTATTCTGCCACTGATCTCCATCTGGTCAGGTGCAACAGGAATCTAATGTTATAGCTTGGCCCAAACAGCCTCAGAATACAGGGAATACACCCTGACATTCAAAAAAAAAAAAAAAAAAAGCCTCTTCTTTTGTCCTAGGTGTCTGTTGGCCACATCAGGAATGTTTCCTCCATGCGCAAGCTCATGTGGTTAGGACACCCTGTCACACCCCTGCAAGGAAGGAGAAACATGTCTCCTCATTATTTATCTCTAGGAACGTCCCCTACTGACAGATTTTATCTCCAACAACGCTTGGTTCGTTCATAACATTGTAAAACGAAAGCCTGTGTGCTACTTTTGGGACATTAATGACTTCTGTTATTGTGCTGGACATAGGGTTCAAGATCTGAGATGTTAGCCATTATAAAATAATTTAAAAAGATTCATTTGCTTTCATATATATATATATATACATAAAATTTCTTTTAATTTGCTCACAGGTTGTATATGTAACCCATGAGCAAATTAAAGTAATATTTTGGAGTTTTACTTGTAGAAAAATATTTTCTTTCAATTCTCATGGACGTGGCCACTAAATACTAGCCTGGGAAATGATAATCCAGTTTGTGTTTGCTACATGTATTATTGTTGTGGTTTAACCCTAGCTGGCAACTAAGCACCACACAGCCGCTCACTCACTCCCCGCCCAGTGGGATGGAGGGTGGAATTGGAAGAGTAAAAGTGAGAAAACTCATAGGTTGAGATAAGGACAGTTTAATATATAAAGAAAAAGCCACTCATGAAAGCAAAACAAAACAAGGAATTCATTCACTACTTCCCATCAGCAAGCAGGCGTTCAACCATCTCCAGGAAAGCAGGACTCCATCATGCGTAATGGTTACTTCGGAAGACAAACACCATCACTCCAAATGTTCCCCACTTCCTTTTTCTTCTCTCAGCTCTATACACTGAGCATGACGTCATATGGTGTGGAATAGCCCTTTGGGCAGTTGGCATCAGCTGTCCCAGCTGTGTCCCCTCCCACCTTCTTGTGCACCCCCAGCCTACTCGCTGGTGGGGTAGGGTGAGGAGCAGAAGAGGTCTTGACTCTGTGTAAGCACTGTTCAGCAGTAACTTAAAGATCTCTGTATTATCAACACTATTTTCAGCACAAATCCAAAACATAGTCCCATACTAGCTACTATGCAGAAAACTAACTCTATCTCAGCCAAAACCAGCACAATTATGGATCCTTTTGAATTGGCAGAGAAGTTCAGAAAATTTTTTTTTTCTCCTCTATACAGAGGATTTGTTGTGAATATGAATGAATCTCTGCTTTGCTGATAAATACAAAAGCATGACCTATAAGAAATTTTATTTCTCTCCTTTCATTTTATTGACAAACTTTGGGGCATGAATCCCATCTGCTGTGAGACAGGGATTTGCATAAGTGAGAGGGCACAGAATAATGCTTTCTTTTTTGCTATTCCTACAAACTAAACGTCTGCAAATAAGCTCCCAACCACTGCTGTGATCCAGAGAGGTGATCAAAGAGCGGAAAGATAAATGGCTCGAAAATAAGGCATCCTTGGCCTTACATAGTATTTGGGAGTGGTAGTATTACTTCTATTAATTTCTTTATTTATTTTTGTAGGAAGGAATATACAGCTGGATTTTATTTTCTGGATTTGAAATAAGAACTTAATTTCAAACCACAAAATTATTGAATGGAGGAATGTAGCTTTCGTCCCAATTATGCCTTATTTTTCCCTTATATAAGCTTTTAAATATTTGAATGTAATCTACAAACCATCACTGAAAATTGCTACATTATTTAGTGGGGACAAAACTAATAGGTTTCTGTAGAAATAGGACAGAATTTCCTAATAAAAACAAACAAAAGCCAGCCCATTTATAATCTATAGAATTTAGTAGCAAATTAAACATTTCTGTATTTAATAGATTGTTTTGTCTCTTTTAGAACACTCTTCATGTACACTTACAAAATTAATTTAATTCTTCTTTACTTTATTGAATGTTTATTTTTATTATTAATAAGAAATACCTTAAACTACATATGAAACTGAGAGAATGTTTCAGCTCAGGATAAACATCTAGCCAATGTGAAAAGTATTATAGACATATACTGAACTGTAACATTTTTAAATTAACCAAAAAAAAATTACAATAGGAGTTTAATACTTTTACTACACTCTGTGGTTTCATAATTATATATATAATTCAAGGACCATATTTTCATTTACATTACAGGTCTTTTGGAGACATTTCATAGTGATGTATTAAAGATTTTCAGTTTACCACAAAAGTTATAAAGTATGCCTAATGCAAATGAAAATCAGATTATAAACATTTCAAGATGTCTTTCAACAGGACCCTACAGACTTCACACACTCATAAACCCAAGATTTTTCTGTGAAGGAAAGGCAGCAGTATATCTGCTACTAAGATCTCACAAAACAGAGGTGACTGTGGTGCTACTACAGGCAGTACATTAAAGAATTTGTCAGGATCTCATGGTTAACCACCCAAAAATAAGGTGTGAGAATAATCTCCAGAGTTCAAACACCTAAATTCAGATGCCTGTGCATGAGCTAGATGCTTAATTTCCCATTATAGTTATTGGAATGATTAAACTGCCTAAACATAGGCAGCCAGAGCCATTCAAGAGGGCCTAAAAGAGTGGTCTCTAACATTTTTTGATTGTGTACCTCTATTGGTAAAAACTTTTAAGGACACATCACCAACATATGTATATTTATTTATAAATTATATGCATGTATTACTGTACTTACATGTTATGTACATGACAAAACATACAAAGAAATTGAAACAAGGATGAGATAAAGATTAAATAACCACTACTTTTAAAATTTTTATTTTGTTTTCCTTATTAACAGTACAAAAAATATTTTCTCCACACATCCCAATGACTTTTCTTGCACATCTCCTGGAGTGCATGCATCTCACTTTGGTGACCATTGGTCTAGAGAAGCACGGCTGGCCTCCAGCTCCTGATTTGCAAGTGCAAGTCTCGCATAGGTCCTATGTAGTGTCTGCCAGTTTCAGGCATGTGTCTTGGATATTTACCTGTGTCTATTACAAAACACGGCAAAAGAAATGAACAAAACAGGCATTATTGAGGAAAAAAAAGTCATATTTTAATCCTTTTTGACAAAGGGATACATTATTTTATTTTTCTGGGTATTTATAGCATTTGTTTTAATATTTAAAGTTTAGTTCCTTCACAACAAAAAAAAAAAAAAAGGAAAAAAGGAAAGATGAGCTGAGAGATTGACATGTGGTCAGCAACACTGGATGTGCTTCTGCTCTTCATTACGAGAGCTCCTTACTACAGGGAGGTCAGCAAAGAGCTGAGCTGGAATAGCTGCAGTCAGGCAGTGCCTACACCAATGTAAATACACATCCTCTGATCAAGGCACAGTCAGCCTTATACACACATTGGTCAGGAACACTACTGTGTTCTTCAAGGTCAGATTATGGCAGTTTTATCTCAAGTCTACAAGTGCAGGTTTTTCTCTTTATAAGAAAACACAGAAAGAAGGAATCAGCAAGGAAAAACTGAGATAAAACCCAGCTTGAAAAAAATACCCCCCAAATTAAAAACAAACAAACAAAAAAAATCCAAACCAAAATACGCCCCCCCCCCCGAAAAAAAAAGCCTCACCTTAAAAACAGAGTAAGTCCCAGATATAAGTTATATCTGGATAGCACCAAATACAGAAGAACAGGGAAGGAATAGCACCTGCCTATCTGTGGCCGTTTAGACTATGAGATACTGAGGCTTGCTTCTGCCTGTTAAGGATTTCCAACTCTTTGTGCAGTTGTTTGTCCTGGAAATGGGCTTTAGCCACATGGAATGAGAACTGAATTTCCTCGTTTGTCTCAGTTTAAAACCTGTAGTTTCATGAGGCAGCTGAATCCCTAACAAAACCCAGGGAATATTGCAGCCTTTTCCAACCCAAGCCACTTAATTTTTCTCTCTGCTACAGTGCTGATCAGCTGAAAAAGCAATGATAGGGCACTTTGTCTGAAAGTGCCTATTTACTCTCAGTAATTAACCCCTAATTCAGTGGCTGGACAGATAAAGATAATCAAAGTATAAAACACCTGGTGTAATTGGAGCTTAAAAATGTCTTCTACCATCTGTATATTTTGCAGTATATGCATTTTCTTTCATCTCTATGCCACAAATCCTTGCTCAAAGGAATTATTTGTCTGCATGAGAAGCTGTGGTTAAATCCCTCTTCCCCCCCCCCCCCCCCCCCCTTACAGCTTTTATTTATACATAGGCTGTTCATGAAACAACTGTTTATACTTGTTTTCTGATAGAGATATAACTTATATTATAATTTCAGAGCTTGAAATGTTAGGATATTGTCCTGTAATTGTATTTAATATCTTTCCATGAAAAAAAGTTTAGATAAAGAAACCACCTAAAGCTTTTAGGTGACTTCAAAGAAGAAAAAGTCCCATCCCAAATCAGTGGGAGGCAGGGAATGATGCATACTAACTATTTAAAAGGTTCATATTCAAGGGAACTAATCCATTTTTTTTTTAATTAAGAAAAACTGTCAGATCAGCCTGCAGAGAACTAATTCTAATTCTGGTATCAGCTTCCCTGATTCTAATCCACTGTTTCCTAACAAGCACCTTATGATGATGACGGAGGGGCAAGTGTAGCTGGCAACAAGTGTGTTGTTTCCATTAGTGTACAACACTGGCTTCATTCAGAGATGAAGATTTTCTTTCATCCAGGGGCTGGACACAGGTAGAGTGCGTTGTGCTATTGACACCTGGTAAATGAAAATCAGGTTGACAGCTGTGACATGTGTGAGGAGCAAGGAGCTGAGTCCAAACAAACAGTTAGGTGTATAATGGTTAGGTGCCATGCTCCCTAGGAAGTGAAGGATGATTTAAAAGTGTGAATGTCTTTGGAGGTCTATGTCCAGCCTGCCAGTCCCAGTTGTCTGCCAGTGGACTGATGGCTCATGTCCTTGCCCCTGGTCTCTTTGTAGAACAAAACAGAAGATCTTACATCTTTTGTAATTTCACTGGGAGGGAATTAGCGACACAGGACCAGATGAGATTTCCTGGATCACTGAATCCATCCTTTGCTCATAGGAAACTAGGCAAATTGTGTTTATTCCAGAAGAGACAACAGAATAGCAATGTCTTCTCCTTCACCATGAAACTAAAAGTCACAAAATAGTCTCCATCATCCAAATCAAGGATAAAATCATTATTATTTTCCACTAATTGATTTAATGTTAGGAGTAATTTGGCTTCTTAAATACCCCATTTCACAATATACAGAAGTGAAGCTCTTTGGAAAACTTGGCAGTGGTCTGCATCTCCTTGCTAGTACTTCTGGCTGATTTATCAGTTTGAAAATGTGTTGTAATCTGCATAAAAATGGAGTCTGAAAACTGATTTGGACTAATCGGGTCTGACTGTAATTCCTTCTGGTATCCTCATTTGAACAGCACATCAATCACGATGACCTCTTTTGATAATAATGTTACCGTAATATCTAATTTCATATTAATTCCATTGTAATTTAGCAGGCATTCATTCTAACAGTAATTCCTATGGAATTACATCTGACATCCCCATGAATACCAAAATAACTCAACATGATAAATGTTATTACATCGAATACCAAAGGAGGCAATAATGATTTACCATTTATAATAAAAAGTTGCCCGCAAACCATTAGTGGACGTTACTGCCTAGTGTTAAGGATGTTCCTGTGTAAATCTGTTCACATCCAACTACATCCTGAATGTCTCCCCTGTGTGCCAACATGAGCTTGAAAAGAGTTGCTCAGACACCCATTTTCCGGACCCAAGGTACATATGATTTATCATCAGCCACTGAACCCATTCAATCAGTGATCTCATGTTGAATCTCACAAGCCAACCCTCAGCAGCCTGTCAATGAGAAAAGCCTGAAAGAGCACAGAGATGGTTTCCAGCAGTGGTTGTGCCAAGACGCTTCCTGATATGCTCATCTCTCATTAGCATTAAATTAGTCCCTCCATGAAATAATAAGAGACACTCAGCTCTTTGAGGGCTCTGCCTGCTGGATGAGGCACAGATATGAGCACTTGTTGTTGCTCTCTGTGTATATATATTTATATATATATATATATAAAAAAGTATATCTTTATTCAGTGCCTATATATCTCAGTTGACATATATACAGCTTACAGAGGCAGAGGGGGTATGAAAGGTGGTTGCTAGCATGATCTTGCAGAACAAATGAGACATAATTTGTTCTCAGCTTTTAGACACACCATCATTCTTGAGGAAATAAGGCTGGTCAAAACATAGTATAGGTATCCCTTACTTGTCTGGATGACAGCCCCAGGCCATTGGGGGTCACTTCAAGGGTTCATGACCACATCATAAGAATGGGATTAAGGAGAAACTGGTGCCTTAGGTTTTGTATAGCTTCATGCCTACTATTTCTGCAATGACTTCTTGTGAGACTCACTGCAACCTCACAATGCAGCAGTTTGCAGATTTATGTATGAGAAAACCAGCAAAAATCTATGTGTATTTTCAGTTGGCAGCAATTATGCACCTAATAATTAGCATATGTATGTTTTGGGAGGTGAATGAAGAACAACATTGCTGTGCATTTCTGTTGAACAAGTAGAATTTAAGCCTAAGGTTCAGATGAAATTCGTTTGCCACTTTTTACAGCGCCCCCATTAGGAGGGCAGTTTTACACTTTTTACAGTGCCCCTCCTCAAGCACCTGGGAGGTGTTTCCCCAGCTCAGTGTTCAATCTAGAGACTCCAAAAGCAGCAGAATTTGCAAGCCTCAACCTAGAGCTCCTACAACCAGCAGTGTGTGGGCTCAGTATCACCATCAAGTCAGCAATGCCTAAGGGGTGGAAAGCAGGAAACTTTTTTATTTTTTTTCTGACAATAATCAGTGATCAGGTTATTCTGGATATTCAGTTTATTAACTGAGAGGTTCACATTTGTGCAGATCCACCTGAGCTCCAACTTCATTCCTTTTGCTGCAGTTTTCCTGGAAGCTGAAAATGAGTGGGGATAAACCCAACAATATACAGTCCCTTCCCATTTCATGCCTGCACAAGTCCATTCTTGTGCACATTCTATATGTATTGATTATTTTTGTTGAAAGTGAACATGTTAGGAAAATAGAAAAAAAAAAAAAAACAAAACACAAAAACAAAAAAGCAAACAAAAAACAAGCCTGAGTTTTTCCCCTTCCTTTAGGTAGGTATGGCCTTCATTGGTCCCTCTAAGTGGGAATTAGCTTCTCCAAGCAGCAATCACTATAGGGTACACCTTAGGGAATAGCCTGTCCATAAAACCACCAATGTCATTCGGAGTCATCTAATTCCGTTAAAAAAAAATGGCAAAGGAACAAGGTCCCAAGGAGTTACAAGGAGTAACCCAAGAAGGAGCACTTCAGATGTAGAAGAAGGTATATCAGCATAGCATTGTAGGTGTTCAAGCCTTAAACAGCCTGAACAGGTGCTTGAGAGCTAACAGCATTGGAAAGGGAAATGTGTGGGCAAGGAATGCTGCCAGAGACACAGTTTACCAAGCTCATAAAGTCCATCAGCAGATGTAAATAAGGGCAGTGTGTACAAACTTGTGCTAGGCTTGTGATGAGGCAGCATACAGTCTTCATCTGAGATCATTAAAGTGTCTGGGCTTTTTTCAAAAGCAAAGGGGTCAGATTCTTCCACATATTCTTTCAGTCTCTCTGATATAAAATAGGCCATTAAAAGAAGAATATCTCAGGTGCTGGTGAATAATTGTTGTAATGGAAGATAATATTCCACTACCAGCAAGTATCAGCACCAAACACAGACAGAATAGAATATCCTTAATTTTGTTTCATAATACTCTATAATCTAATGACGTAGCCGTAAATTACACTCTGAAGCTCCTTATCAGATGATGATTTAGCACAACCCTCAGTGCTCCTTAGAGTCAATAGGGAAAGTCTTCCAACAAGTAAATGTAGCTTATGATTTTGTTTTCTAAGTGTGTAGCTACATATTTCACCTCATTAAAACACAACTTTTTCCAGGATTATCTGTAGGAATGTTTTGTCCTTTCTGTTTTCAGCTATTCATTCACTTCTTTTCCCTTTTGTCAGCTACAAACAATTAGTAATTTTAAATATATATATATATATTTATTAATAAAGATATTAAATAGCACAGACCAAATGGTGAGTCCCAGAGGAAGTCTTTATGATTTTGGTCAATATAAAGCAGCAAACAATTTCTGTTCAATTAGAAACTGTGGCATATAAAACCAATAATGTCAATCAGTTTACAAAAAAGTGGCTGAAAAAGCCAGAGAAGGCCTGAAAGTTGATTGCGAAGTCCAACCTGGAAGCACATATTGGCATTGAATTGGCATCTCTTTTCATTCTGTATAGCCCATGGTTGGGTTTTGTGCTTGTGTGTAGCATTTGACTTGCATATGAACATATGAAGCAAATGTGAACTCTTTCTCACAGTGGTGGTCTACACTTCTTACATAGAATTAAGCACTGTCAGCTGTAAATTAGCAAGCTAGCATACAATTCATCTGTAAAGCATGCAGTTGAATGAATATAAGTCAATCAGTCAGCTGTTGTCAGGGTTTTTGCCATAGAGCTATGTTTGCTGTCTGTACTGTTGTGGTGAAACAGTACTAACAGTTCTTAGTTGTGACAGTTTAAAACTATGGTAGACTTCAATTATAGCAAGACTTCAGAAAAGACCAATCCAAGCTCTCTTTCACACACATATGCACTGATATACACCAAATTAAACCTTTTCTAACTCACTGAAATTCTTCCTTTTTTTCTGAGTATAAACTAAAAATGAATGCCCTCTTCATAAAACCTGCAAGTGTAATTACTAAATGAGTACAGGAAATTACTAACACTAGTGCAGCTATGGGAACTGAGTCATAGCTTCAGCTGATGACCATATCAGTAAATTATTATTTTTTTTAATTAAGACAGTAGCTGCCCACAACAGGTTTTTACCTTTCCTCCTAATTATAGACACAAACTGAGAAACAATGAATAAAATAGGCTGAACTTTAGCAGTCAAGTTTTCATTGTGTGCATATTGATATCTCTTGAGGTCAAAAGTGTCTTATAATATCGAGTGCAGAACCTCATGGTGCTGTACAGATGTGTGTCCATTAAAGATCCTGGCAAATGTCCTATGATAACATAACAGGTAATAGACTGAAAGCATGTTTTGATTTGCAGCTACTACATTTGAAAATCAAATAATCACATGCAAACAATATTTTTGGCTATTATTATTTGAAAGTCTGACTATTCTGTTCAACAGCTACCACAGAGAAAGTAGCTACAGAAGTATCTATCTATACCATAGTATAAGTATTAGATTCTTTTTTAATTTGTCCTTGTAACTGGAAGCCTGGGGTGAGATTTAGGTCCAATACACACCTGCAAATTCATAGTAGTCCCATTTGTTTACTCTGTGTGTCTACATCCAAACATAATTTTATCTAAATACTTTATAATGTAGATGGATAGTTATAAAATTCTGAAATGACTGTTAGATTGTAGGGTTTTTGGTTTTTTGTTTTTTTTTTTTTTTTTCGTTTTCTTGTTTGGGCTTTGATGTTTTCACTGTAAATACTGGAATGCTGTTCTCCACAGCATGAGAATTTCTCAGATTTTAAAGAAGCCTTTGGCTAGATAGCAGCTATCAAGATTCATAGAAAACAGAAAACAGACACCCAAGAGATGGTGGCAAAAAAATAATGTGAAAAATAAGTGATGTAAAGCTAGACAGATCCTTTACTTATTTTAGGCGAATCATTCATTTTAGGTGGTTTTGCTCTATGTATTTTGGATTTTGTTTTGTTTGTTTGTTTACTTTTATCTAATGCTTGTTAAATTCTGAATCTTTTGCACAAGTGTGTCAGCAGCACAGGCTGTGCCATCCAGCTGAGATGAATGTGGTATAAGTTGCTTCCCATAAATTAAGCTCTCTTGCTTAGTTAATCTGTTATAACAGGCTTGCGATGAAAAAAAAAATTCTGCCCGAAACATCTCTATTTCACAGCCAAGTGACACACCTCTTGCCCACCCCTAGAAAGTCCTATGCACAAGGAAATTGTAAACAGCCACTGCAGTGACCAAGGAGAGCCAGAAAGCAAGCTGACAGCAATGAATATTCTCATGAATCAAAGTGCACAGCTTAATTCATAATGGTACGAAGGTGCTATGGTATCAGTTGTCCTCAAATATTTGAACAATCTGCTGGTATTTATAAAGATGAGTGCAAATTCCCAGAATGTCCAGAAATATAACATGCTAGATTATCCCTTTGAAAGCTCATACTGGAAATGAGATATTAGCACGTATTTGTCTTTTCACATGGGTATTCTGCTACTGCAAATTCTTCATAGTTGCGTCTGTCCCTTACAATGTGTTCATACAGTGTGGAGCACAGTGGGACCTTGATCTTTGCTAGGACGTCTTAGCATGAAAACAATGGAAATAATTAATGCAGAACCATTTCTTTACCCTCCATTTATAATGTGTCAGTCTTTCAGACTAAGAACAGGAAAAAAAAGAGGGAAAAACAAAGAAGTAAAATTTATCTTGTTAGTCTCCCTTGAGTCACAATAGCAAAAGTATCATTAGCAGCCTCCATATTCACATGAATTAGTCATGCCATTCTGGTAATAATATCTCACATTTCTTTAACTTGTTCAATCGATGCACAAAAAGACAGGGCTGTTCTTGCTCATGTTGAATTTTTACTATTTACTAATATTTACTACCTTATTCTCTAAGTATATATTGCACTTGAGCCACAAAGATTTCACCTGAAGTAGAAGACAACACCAAAGGGGTGAGTGTGGCAGATTTCTGTTCATCCCCACAGGAACTTCATGGGATAAAAAGAAAAATCTACCTTTTCCTTTGTTCTCCATCAGCCTGGAGAAAGACTGAACATAGTTTTTTTCTTTAGCTGTTTCTGGAAACTTTAGCTGCAAACTCTTCATTACAGATGAGCAAGCTGAAGAAAGGGATGGTCTCTGTGCCACTTTCTGTGTCTGTACTAGTAAGTTAAACAAGCCCAAGACTGTTCTTTTGCTGAGATCAGCTGGACTAGGACCCTCCCATCCTATTAAGCTCCATCACTCTCCAAACAAGTCTAAAATGCTTGTTGGGAATGGTCACTGGCTTGTCTTAAGTTGCAAACTGTACCCACAAATTGTTTAGGAGAGTGTGGGTTACACCAAGGGCTCTTCCAACCATTTAACAGTAGAGATGATTGTATTCTGGTCCTGGGCACTTCCCTGTCCCAGTTTAATTTATTAGTGTGCCACCACTGAAGGCAAAAGGAGACTTCATTCAAATTGATGAATTTTGGAACATTAGATAAGCAACCTGCCTCCAGATGAAAAATCGGAAGCCTTAAACCATTATCCTGAGAGTAGCAGAATAACTTTCCATTTTCTTTCACTGTCTCTCCTCCATGCACTGTAAAGTGTTAACATAATATTAACATATTAACATATGTTAACATAAACAGAGAAATTAGATCTTTCTTTTAAAGTGACCTGTTCTACCTGTGAACCATGCCCTTCTTACCACGCCACCAATTGCACCCTGGCAGATAGATCTGCTCTATGTGGAGGTGGTTGCAGTGTGTCCTTAAAATATCCTTTAGCCCAGAAAATAAATTCTGCTGGTGTCTGCTGCATTTCTACCACCAGAGCCACAAGCTCTTTTGCAAACCAAACATGCTTGCTGCCATTCCTTCACATCTGTAACATTTAACTTTAATGCCTCTGCCCCTGAGGAGCTGCAGAGTAGCATTTCAATTCACCATCCATGGATTTGTCCTAAAGAATTAGAGACATGTCAGCTTATCAGTCTGTGACCTTTTCTATTAACATTGTCTTCAGGTTGACTTGGCAGCACACAAGGAAAATAAATCTTGTTACCCGAAGCTGGTCTGGCTTGCCAGGATAGTGCAGCTGTAGCTCAAATCTGTTAAATTTTTAAATTGCAAACATTGCTATGACTACATAAAATTTATTAGGTAGAACAATCCCTGGGAAGGGGTGGGGAGGAAAGCAATGGAATAGAAACCATTAAAATAGATATGAAGGAGGGATTTTTGCAAAGCCTGGAAAGTTGCATTGTTTAGCTTATTTACAGCCTTGCCTGACACCCTAGAGATAATGGAAATGGAGTGACCATGTAAATTATATGCCCTTTTCATGTTCCAATCTTTGGGAGATCTACGCAGACACACTTCCAAGCAAGCTGCATGGGCCTTCTTTATCACATGCTCCCAGACTTTTTCAACGCCTTTTTCTGTTGTGTTAAGGATAAAGGGATGGAGGGGTATGGAGACTTCAGAAAGTGATATCATGGATAAGTCTTCTGATATAAACCTGTCCTGGCACTACAGCCCCTGCATTTCCCACTGCTTCGATATTCTGTGACATCCTATCACAGAGCAACGTATGAACTGCCTTCTCCAGGATGCTCTCCACTATCATACAAGGACATTTAGGGCTCAGAAGAGCTGGTTAAACACCTAACGGTTTCTGAGATACATAAGGGTGAGACACCCACAGCAGACTTGCAGATTTGACATAGGACCTACATATCTGGGCTTCCTCCTCTGGTCAGGAGGCAAAGGTGAGCTAAGCTATCTCAAATGACATGATATTTAGACAAATTAATTGAACCCCAATGGTGGGATTCAGCTGCAGAGTAAGACACCTTAATTAGTGCCTGGATTCAATTAGATTCTAAACTCCCATTGGAGTCAATGGAGAACAAGTTAATATATGCAGCAGAACCTAGGGAATATGTAACCCACCTTAAAGTAGGGACCTCTTTTTGGCCATAGGTATAGTGGCATCAGGAATTATACTGCACAGGTCCCCTCTGGCTGTGACAGTAGCTTAGACACACAACATACATTTAGACAGCTATGTGAGGACACTTAAATGCTTTTTTATAACTTGATCAAACTCCCACAGTTAAAAATTCCAGGACATCACAACAAAAAAAGGAGTAGGAAAGGCTGTTTCCTATGTATGTTAGCTTAACAGAGACGATATAATTCCATTTTGTTCTCCTGCTTTCTAGCTGCAATGTTGGCCAGGTTTTCTCCTTTAAAGTAATGCTTTTTTCTCATTTGGGCTCTCCCAGTATGCTTGTACAAGTGTCTGATCTCATCTGTTGTACTTAGGCCCTATTATAACTGTAAAATATCAAAATTAATGCATTAGACAGATACTGAATTTAAAAAAAATTAAAATTTAAATTACACTAACGCAGAAATAACAGAGCAGTTGATCCATGCTGGTAACTATTTCAGAGCAAGCCTGTTTGGGGGCCATAAAATAAGGCAGTCTAATTCCAGAATAAGTCTCTTCACAAAAACATTTGTACTGTAATAAGTAAACCCACCTGAAAATATTTTTATTATATATTTCCAACTTCAGGAAAAAAACTTTCAATTAAAAAAAGTATTTTTATCAAAAAAAACAAACAAAAATGTAGTCTAGGAATTCTTTTGATGTCTTAGCTGCTCTCACTCTTTTCTACGGTCCAGAAACAGATGTTGGATTATATCTTCCATGATGCACAATATTGTCCCTTTCTTTGCAAAGGGAGGTTAAGTCTGTTGAGTAACTGGTATAGGGATGCATGATGCCAGAGCCTATACCAGAAAACGGGAAGACAACACACCTGACAGCAGCACACCATCTGCATCTTCTGTGGCTCCTGAAAGTAATTTCCTTCAAAATACTCCTCCCTTGTTGCAGTTGCTTTGCAATTCTTTGTGATTATGTTTTTGAAATTGGAGCTATTGCTTAGCATGTTGAGACAAGTTGGAAACTTCATTTCTGTTCATTTGGGAGACGGCATAGCTTCTACTGCAATCAGGCAAATTAATAGAGAAAAGTCATATTAAACAAAAAATCAACAGGTAAAACCCCAGAGTCAGGAACTCACTGCAGAGCAGATTTCTGGAAGGATACACAGGTTGCCTTGTTCTTACTGTCTTTTCCTGAATGTCTGTTCCTGGCTACTGTCAAACACAGGATTATAGGCTAGATTTTTAAGGTAGGCATTTCTGGTCTGATTCAAAATGCCAGTTACAAGATAATAATGAACAGAACAAAATTTCACAATGAATCAGTAATTCCCTTTTCCTAGAGGTATTTTGAGCTTTCCTTGAAGGATGTCATAGATGAGTACTGAGCAGCACTGGCCAAATGTTGTCTTGCATGGGAAAAATTCCTAAGTGACAACAGACCATAAACCTGTCTTCAGAAAAGTCACTTGGTCCTAGGTGTCCCCATGCATTTATCTACCTCATATTGCTCTCAAAACAAATCATTTGCATGATTAACCCTAAGGATACAGTTCTTGGGACCTTTGTACTGTAAGCCTCAAAATCAAGTCATAGTGAATTACAATAACATTTAACACCTTTTGTCAAATTGCAGCTGATGAAATTCAGATGTCTTAATAGTGCTCTCGATACCAAGAAATTCACAAAATCAAATGCTGAGTAAAACATCTCAGCTTCAGGTTGAATTTTTTCAACCTTATACAGAGAAGGGCCTGGACCCGTGCCAGACCACGACTGACATAACCTAAGGGAAAAAGGTCTTTTAAGTTAAAAAGCAGATTTGTAAGTCAAAGTCACAACTACTGAGTGCTTGGCTCATAATTTTTCAATGATACTAGCTGGTAATACTCTCCCTAGAAAATTAGGTAACTGCATATCTGGGGCATAGATCAGGATATTCTGTCTTCCTTCTTGTGCAGGTACATGTCAGAGTGTCCTAAGTACTTTTGCAAGTGTTGACGGAGTGAAACAGACAACATTTAATTAGAAGATCAAAAATTGAAGTAGCATGCCAAATTGCTGATTAGGTGGCTGACTGTCCATCGGGTTTTCACTAAAGAATTTCCTGATTTATGACCTGGCTGACAGTAAAAGTTCCTCTCTGCAGCACAAAGGCACCTGTGTTTCTGGATGAGTTCTACAGAGAGCACCATGTTCAATATTTTACATAGGGTAGCCTAACACTGAGGTTGGTACTTTAGACTTGTCTTCACAGCTGCTTACCTTCTTGTGCATTGTGCAGAATTTGGGCAAACATTAATGCAGAGAGAAAAGGATGGCATAAGTACTCAGGGTTTGTATCTCATCTCATAATCCTACTCTCCTCTCAATAGGTTCAATATGTTTTATCTCTTTTCCTGCTGTCAGAATATCTGTAAATGGATAGTGAGACATCTTACACTTATTAATTACATATACGATTTAATTTACACTCAGTACATCTAATATACATTTAAAGGTATATTAATATACATTATATTATTGATTATGGCTAGCATGCTATTCAGCACAAAGTACTGACACATAACATCCAGTAACTCCAATGAGAATCAGAGTCCTTGGCTAACCATGGATTTGGACATTCATTTTTATTGTTTATTTTCATTTTTGACAAATACTTTACACAGCACTTTGAAGCTGGGCTTTGGTTATCGGTAGTTATTTCCATAATGTGAAATGTCTAAGCTATGAGATACTAATTACTTTAGTTATATAATGTAGGGGGTAGGGTTTATTTGTTAGGGAAAATGTTTGACCACTTTTATGCAGATTCACCTACCTGAATTCAAGTACCTATATAGTAAACTTGTAGCTTTGCCATATAGTAAAAGAAATATTTTCATCACCTTTAAGGGGTATTTAGCCTGATTAAGACTTTAATCAGACTCCAGATTTAAAATACTTTTCCAGTATATTAAATGTAGGATGAATAGGGACTCAGTTTATAATATTCTGGTATGTGTACTTTAAGTGGGATGAATATGCGTCTTTCAATATAAATATTTAAAATTTGATGACACTGAAAACATTTTTCAAGAATATTTCTAAACAAATACATGTGGAGAGCATTCATACTTCAGGAATATTCATACTGAAGGAGACAGATATAGCCAAATTAATTGATCAGGAATTATAACAAATATCTGCAGAAATTTCATGCAGTTTCCTAACTTTGGGCTCTAATACTTATCAGCAGCCCTGGTCAGCCGGGGAGGTCCCAGATGACTGGAAGTTAGCAAATGTGACACCCCTCTACAAGAAAGGTCGGAAGGAGGATCCAGGGAACTACAGGCCTGTCAGCCTGACCTCGGTGCCGGGGAAGGTCATGGAGCAGATCATCTTGAGTGCCATTATGAAGCAGGGGCGGGACAACCGAGGGATCGGGTCCAGCCAGCATGGGTTTATGAAAGGGAGATCCTGTTTCACTAACCTGGTCTCCTATGACAAGGTGACCCGCTTAGTGGATGAGGGGAAGGCTGTGGATGTTGTCTACTTGGACTTTAGTAAGGCCTTTGACACAGTCTCCCACAGCATTCTCCTGGAGAAGCTGGCTGCTCACGGCTTGGATGGGTGCACTCTGCGCTGGGTTAGAAACTGGCTGGACGGCCAAGCCCAGAGAGTGGTGGTAAATGGGGTCAAATCCAGTTGGCAGCTGGTCACAAGTGGTGTTCCCCAGGGCTCAGTGCTGGGGCCGGTCCTGTTCAATACCTTCATTGATGATCTGGATGAGGGGATTGAGTGCACTCTCAGTAAGTTTGCAGATGACACCAAGTTGGGTGGAAGTGTCGATCTGCTGGAGGGTAGGAAGGCCCTGCAGAGGGACCTGGACAGGCTGGATCATTTGGCCGGGGCAAACTGCATGAGATTCAACAAGGCTAAGTGCCAATACCTGCACTTGGGTCACAACAAGCCCATGCAAGGCTACAGGCGGGGGGAGGAGTGGCTGGAGAGCTGCCTGGCAGAAAAGGGCCTGGGCGTGTTGGTTGACAGCCACATGAACATGAGCCAGCAGTGTACTCAGATGGCCAGGAAGGCCAATGGCATCCTGGCTTGTATCAGGAACAGTGTGGCCAGCAGGACCAGGGAGGTGATAGTGCCCCTGTACTCGGCACTGGTGAGGCCGCACCTCGAGTACTGTGTTCAGTTTTGGGCCCCTCACTACAAGAAGGACATGGAGGTGCTGGAGCGTGTCCAGAGAAGGGCAACGAAGTTGGTGAAGGGTCTAGAGCACAAGTCTTATGAGGAGTGGCTGAGAGAGCTGGGGTTGTTTAGTCTGGAGAAGAGGAGGCTGAGGGGAGACCTTATTGCTCTTTACAACTACCTGAAAGGAGATTGTAGCGAGGTGGGGCTTGGTCTCTTCTCCCTAGTAATGAGTGATAGGACGAGAGGAAAAGGCCTCAAGCTGCACTAGGGGAGGTTTAGTTTGGATATTAGGAAAAACTTCTTCACCAAGAGGGTGGTCAAGCATTGGAACAGGCTGCCCAGGGAAGTGGTTGAGTCTCCATCCCTGGAGGTGTTTAAAGAACGGATAGATGTGGTGCTCGAGGACATGGTATAGTGATGGACTTGGCAGTGATAGGTTAACGGTTGGAGTCAATGATCTTAAGGGTCTTTTCCAACCTTGATGATTCTATGATTCTGTGAAGTAAAAAATTATTTTCATAAGCTCTTTTTTCTCCACTGTCTTTGCCATGTGAAGATATTCTTCACATATTTCTTTCCACATCAGCTTGCTCATCTATTTTTAAACCTCATTTCAGTATGTCTTTTCATCATTACTTAAACCTATTAATTTCTCTTTTCCTCTGGGATATATATATTTATATATATATATTTTAACTCTGTAAACTATTTTGGGAGAGACTTTGTATGAAATAATACCATAGAGAAGAAATAACATTGTTACCATTAGGCAGACACTTCCTAGCATGAACTTCTAATTAAGTTATTCTTGGTTCCTACAGGGGAATACTAACCATATGTTTCTAGGGATACCAGGGTTAATTGTGTGCCTAGAATACAGGGACTGCATTTCTTTAACTAGCACTGATTGCTAAAAGAGAATACGTAAGGCTCTCTGGAACAGAAACATAGTTTTACCAATAAGAGCTGTATTCAAAGTATCTTCTTGGAGGTTCACAGGTAGGTGGAGAAAGATTTGGGCAGCAGACGGAACGAGGTCCACAGCAGCACATTTAACATGATGTCAATATTGAAGGAAAAAAAACAGAGAGAGCAAAGAATAGTTCACCTTGATGAGGGATGAAGTCATTGCATTTTGTTTGGATATTTGTGTCTCAGTGTCATTGGAGAGTTGTAGTTTTTCATACACAAGCTAGCATGATACAACAGTTACTAAATGAAATGAGAGACAATATCATCTTTGGACATTGGTTCACAATCATCCAAATAGGAATGAACAGCCCTGTGCAATCTTTTCATGGTTCAGAATTGGCTAAAGTGTACTTAGAGAAGACATTTCTAAGTCAGCAGCAGAAACTGTTTCTGCAGATGCAGGAATGAACACATAGGGCAGTGTTTTGTACATGGCTAAGATAGGGGATGTTTTATATGTAGCATAAGATATAGTAACGGATCATACATGTGCTGGAGTAATCAGACAGGATCGCAAACCAGCAGGATGTAAGACCTGAGAAAAGCAGTGGATTGAGAAGTCTCACCTGATCCAGCTGAAGACATCGTTGCAAGGATCCTTGCAATGGAAACTTCACCAACCAGAGAGCAGCTAAACAACCTGTCTGAGGGATTTGATTCCCCACGTGACCTTTAGCCTGTGCAAAGATCCCAATAAATTATTACTTTTTTTTTTCTTTTTTTAACAGTTCCTCTGTCTGTGAACGCCTGTGCAACACAGACATCAAAGCAGACAAATGCTTACCTCGGCATTGCACCCTGCAGAAGCATAGCCCAAGGTGCTAGATGGTACGAGGTTGACCCAAATTTAAAACCAAGGTTTTCTTCCCTCCTGTAATCCTTTAGCAAGCTGTCAGCACACGTTGCTGGAGGTAGAGTACTACCACCACTACTGTGATTACACTGTGCTAATTGGCTTCAAGCAGCTTTTATGAATCAGTTCAAATCAAGTAAACTCCCAGCTCCTAAGGAGCTGGTGACGTGTACAGTGAGAGCATTATTGAGCTGACCTCAGCTTTTGCCTAAACATTAGAGAGCAACCACGCAAAAGTTTAGCTTAGTCTCTATGCTCTAATCTTTCAGACATGCCCAGAATTGTCTTGAATGAGAGTGTGTCCAACAGCAATCACAGAGCACACCTTAATGTGTGAATGGCATAGTTGCTCTTACATTAGCCTGAGAGTAACCCTCCCTGCCTCTCCTGGACCAGCTGTGTTCCAGCTGTGAAGAATGGGTGGCAAGCTGGGCTGGGTGTCAGACACTATTAAAACTGAAGTGTTGCTGCAGTGTTTGTTTCACGCCCTGCAGAAATTTACCTTTCTTACTTCAAAAATAAAACTGAATACATTAAATGAATTAACAGCATGGTGGCCAGCTCAGTAACCCTACAGGAGCATTTTTCTCCACATGCTTCTGACCATTCAAAGCATAATGCAGAGAATAACCCCTTTTATAATAATAGAATTCAATAACTGGCCAGTGTGACTTTTTCTATTAGCTATTGGATAAAAAATTTGGCCCAGCACTTGTTTATGAATCCCTTTTGAGTTTTTTACACATCTACAGACGAACCTAGTGTAGGTTTATACAATTGTCACCTGCTGCTCCGCTCATGGGGTTTTGGGCTGAACTACGTCTCAGTCATTGAATAGTGATACTGATTTTCAAGAGATGTACTTGTAGAGGAGGGAAAAAGTCTACAAAAAGGTGATCTAAACATTTAGGATACAGTCATTATATGCCTCTTTTGGTTAGCCTATAGAGATATTCCTTTACACTTTCTTTGGATGATTTGTATATTGCATCAAAGAACCAGATTGGTAGGGCTGACTGAAGGTTACTTAAGTTCTCATTGTATTCAAAAAGTTCTTTGCTTAACGTGGCGAAGTTTAGGGAACAGATTTTTAAGTTCTTTAAGATATTCTATGGCACAACCAGTAAAGCACTTTAACAAAAAAAAAAAAAAAAAAGATTTTCAGAAGCAGATGCTTCTGATAGATAATATGTTCAGAAATCTAGGCACTGGAGCAAGAAATCTATTGACTTTGAAACCAATTTAAGTCCCTAATTGGTAAAAATTCCATTCAGAGTTTTACTGGAGATAGAGCCATGGTGGCATATGATATTAGATTCTGTCCAGCTGTAACCTAGGGGTGTTGTTACAGCTACGGTGGAGGTTACCATTCACACCACATTGACAGGACGGGGGTGTAAGCACTCCTCATCTGTTCCAGTAGAAAGTCAGCCAGCTCAGCCTTAGTATCAGCTTTAAAAAGCTTTTGGCACCTTACTTATTTCAGGCACGAGAAGAAAGAAGACAAATCAGTACCAGTTTCGTAGAGCAGAAACAAGGCTGTGATTTAATTAACACACATTTCAGTCTATGAAGTGCAATTTTATTGAAAAACAGGTTTTTAATATATACTGAGATCTTAATGCTGCTGAGAAGATCTGAAACCATTGTTACCCAGAACTGAATGGGATTTTTTGCATCTGCATCTTTAAGGTGGCTTTGAAATCCTTACATATAGTTTACAGAATCTTTCAAAATGTTTGAAAATTTCTTGTTGACTCAAAATACAAGTTAACTCACAGTTCAAAGCTTATTTGAGACCTACAGTGAGCAAGCAGCATAAGAAACATGCTCATCTAGCAATAATTTCTCTTATAACTGAAATACAGCTATCTCTTCAGAATATAGAAACACAGAAAAGAAACAGTATTCAGGCTAAATTTCAGTAATCCAAATTTGCTCAGTCCCTGTACAGGTGACAGAGCATTTACTTATATAGTTCTATACACCAAGTGCTTGACTTTACTTACTTCTTATTCATTATTACAGAAGAGATTAAAAATACACAACATCTTAGGAGAAGGAGTAAAAGAAATGTCAAAACTAATTGATAAGTATGTAACACTTTCACTAAGCAAAATATAACCACCTGAAATGGAAAGCTAACAGGTCACTCAGGTTAATAGCCCCTAGCATCTCACACACAGATAATTAATCACTGTGTTCTAATTCACCAGATATGCTCTTTTCCTTACCCTCTTGATTCTCATCTGAATATATTTTTCTTAGTATTTATTTAAAACTATCCCCGATACAATATAATACAGCACTTTCTGATATTCCCTAACCAATTAATCATAATAATTGAATCCCTCTGCTGCCCTCCTTATATTGTTAATATAAATTCATAATTATCTGACTCCCATTCCCTTTAGTGAACTTTGGATCAGACCATATGTGGTCTTTTCTCTTCTGCAACAGACCATTATTTTTTAATAGTAGAATGGCTTTTTCTATTTCAAAGTTCTTCTCTGGATATGACCTTTAGGGATTTCAGAGACTTTTGTAGCTGTTGTGTGACTCCTTATCCTTTTAAAATCCATAATAAATGCCTGTCAGATATTGCTGCAACAAGATAACATATTACCTCTACATTGGGATCAATTAAATCCTAGGCCATGAGATTCAATACATCTTGTCTAAAGGATTTGAAATTTGCTGAATAAATTAAGAGGCAAGTCTAAAGGCCTTGTGGACATAAACTAGGAAATCTAGTTGATACACATTGAGGATGCAAATTCCTCATTCGTGTGTAGCTAATGAGCTATGTGGTTGCTTAAAAAACATGTATAGTTCCAGAAACAGAGGCAGAGCTGTGAAGGCCACACATAATTTTGCTAATTATAATGTATTCCTTCCCACAGCTGTAATTATGACTTCATTGGCATTTCCATCTATCAGTGTAGAAATCTCATGTGAATTCATGCTGCTTCAAGGCACTATTACTTGGTGCTACCCAGTTATTTGTACCAGTGCATATTTTGTGAAAAATGCAGCTAGATCAGATCTGTTTTGATTTTGTACTAGAATAAATAGCTTCTCCAGGTAAGACAGAATTCCTCTGTGGCTCTTCTTGGCCTTGCTATTGGATTATCATGACTTTTTTAAACACTCTTCTGGGTCACAGTTTCTCTATTGTAAAAAAGGAAATAGATGACACCTGAAGTGTACGTACCTCAAGTGACTTACTTGCCATAGGATTGGATTTAGCCATTACCCCTTATCTTGAACTTTTTTACCTCTTTCTCTCTCTCTCTTCTGTATTTGATCTCATCTTCTTTTAAAGACAGGGAAAAAGACTTATCAGCAATTTACTAGGGAGAAAGGAATCAGAGAAGAAGTGGAAGGTTAGCTAGAAAGAATCAGTTAGTTCTGCATAATGGTATGTATAGTTTGGATGCAAATTGTATAGCACTTGAAGTGAATCACTGAAATGTGTCTCTAGGCAGATATAGCCTCTGCTTTTAACCCCGACCCAGCAGTGCTTTTTCATATCAACACTGACAGGATGATCATGGCTTGAATTACACTGCCCAAAGTAAGGCAACATGAGCTCTGAGAGCCTAAAATCCCAATTACACTTTCAGTGGGTAATGTCAAACTTCTCAGAAAAATCTCAGCTCAACTGTGGCCACCTGATACTGCTGCAAGGATGGAGGGACTACACCGCGGTGACTGGACATAGCAAGGTTAAACCATCTGGGCTGTATGTACATATGCACAGGAAGCCATGTGAAAAGGTGACAGTTGTGTTTCCCCCATGCAGTGAGCTGCACACACAGTAAAGATGATCTGTAAAATTCAGATTCAAGCATAAACATGCATTAGGAAGTACTCTCTAAACTACTACTCAGTGTGACTAAGGGCAGCAGAATATGGACCCTTTTGTTTTGTTTTTTGTAGGAGTCATTTTTGGGTCGTTTGAGACTTTTTTCTCATTTCTTAGAATGGAGAATTTGACTTCAAAAGGTGGCAGCAAAAATTCACTTCTGATTTTCTTAGACAACATTAGCTATAAAGGATAAAATGTGGCACAATTCTGCCACTCAAATTTGTAAGGCTGATGTTCTACTTTTTAAAAGTCTGTGGAATAGCTTCATAGTTCACTGTCATGGGAGAAAACTTCATTACTGGATATGAATCTATTACATTAGATCACCAGAACATGACATGGTGGGGGGAGGGGCCTTTGACTAACATTTGCAATTAAACTCTATATTCTGAGCAGCTGCTGACCTCCACTGTTGAAGAATATTCATGGATTAATAAATTTCAAAGCCAGAAGGGTCTGTTTCAGTAATCTAGTTCAAATGATTAGGTAACATGGGCCTGAGAGCATCACCTGGTAAATGTTGCATCATGACCACAGCTCTTGCAAGAATTACAGAATCTCTTTCTGAAAATATCTAGTTGTTCTTATATAAAGATTTAAAGGAGTGAATTTATATTTTTCCAAATGAATTATTCTAGTACTTCATTACCATATTTAAAATATACATCTCTGCAGTTTATTGGTTGTTCTGAACCTCTTTGCCACAGAGATTGTAAAAAATTTCCCACATGAATAATTAACATATTTCTCTCTGTTATGCTTTTATATTAAACTGTACATTCATTTACAAGGATATAACAGAAAGATTTACTTAATTATGATCTCTGCAGAAGACGTTATATTTCCTACACTGCACACAGAACAACCACAT
The DNA here is from genome assembly GCF_965183815.1 of Platalea leucorodia. Lineage (NCBI taxonomy): Eukaryota > Metazoa > Chordata > Aves > Pelecaniformes > Threskiornithidae > Platalea > Platalea leucorodia. Next base: position 6,649,880 of record NC_138858.1, read on the forward strand.
TAGGCAAGCTGTCTAATCTGGATATTTAATCATTAAAGGTAAGGGCCATGATACTTTTATTAATTTTCCATAGCTTTTTTTTAGTTTCTGAGAGCCTGTTTTACTTCCTGGTCTTATATTAGAAACTCTGTGTTTGTGTGTGTGTATGTGCATACATGAGGAACAGATAGAGAGGAAGAGGAAGTTTTTATGTATCTGTGGATAGATAGAGAGACACATTATGCACAACATGCGTGATTGCCTTGAGCAGAGGGTAAGACCAGATGGCTCCCAGTGGTCCCTTCCACCCTGAATCATTCTGTTGTTCTATGATTCAATCCATTGATCATTAACAGAATATCTGAGTACTTCACATAAAACCACAAACAGACATTCATTACAGCTCTATCAGAGATTTCTGTTTAACCTTAACAGTATTCTTTCCTTCCTTCCTTCCTTCCTTCCATTCATCCAACCTATAGATACATCATTCAACATGAAGACAGTGAAAGGTAAAAGTCAACTAAGTTCTGCAACACATATTGACTCACTTTCTCAAAGCCTTCTTGAAAACAGTCACATCTATCCCCTTCAGATACTTCTGTGGAGTTTACAACATAAAAACGAGATTTAGATTTACTGTTTAGTGTTAGGGCATGATGTTGCCAGTTGACTTAGACAAAGAATCATAGCAAGGGGAGTGGTTTCTTTAATTTTATTTTTTTTACTTTTTGGGCAAACCTTTATCTTTCACAGAAAAATTCTAAATTAATTTGCTATAGACATACATGTTCTGCTTTCCAAATATTGTTGCCGGAATCAGAAGAAAATAAATATTTCATATGCATCGGTTGGTCCTAAGCTAATTTAATAGGATTGGTTTGTTCAGGTTGTAAGTGTTTGAAGGGATATGGCATTATACATTACCAGTAGCACCACAGCTACTGTCTGCTGCATGATTTTTAACTCAGTACAGAACCTGGTATCGATTGCCCTTGGATCTGCAAAAAAGCTGGTACTTAGAAGGCAGAAAAGCTGTTGTGTCCCACTTTTAAAAGATTAGGATGTTGACACGTCAGAAATTGCTTCATAAGACTGTCTTCCTTATAAGATTAATGACAAACCTTAAAAACATTACTTCACATAAGGAAAACATATTTTTCTACTAAAATTAAATATAGATATGTGAGTGAAAAGAAAGGAATTGTTAAGAAGATTCTGTGGGAAGAGGCTCACTGGAAAGATATTTTACATAATGTGTATTTGTATGCATTTCTTCTTTTACTGCTTGTCCATAGTTTATTCTTCAGCCTGTATAGTTTGACATTATTGTTCTGGTTTAGATCAGCTGGAAGACATGCAAAATAGAATTACAATATTAAAGTAAATAAAACTTCACACGCTTCATTTCAAATATTTTTTAAAAATTAATATGAACAATTAAATAAAATGAACAGAAAAAAAGAAAAAAAAAATTCACAGGCCATGTATTTTAAAAACTCATTGGATGAATTAGAATTTAAATAAAGACTGTGAGTTTTACTCTTGTATAATAGCATAAAATTAAGACATAGTTTTACCTGTGTTATTACTCATAGACAAGATACTCAATTACATACCAAATCTGATTTACTTGTTGTCTATGCAATTAAAATGCAAATGTTCAGGTCATAATATAAGAAACCTCCGATTTTGGTTGCAGCATTATACAATATTGTTGCTGCTGCTGTTAACAATAATTCATACAGAGGTACCGTAGCTTTAACTACCAACTTGTGCCATCCTGAAACAGGGCTACATGTGTCCTATATACAAGTCTAAACTGCTGTCATGAAGCTCTAACACAAAACATCTTGGTGAAAGTCTTTAGTTGCTCCAAGGAACTCTAAGCTATGCCAGTGCCCTCTTCAGCCAGCCTTGTGGAGAAATGATTCCAAGTAATGTGTTATCTTGGATCTCTTTTTAGCATTATTCACCTCAGTGACTTGTGAATTTGATTTCCAAAATATTCTTTGCTTAACACAGTGTGAACATTAAACACTAAGTGTGATTGTATCAAATTGGGCACAAACCAAAGGTAAAACAATTTTTGAGAAATGAAAACAAAAATAGTCTGTCTATGATACATGTTAATTACTGAAGGCATTTAGGATCTATAGTATTCAAAAAATACTTGATTACTGACTAGAACATACCACTATTTAGCATCATATGAGCAGTGCCAGGAAACCCAGAGGTCTGGCCAGTGTTTATGACTACTATCCATCCATGCTGATACCAGCCTCCAGATCAGATGGATTCTGTGCAGCTAAGAGTGAACATCATCTGCATAAAATGCAGCCTGGAATATATGTCCTCTGTTGTCACACAGCGTGTTGATAAAGGTGTATTTTATTACTTCAAAGATGTTATAGGAAGAAAAATCTCTTTTATGCTGGCCTGTCTAGAGAGCTTAGGAATTCCCAGTGTCAGCCTTATGGGAGGCTAGAGGAATGTTTTATTGTTACTAAAGAACATACAGAAGACACAAAAGTGGCACTTTATTATGGCCCAAGAACTCTAAAATTGCTAAATAAAGAAAGCCTGTTTTTTTTGTAGCTGCCAACTTTGAGTTTATTGCCCTCCAAAAGTGAGGAATTAAGTGTATATAGGTTTGTCTCCTGCCCTTGAAGAAAAGGAATGACTCTGGTTTTGTGTTTTTTATCTAGACCTACTTATGGACTATCACGCCTGCTACCTACAACATCCTCTCGGGAAAGATAATAAAAGAATGCAGTTATGTTTTATTACTGATGTGTGATATAGGCAGTATCTTAGCTTCACCCAAGTACTTGAGGTTTTCAGATTTCAGAAATGAATCTATCCTGTGTCACTCCACTGCTTTAGACAGAAGCAATGTGATAAGTGCAGACAACCGAGTCAAAGACTGGATGATCACTAGACTGCAGAAACTAAGTGGAAAGAATCTATTGGCACATGTCGCTGCTGAGCTGCAGGTCAAGTTTAAAAAAGGAAAGAGGATGGGGCAGGTGGGCATGGACCACAGGTTTGTTCTGACCATGTCTAAGTTCAAGCTAGACACTACACATTTGTGCAGCAGCAGGCAGTCTTGCTTAAGCTGAACTGATAGTGTTTCAGCAAATGCTGTCTCTCCAGAAACTTCACCATCTCTCTCAAGTCCAGTTTCTCTTACTGCTGTTCGAATGTTACTGGACACTTCTTGCTGTCAGCCACCCAACACACCAGCAGTTGTTAACCATCATTTAGAAGCAATGCTTATGTTTGGAGAAGTCTTTTTCTTTTGGAGTCTAACCCATTCGCCACCTAAATATTTGAATATTTAGAACCTCTAATATTTGAATATTTAGAACCTCTTGAAATACTGACACTTCATCTGGTGCAACCTTCCCTAACCAAATTGGCACATCTGCCTATACTGGTTAAAGATAGCTTCCTAATTCTTTATAAAGAGAGGATAGAGGTACATATTAGTCCTCTCCTGCCTCACATATCCTCACTCACATGAAAATGATTCCCAGGAGCACGGACTAGAAAAGAGCAAGATCCAAACAGGACAGTGAAATTGTATCTATGTTAAAAATTGTGTGTATTCCAGACCACTCCCTGGCTTTGAGGCCTATTGACATGGCAGGACTTGCATCTATGTTACTGAGCTCTCCCAGCATCAGCACCTGCCTGTTGGAAGTGGCTCTGGTCTTCTGCAGGTGCTGTCCTATGCCCAGAAATAGTTTTGGAGAGTGCCTGTTGGTACAGGTCAAAAATATGTTAGGGACTGTCCTAAAAATTTAGTGTATAGACAAGTGAATTGCCTCAAAACATTCTTTTGAACATGTTCAATTTATTAATCTAGACAACAGTCAGGGTAGCAAAAGTGCAGGGCATGTGAAGGTACACTCCCTCCCATAGCAAAGCTGCACCCATGTTCATGAAGCTGCAGGTCTACTTGATGCCTCCGTTATGCCAAAGACTTGCCATCCTCCACACAAAAGGCTGATTCAACAATGGATTTTTTTTCTTAATGCATCTAAATGTCACTCTTAAGAGATACCAACCTCTCCTCTGCAGATGTTCCAACCCACCCCACAGCCCAACAATTTCTTCCTACCAGGGTAAGGGAAGTCAGCTCTATATTTGAGTCAACAGGATTATTAATAAAAAAGGGTCCCTGGACTCAGCTCACCCTGGAATCACACTAAGATTTGGGCTTTTTTTGGGAGGAAACCCTGAAGTATTCTAATATGTTTGCCCTGTAGATAATCAAATAGCCAAGAGAGCAGAACTTTTTTGCCCTGTAAACCTATCCATTTTATAGGTTATCCTTCTACCTGTTTGTCTTTGGTTGTCTCTGGTTCTGATGCCTGCTGCCCTGGCAAAAGGCAAGCCTGCTTTTTCTACAACACACTAACACAATCACAGTTAACTTAGTGCCGAACCCATCATTTACCCACTACAAGCTACCTGGTCTCCAAGTCCTAAAATAGGAACTCCATGTATTCTTGCCACCCTGTAGGTCCCTCAGTGAGATAAATAGGAGGATCATGTGGTGGACTCAAAAGGGAACCTCTCTTCAAGTTTATTTTTAACTTGATATGTGGATTTATTTCCTAAGACCATGCATTTGCATATATAGTGTGGGTATGTGTGTGGGAGGGTGAGGGGAGGAGAAAGGGGGAGAGGAAGAGAGAGGGACCGAAAGCGAGAGAATGTATGAAAAGCAAATCTCTTTTTGAGGGACAAAAGCAGATGTGAAATGTCTTGCTATCATAGAAAGACCAGGCCTTGAGGCAGAATGTGGCTTTTATCTTTGATGAAGAAAGATTTTTTTCTCAAACAGCATGAGTTACAGTTTCTTTGTAAATGTCACCGAAGAAGAGTGTCTCTAGCCTGTCTTTCATTTATGATGTCATTATTAGGAGATTATTCAATGTTCTGAAAACCAAACAAGCTAAACAGCCATACGAAAATAATAACCCTTAATAAGCAGCAGGACAGGAGAGAGTGCATTTTCAGTTTATGTTCATAAATGCCTCAAAGCTCCTAACAAATATCTAGTAATTAAGCTTCAAAACAGACCTGGAATACAGTTAAGTATTTTTATCTACATGCACATCACAGACAATTGCAAGAACAGAGAAGCTAAATCAGAAACTGAATCTGTAGCTGAGCCAGGAATATAACCCATGAAGTCATCTCTATTCTTCTTTGAGAGGTTAATACTGGAATTGACACTAAACTTAGTATTTTTTGCCCCTGAGAACTGAAAGAGGAAACCCTGTCTGCTTAATTTAGATACCACTTCACCAGCTCTGTGAGTTTCTGGCCTTTAGAGGACTATCCGGTCCACCTAACATAACTACCAAAGCTCCATACATAAATACAACTGAGCAAAGCATTAACCTCTAAAGACTTGTCCAGCTTATCTGCCTCCCTCTTTCTATCAAATTGCTCAGGGCAGGGACACTTCATTTAAGTACAAAAGTAATGCTTCAAAGTCTCACCATAACTTCTGGCCATCTTGCAATTTTTGAAATTCACATGTGCTAAAACAGCTGCAAAAACTTGCCATTCTGTCTGGCAGCAAACCACATTGCTTGTTGTTGGAAAACACAATGACCACAGTGCAAAAACTGTCAAACACAGTGAAACTTGAAGCTCAATTCAGTTACTACACAAAGATGTCTAGTGCCATTTCAGATGATGACTGTCATCCTGCCTGGCCTCTAGCTGATGCTCCAGTGGACAGCAATTTTTCTGCAGCTCCTGTATCATGTTTGCTAGGTCTCTGCAGCAGATATTCTGCAGTGAAAAAGGAAAAAAAAAAAAAAAAAAAAAAAAGTGAGCAGATACTTAAATACAACTTACCTGAAGTGAGCTGTTAGGGTGAAATTAATCTTACCCAGCTTAATTAAATCTTCAAGTTAGAAACCAGACTCTAGCGTGATCACCCTAGGCTCAGTTAACCGGTATAGGCACTTTCAGATAACAATTTATCTAAACCAGGAGCTTAAAATAGGTGAGAATGATTACCCTCTGGAGGCACCTGTATTGCAATCATATCCCCTATAATGGGATTTTAAGGTAACAGCTAAACTTTAGATGTCTGTCCTTTAGTTGTCTAAAGTGAGGTGAGAACCTAGATTGCATTGCACAGAGCTTTGAGATTTTCAAGACACTACAATTTGTATAGATCTTTCCCTATCCATCTACTTCTTCACAGTATTGCTTTAGCATGATCACATTGTCAGAATATTTTATTTCTTTGAATGTTGCTTTTTACATTTTTACCAGAGCAATGTTGGTAATGCCATACCCCATATATTTCTCGCAGCTTTCTTCACATAGCATTGCCAGTGTCTCATCTCCCGACACAATTTTTTTTCCCATGATGATGCTAGCATGTTTTATAACAAAACTACTGTAAGTCACCGACAGCTAATGCATTTGCCCAAGGAGTATGTTGAACTAGATCATGATTCCCAAACCATATGGGCACTTATGGTGGAAGACTAGTTAGTTATCTTTACCCCAGAGAAAGTGTAGAGTAAATGGGGAGTGATAGAGTACGAAGTTTGAAAAGCCTCAATTACTGCCCCAATCCCAGGAGTGCTGCTCATCAAATGTCTTGGAAGTCATGGCATGAGTAGATGCCACAAAAGCAGCCAGTTTAGGTGGGAATGGAGGAAAGGAGTTTTCTAAATTTAGAAGCTGCACTGACATTACGGAGCTAGGAACCTGGGAGAGTCATTTTCGGCTGCCTTTGGCAAAATGCCTTTGCTGGGCTGCTTCTGAGGGTACTGCCACTGAGCCAGGAATAATCAATGCTCTTTGGCCCCATGCGAAAGAGGAGAGAACAAACAGCATGGCAGATCCTTCTATAAACCCAGCTGGGAAAAAAGTCTAGGTCTTTGTGTGTCTTTTTCTTCCCCACTGTCTCACCCATGTCTGGACATCTCACCCTGAGATACGGGATAACCGTTCAAGGGCACAGTTTTGTGATTTGTTTTCCATTCAAAAGAAAGTTCTGTTCTTCAGGTCATGCCAAATATTTGGGTGGGAAATCAGGAGAGGGAGCACAGCAGTATCTGGAGGGTGGCAGTCCTCACTTCTAAATCTAGATCAACAGAAATGCTACAAAGGCTTCATAGGAGTCATGCTACTTCATTCCAAACATTTAGTTTTATGTTATAATCAGGAAAATAAAAGAAACACAAATGAAATTAGTTATGAAAGTAGTCAGGGAGTCAGTTTTGAAAGCAAAGGGAAAACTTATATTTCTATGAGGGCAATCCCTTGTTTTGGCCTAAAAATCAAGAAAAAATTCTCAGAGGAGATCAAAGCATCTATTGAATTTCCTTCATTTCACATTTTTTTAAAGGTCTTCAGGGAAAGGACATAAACAAAAATGTCTGTATCTTGATAATCTGTATCCTACAGTTAGCTGTCTCTAGCAGGGGAAAGAGAGACAGAGCTCTTCTGTGTTAGAAGCAGGAGGCGACAAGAGACTGCCTCCTTTACAGTGCAGAAGTAAGCAGGATGATTTTGGGGAACTTTTCTTAACTTCAACAGATTCTGCAGTTGCTTCAAGTGCTGGCAGGGAATATGGCCCCTCCACTTACCCAGCAAGGTTCTGCTCCTACCAAACTCTCCTTGTCATCATTTAAGTGCAACTAAGCATTTCTGACTTTTTTAAAAAAAAGACCTATCTTTTTAAGGATCTTAAAATATTCTGTAAGTATCAGTTTGACTTTATATAGCTTTACGGTTTTAGTCAATATTATTTATGTCCTTCCCACACTCTTTCTCTAGGAGAGGGGCTGAACTGACAAGGACTCAACTCTTAGCTTTGGGAAAGGAGGTGGGGAAGGGAAGTCTTTTTTCTCCAGCGCATGCACAAAGATGAAACTGGGATATAGATCAGTTTAATTGCCCGAGGACACATAATAAACAAACAAACAAAACAAAACAAAAAACACCCTCAAAAAAATAATGTCAGAAGAGACAGAAAAGGGGGGGGAGCTTTATTCTGATATCTGCAGTGGTTTCCATAGGAGGAAAAACCCTTGAAAGAAGAGTCTTCCCTTCCCATCCTATCCCAATTGATTTTTTTCAGGGCTAATTAGAAGGGTTTGCATTAAATACTAGGTATTGATTTCTGCAGCAACTTATTTCTGTTTTGGATCCCAGAACATTTGTACCAACCTTCCCCCTACAAGGAGAATTTGTGTTAATGACTCTCGGCTACCTTGTCAGGTAGCCAATTAAAAAGAAAAAAAAAAAAAAAAAGTGTTCTTCCTGGAAAACTTACCTATTGATTGCAAATTGTGTGTAACATGTGAAAGACCATACTTATCTTTGGGAAGTAAATAGAAATAAGATAAGTTCAGGTTAGTTCTCTAGTGCACGAACGTAACATTAAAGGACTCTGGAGCTTTATGCGTGTGCTTAAAATGTAAGCACTCTTTAATATCAAAGTGTTCAGACTGGATTCCAAAACTGCTCTTACCCCACATCAATCTTCCTGCCCTTTTTTCTTTAACACTTGACCTGGACCTCCAAGAACAGGTTTGCCCACATCCTAGTAAGAACTTAGTCATGGAGAACTGCAAAAGCCGACACCAGTCTTTAACATATACAGCAAAAACAGAGCATGGCGCAGATCGGGTAGCTGCAATACCAGTGAGTTAGTCAAAGCTGTAGCTCCCTTACAGATATAGCCCCAGTGATATATTAGATGCAACCTTTGTTTACCATCTTGTTAATTAATTCACCATTGATTTAGGATAAAAATTGGATCTCATTTGCCAAGTGCACTGTACATGAATTGATTTAGTATTGGTAAGTTGTGCACATTATCAGCAACCAGATAACGCTGTCTGCCATATTTATATGTTCAAAGCTGTGTGTTAGCATATGTAAGTGTCAACATGCACAGATAGAGTAATACCAAGAATGTAAAAATATTAAGATAAACTCATTAAAGGGAAATGCTTAGTCATGTAGTTGGCCTATGTGAAATCAAACTGCGTGGTCCCCAGTCAGAAAAAATAATAAGATACTACATATAAAACTACATATTTTCCTGCTAGAAGAATCATAGAATCATAGAATCGATAAGGTTGGAAAAGACCCTTAAGATCATAGAGTCCAGCCGTTAAGAAGATGCTTATGTAAAAATTTACTGTAAGTATTTAGGACTTTTTTTTTTTCCCTCAATCATGTTAGCATCTGTGACTCTAGGGCAAAAACTAGATTAGTGTCCAGACAGTAGATCTTGAGACCTGGTGCTGTAACTTTGCTTCAAATTGGCTGTATTTTATCACTTTGAACATGTCTAAATTATAGAATTATGCATATGAATTATCACTGAGCTTAAATAGCTTCCAGCTCAGATGGGGTTGCTTCTGAATGTACATAGCAGCACGCATTTTAGTGCTGGGGGAAATCTGCAGTTCAACAAGGGGATGCCAACCAATTTCAGGTGCCTCCAGGATAAGGCATGGTCTGAATTACTCTTTTGGGTTAGGTACCGTCCATACCACTTAGTCAGCTGAAGTGTTGCAGTATACAATTTCAATGCAATCTTGCAATGAGCAGCTTACTCTGGGGCTGTATTTTCACACAAGACCCTGGATTTTGTATTACTTTAGAGCTGTAGATTATATTTTTTTTTCACCCAGGCAGCTATATCATTTCCCCATATAGACTTAAAATTTGATACAGAAATCAGAATTTTATAACACAGGTTAAAAAAAAAAACAAACAAACACAACAGCGTAATTCATCTTGTTTGGGTGCTCAGAGTTGTGTACTCAAGTTAAAACCACTTTATTTTTCCTCAGTGATTCTCCTTCCTATTCCATCCCAAGTTTTATGATAGGTAATTTTTTTGTTTTTCAACTCTTGCTCCAATGGCCACATAGTGAAGGGAGGATTTCAGCTTTCCTCCTTAAAAAGTAAGCTTATAGCTTCCATGTTTGTCATAAAAAGCTTGGAAAAATAAAATGCACGTGTATCCTGAGAGGAACAATGCAAGGATGGTAGCCAGAGGGAGTATTAGAAATATTTGGTGAATAGGTTGTTCAGTGTCTCAGGTCATGAGAGCTCTAAACGCTGAATAAGATAATCAGGTACTGCTGTAATAGCAGCATCCCTCCCAGAAGTGATACGAATCACTGCTATTATTTTGCAAGATACTTTGAGATCATATGATGGAAAGCCCTGCAGGCAGGTAAGACACTATTTCTTATTGCCATTGCCTTCTCTCTCTAAGCTATTCAATGCGCTCAGTTAATGACTACACTAGTCATTATCTTTCCTATATTTCACGATTATACTATATTACACCAGTCACAGTCTTTCCTCTATTTCACTATTAAATGAGACTTACTTTTCATTCAAATATTATTGAAGAAGTTAGTGCATCTAATTGAAGGTTTCTGACTCATTTATGGTGGTTTTAAAAGCTTAATCTTCAATTTTGAGGGCCTGGATGACCCTGATTACATGAACCGTGAGCTACAGTATGACTTTCTATATTTTCTATGTCACTAAATGCTCTGATTCATTTGATGGCAGTATGACATATATCTTTGCACCTCTGTTATATTATGTGTATATTCAGCAACATCAACAAAATAAACGTTGAAGTGATGTGCTCAGCTATATTTATTATGTGCTGCCGCTATATCAGTCCTACTGTTAAAACCGTACCATACAAGCCCTTCTAATACAGATAGGTGAGTTTAAAATTCAATTCTTTAAAAGTTCATGTAGAAGACTTTGAATGTGACTTTCTCCTGTAAACGAAGTCATATGAAGTCATATGATGTCATATGAAGTGAGCAGAAAGCAAGGGCGAGAGGATAAATAACAAGCTGTATGTGAAGAATAAGATAATATTTAGGATCATTTAGACTTTAGGAAAAATATACAGCATTTTGGAACTTTGAGGGATTAATCCTGAAGAGCATCTAAAATAAAGAAGCCTATTCATGGAAGTAATCCAAGGGGACAAAGATAAGGCCTCCTTTAGATGACCAAATCCAGTTATTTCCAAGCGTATGGCAAGAGCTGGATCAAGGAAATTTTTCTTTTGCAGAGAAGAAGATTCAGAAGAGTCCTCACGTATGCGAGTGTAAATATGAGTCGAGAGGAAGTCCTTAGACTTGTATTAAATAAGGTCTACTACCGTTGTAGAGAACCGGTACCAAACGCGGTTTTGTCTCGACACTGCCGCTGTAGTGCTACCCAGCGTCGCGCTTCGAGAAAGCCCTCTTCTCCACAGTTGTGAGAGAAACAACCTCGTGCACCTGCGCAGGGACAAAAGGCGCGAGAAGAGCGGAGGCGGGGGCAGCACGGCCCTGGCGAACCGCACGTACACATTTGCGATCCGCGCGTGCGCAGGAGCCCCTATATAAGGAGCACGCGCTCCTCAAAGAAGAAGAGCAAGAGGACCTCTTCTGCGGTTGCTTGTTTTCTGCTGCGTGCCTTCCTGGGCCCCAGCCTTGATGAAGTGTGTGATGATTGAAGATCTGGGACAGAGCCAGTAGAGGATCACTGGACTCGAAGTGGTGGTGATAAGACTCCTCTCTCTCTCTCCCTTTCTCCTGTCCCCCTCCTCTTCCCTCCTTGCCTTTCCTCCGCTTTCCAACAAATAAAAGTAAAAGGTTGTACGACATCTGACCTGTTTCAGCATCTTAATCTTGTTGTTGGGATCATAACGAAACCTTCCCGATACTGGATTGGGACAACATTTGATTTATTTCTAGATATTTCTCTATAGTAGTATTATTAAGAGGGGCCAATGATCTTACTGTGAGAAACTTTCTCCAGTTACTTTTAATTGTTACTAATTAGAGTGCAAAGGTGTTCTCTTTGGATGAGCTTCTGGAGGGTATCTTTTTATTTAAATCATGAGTCACAACAATGGAGCCTTTATAAAGATGGCAAGAAAATAGGTTGGTTTGGTTCCCTATGCATCAAAGTGTATGGATAGAGTCCTAAAGGAAATACAGTTCCTCATAGCTGGAACTGGATGAGGAAACTTTAAATGAGCACCAGTCCTTGTCTGTGCCCCCGTGCGGGGTATTCTCATGGGCAATCTGTGTGATCAGCCAAAGACTGTGTCCACATGGCTACAGAGGAGTAGGCTGTAATAGAACAACATGGACACTCCTCTTTCTAGTATTTCCTACTTTTAGAGAATGTACCTTTCTAACCTTAGTAGTTATTTTAATGATACTCCTTATTTTAGACTACTAAGTAAAATTAAGTCACTCAGTAGCTAAGGCTACAACCCTATCAATAAATCAAATGTGCCCACAACCATTCCCAGGCATGAAAGAAAGTCATTTGGCACAGCAATGTCAATATCTATAGTACTAAACTTCCTTATTCTCTGAAAGAGAGTGACTGCATTCAAATTTCCTATTGTGTGTGGTCCCTTGTATGTGCTAACTCCTGAGCTGTGCCCAGAAATCATTAGGGAAGGTTAGCTGTACCCAGCAGAAAACTTGCTAGAGAGTGTTCGAACACTGCAAAGTGGGACATTGAGTTTCAGAGTGGCAGCATTTGCTGGTATCATTAAATGTGGCCTCTGTGACCACGAGTTGCCTCGTAGATCAATTAGCTTACAGAAAATATTTTTTTCTGGGGGATGTTCAGGTGATAAAACCAGACTTATGTTAAATAAACTTTGCAAAGCCTTGCTCTCTCAGCTCAAACCATGCTATAGTACTTCGCAGAGGACTAGGAGCCTTACCAGGTAACAACACAGAGTTTGTGCCAAAGGAAGATACTTGGGGATAGGAGAGCACGGCCCTATTTCTGTACAAACCCATTTTTATTTGGTTTAGGTCACTGATGAAGAGGAGGATTCCACTTCCATATTTCCCCTCTGAAGGTCTACAGTCATCTTCTATCCATCATGACACATTTCAAGGGAGAAGTTAGAAATTTCTCAGAATTCAAGGACTGACTGACAGGGTAGTGAATAAAAACACCTCAAGTTTTACCAGGCCAAAAGCAATGCCAGCCTAACTGCAGAAGATGCTATATTTTTTGATATTTTATTGACTGTCACGGCAGACAGGAAAATGATCTAAAACTTAGTATAACCTTTCTAAGATATCTTGAGACTCAATCTCTTTTCTCGATAGAGAGATAATATGTTTTTTTTTATTTCTTTATTTGTTTGCATGGCATTGATCATTTGACAGGGACCTTGCAAACAGGAACAGAGACAGGATCCTTGCTCCAGACAGCAGCATACTAAGTCAAAGTGTGAAAGGGTGGCATGCTTCAAGAGACTGTGGGAATGGGTCAAGACTAATGTTTCTCAAAACCATTAGTAATTTTGGAATAACATTATAATTCAGTTTTTCAAGCTTTGTGACACCTTTGATGGGATTTGTTTTGATATTACTGACTTTTCTTTTGAAAGTCAAATCCCTCCAGGACAACTGAGCTCTGATGCTTAAAATTACTAGCAATTTTTGAAAATAGCCCATATTAATATATTATTCAGTACAATGGGCTGTGGTTCTTGAATAGTTCTAACACCATGGCAATGAAAATAAATCATGATAGAGTTCAGCTTAGCATTTGTTTCCTCTCATGAAATTTTTCTCCATGTTAAAACTTTTGAGAGGTTTTGGGCAATGGATTGCTTAAAGCTGCTTTCTCAGGGAAAATATTATGATCTGTTTTGAAGAAAGGGGCCTTAATGTTTCACAAAAAGTATTATGGGCCAGATGCTTTTTGTTTTATCAAGAGTGGTTTGTGTTACATCATCATCATGGTTTGTCTGTAAAGCAGAACAGATCAATGCTCTGCTACCGTAATTCTCTATGACATTCACTTTCTTGAATGCTGACAGAGGAGGAAAGAAAGGATTGAGATCAACTGTGTTTGACCCACACAGATAACAGGTGAAGAATCTCAGGGAGATTAAATGAACTAAAGTAAAATGATCTTATATACATACCTATATAAATATACAAGAAACATTTACAATAATACTTGGTGTTTTCCCAGCAAAACATCACTCAGTTTCAACAGTGGCTCTTACAGATGCAAGTCTTTCACAGGCCAGTTGCTCACTCCTTTCCATCAGTGAAAGATTTTTCTCATCACCCAATAAATAAGGATATCCTGTGCAGCCTTTCAAGAGTACTTTGCAGCACCCCAGTTTCCCTGCCCATGCAAAGGGAGGAGATCAACATCTGTCTTAAGACTACAGTTTCTGGCTTTGTGACTACCATTTACTTTTCAAACCTTCCTAACCTTTGTGCCGTTTCTTAAGAATCTTGGATAATTTTGAGAGCATAATGAGTCCATAATACCATAATTGAAACTATAAACTCATAATATTGAGACCATAATTGTTATCTAGTTTGACCTGAGGCATAAAACTGGCTAAAGAATTTCATGAAGTGGCTCCTGAATCAAATTCATCATTTCTACTGTAGAAACAGAGCCCAGGGTGATGGTTTGTGTTGCATAAAAAACATACAGAATGTGTTAACATGAGAAACACCTAGGACACCTCTTTTCTTCACAATCCTGTCCCTTGCAAATCCCATACTGCATGGTTTGCAGTTCCCATGGGCAGAGTCCAAGGGAACAGCCGTTTTCCTTGCATATTTTCTTTAATTTCTCTTTGTCAGGAACATACCTTTGAGCCTCCTTCATAAAAGGATCAATAACTGGAAAAGATGTCAACCCAATCCTCAAATGCAAATATAAGTGTATGGATAATCTGCACTGCTTCTGGTTCAAAGGTGCTTGTCCACAATTGCCCACACTACTCAAAATGGATGACACATTTTTGTTTCAGTTTGTTTAACATGTTTCCAGCTGTTGAATTGTCATGAAATTGCTAGCTATACCAAAGAAATTTTCATCACCAACTTTCTTCTTGTGTTTTCCCCCATGAATCCTAACTATACAATTTGTTCCACCACTTGGGGTAAGGAGAGCCCAAGGGACCTTACCAAACTCCAGTTGTGTCCATCATGCAGGGCAGGTGTCTGTCACAGCATTCCCCAGTCCTGACCGCCATCACTCCTGCTGGAAGGACTTGTGGCACCCTGATTTAGTGTTCTTCCAGCCTGCATACCCAATTTTTTTTTTCCACAAGAGGAGGGGTAGAATGTGCCCAGGGTATGCACTTGGATGGATGCACTTGCTAATACCTTTGTGTCCTACCAAAACCCAGTCGTTTAATTGCCTCATTATAGATACTCAAGGTTGGAAAAAGCTGATGCTATGTTTTTACTTCTTTCATAATAAATACTACCCACCTAATCTTTTATTTTCTTTCCTCACAAACAGCTTTCCTACTTGCAGGTTTTTTGCCCTTGGGAAATAATAATAGCAAAAAAAGTTGTTGTTTCTCATATTCTCTTGCTTTTTATTTGAGTGGGGGAAGGAGAAGGAAGGAAGAGCTGCAGCTCGTTCACTATTTCTTGTTTTATTCACCTATTTTTAACAATGTTATTTTCTCTTTTAAATTGCTTAGTACAGGACCACAATGTTACTGAAATAAAATAGTTCTTTCATCCTCCTCTACACAAAACTTACAGCTACATGGAAAGGAATCCAGGTAGATATCTACCCTTAAAAAGAATGGAACTAGACAAAAAACCTACACTATTTCTCCCAGGGCTACTCTTAGCTTAGAATTTGAGAATTTCTATAGGAAAAAAGGTTAACACTATAGGAGAGGGTTTTTTTTTTTTATACTATTTAATGATGTCTTCCAGTGTCATAATTTGAAACACATTCCTTGCCTTAAGCGTGAGATGTTCACGGAAATGTTACTCAAAAGAGGTTTCTTTTTCCTTTGAAAACTTAGAGCAGAATCAAAACTATTGATGAAGTTTAAAACTTATAAACGGCAATATAGTGATTGCTGTACGACCTTTTTCTTTTTTTTCCCATCACTACTTAGTAAACACTCTAGCTTTGGGAAGAAAATACTTTGACATGATCAATATACTAACACATTTCCTGCTTTATGAAAGCTGGCAAAAGAAGACCTTGCCTAATTTGACCCATTACAACTGAGTGCTTCCCCATCCACCCCCACCCCCACCCCACCTTCTGAATTCAGTTATTTTCCTTACAGTGCTGTTGGGATTGGATTATTGGTGACTGGTGACTTCAGTGAAGCTTTAACCCCTTTTTTTACCATCTGAAAAATTTTCCATTTGCATAACACAAGTAACAAAGAAACCGTATTACAGTCGAATGTGACAAATACCATCAACTGAAATTTAAACCTACAGTTGGCAACATTTAGTGTTAAAAATAATTTTATTTTTTCCTCATCATTAATTTTCATTCACTTCTGAACAACACTTAGGATGATAGGAACAGTGAACAGTCTGATGCTGCTTGTGTCAGAAGATGAGAAATACAGAAAATTCCCCAGGAAATAAATCTTTGAATAACTGAGATGGAATTTTTAATGTCATCTAAGAAGGATTCCTGAATCTTGACTGAAATAGTGCAGAGTGTAAACTCTAAGGAGTTTTCTGTAAGTTTTCTGGCACTTATAGCCTCTTCAGAGGAAAAAAACAAACAAACTATATTCATCTGAAAAGCTGGGTGAATGCTTGAACAGGTAATTTAGTTATGTAGTTATGTTACTCCTGGTGCTCATGTTGTCAATACCTAGTGTTAGCCCAAGAATATCTAGAGAGGACAGACAGAATCAATGTAGTAGGTCCCCAAAGAGATCTTCAACTCTTTGTTTCTACCCAACTATTCAAATTTCATATGACTTACCCCGCTGAAACTTTTAAAGTTTGTTTTCCAATCCATGAATTGATTCCCTTAAGCTAATAATAAATAGTAAAAGACCAAGATTCTGCTGAGATATATTTCAGATTCAGGAGTTTTAGATAAACCCTCTGTAACAATGGTATACGACTGCATGATGGAAAACTAGTCTAAAAACAAATCCTCTTTCCCCACACATTCTTCAGCTAATACCAGTAACATAATTATAACTGACTATTGATACAGCAATTTATAGGGGGATTGGGAAAACTAACAACTGAACCAATTTCAAAGGGAAATGATGATAAATCAGTGTGCCTGCGTATGGGCAGATTGAGAAGATGTTTGTGTGGGAGCAGCAGCAGGAAAGCCAATGCACATCTGGAAGCTATGACCTATGGTCCCTTTGTGCCTGACCCTAAATACTACAGAAATTTGGGATCAGTCAGAGGATCCCTTTAGAAAGAAACTAACCAGAAATGTCAAACATCATAATACAAATTGTATAAATGTTCCAACATGGGCAGAATGTTTTACATGAGAGTAATACGTGAGCTTTCCACTCAATTTATACACTCTTTGTTGAAACTTGGATGTGAATTTCTGCCTTATGGACACTAATGAACATCTTGCTGCTCATTCAGGAATTCAAATTATTTCCCAGTACTAGACTCTGTAAAATATTAGTCTTCCTGTTTCATGGGGCTTGATTAGCTATTGAAAATTCTCATAATTATGGAAAACAATGTAATGGATTACAGGGATGAAGAGCTAAAAGCCGGAAACCAATGCAGCTACAGTTTCTGTTGATTCCCTTGTAACACATTCTCTGAAAAAGAGGTGATACTGTGATATGAATAAGCATAACCATTTCATGATTATGGGGACTGCAGCTTCTAGCAAAAGGAGATGAAATAGATAAGAACTCCTGCTGTCTGCAAAGTTAATGAGAAGATTGGAATACTTTGAAAGCCTGTTCTTGCAAAACGACTACTAAAAAAAGTGTGGTCTTTTATTCCCAGCAGCAGTGACCTTGTCAGGAATATCAACTACCTCATCCCAGCAGAGGATTTACATTCCTAAAAGAAGCTGTGACCTGCAAAAGGGAAGTTTGGAGCCATAAGTTGGCCCTTTGGCTTTCACAGACAAGTCTGAGCCTGTCAACAGCAGCAGCTGGCAATGCTGGGGCATTGGGGACCTGGGACAGGGCCACATCACTGTGGAGGTTTCTGTCAGCTTGGCAGATTTGGAAAAGCAAAATGCTGGAGGCTGACAAAGACACCCATTAAAGCATGGTCTAATCTTTTTCTTTTTTTTGGTTTGTTGGTAGTGGATTCGCCCCCCACCCCGTAAATACAGGAAATTTGCATTTGCTGCTGATGCATTATTGAGTTTCACATCCTGTTCAGCATCTTTATAAACTGCAAACAAGACATAATGGTCAGCCAGCAATGCCTCATGTAATGACACAGTCAATAATGCTAAACTGCAGCTGAATAACCTCTCTGTATTAATCTTGAAATAATTCACCCAGAGATGAACATCATTATTATCCAAAAAAAAAAAAAAAAAAAAAAAAGAAACTTGAAACTCACTCCAGGATCAAGAAAGATTGGTCTTTTATTCAAGACTTACTGATAAAGCTTTTTAAATATTCCCCTTGTGAGGTACAAAACCCACCAGCTAGATTTTACTCTGAGATTTTAAAATAAATGCTGCATAGCCTAGGATAGACAGCAGGTATATCCAACAAGGACTCCTATAGATCATGAGCCCTTAAACATGTAGTGAGACCTTTGGTTATGGCTGGTCTACTCAGTGAGCAAACACTGGTCAGTGTGGTATGCTGTCCTGAAGGTTTCTATATACAAACTCAGCTGGGACAGGCATGAATAAAATAACAATAAGCTCAGATTTTCATAGTAAGAGAAAAAATTACCCATGAAATACACAAAAGCCAGTGACTGTGCTTTATTTGAAACCCATGACACATCCAGGCACATGTGTATTTTCCTAAAGTACATAAATACGGTTTTATGGACTTGCACAACGCTTTCAGAAATTGGCTTTTGCTTTGATTTTCACTGAAATGTGACAAACTTTGTTTGTTATGCAGTTTTGCTTCCTATTGCAAATAATTGTCACTTTGCTAAATCTAGCCAGTGATTAAGGCTGAGACTCTGTGCTCAGTTCTCCCTATTTTGCTCATATTCTGTGGTACGACTGCCTCATTTTCACACAAAAATGTTTCTGGTTTGCTTTGTTATCCAAAATGACTCTCTGACAGTTTTGATGCACTTGTACCCGTTCCAGCTGGAATTCTGGAAACGGCCAATGCATTACCAAATAACTCAAACCCTGCAATTTTCTGCCTCATGACAGAATCAGAAATGATAAGAAGCTACTATTTACTGTGCATGCCATCAGAGCTCTGCAGTCGCACAGAAGTTGGTAGGCCATATTTAGCCTTTGCATTAAAAAGGAAGATTTCTCATAAAATCAGACTCTGAGCTGAATGTTATTCACCAGCAAACAGTTGGAAAGCAAACAAGCAAAACAGAAAAAACACAAAGTTGTTTCCATTATAAAGACTTACAAGGTTTACTTAGCTGTGGAAGAGAATATAATAAATTAATTTCTTTAGGTTAAACAATAATAACATGTAACACACAGTATCTTTACCTTGGGATATTGCAATTTTTTAGAGAGAAAGTCTCTGGTAGTTATCTTCTGTTCTGTACTGGGGAATTGAGGCATGAAGAAGCTTAAATGGCATCAAAAGGCTGTTCTGAGGGACAGAGGGAGAATTGCTTTGAAAATGGAAATGCAGCTATACCACACTATTTTTCTTTGGGCAAAGAAAGAACTTTTTTGTCTTGTTAAACTGACTGGGAGAGGTCTCAGGAGTGACAAGTGTCTGATATTTTCTAGGCATTCAAGACCATCCAAGATGCCCTCATGAGGCCAACAGACATGGCACAGGACCTGCTGCCCTTCTGGCTTTTGAAGCAGCAACTGAAGGCTGGGCAGGGTACTCTATAAATGGCATCTGTAAAGGCAGTGGATGCCTATGCTTGGGTACCTGAATTGCTCTCCTTTTCTTCAGAGAGACATGGACTGTTTTTTTAGGGGAAGAATCCAGGACTGTCAACATCAATGTCAACAGGAATGTCTAGGAAAAGAAACTAAATTAAACTATGAATCCTTTTTATTCTTTCCCCAGTCTTAAGGGCAGTGGGTCTCTTGGTCAAATGAATGGTGTGTACAAAAAACACATTTCACAACACTAAATACGATCCTGAGAGAGACTAGTGCAACCTTTTGCATCTGTATTCACAAATATTTTAAATAGAGGGGACAGAATTTCCTGCTGGCATTCAGTGTTTGAATTTTTGTCTCTTTTTTTTGTTTGTTTTGGGTTTTTGTTTTGTTTTGGTTTGGTTTTGTTTCTGTTGCTCACTTAATTTCTTAGAAAGTGTTTGCTGCTTTCTTCTAAAGCAGAGTAAAAGAGAGCTGGACCCAGTTCATGCAAGTCCCACTGTGTATTTTACTATATGGGGTTTATTCTCCTTCCCTTTTCCATGAGTAGGGCAGTGGAAAGTAAGAGTGCACCCTACATACCCATATGTTGCGAATGGGTGATTTAATACCTGCTCTAACTTCTACCAGAGATAGTATCACCAACAAAAATGTGTCCTTAACAGCAGCAGGCATAGGCACCACAGAGGCAACAAGAGAATCTTTGGTAGATTTGCATCATATATCAGACTGCGTGGTGCACCAGAAAATACAGCAGATTAATTCATTTACTTTACATGCCTTTAACTTTGCAGTAGGGTTTAATGATCAATGTTAACAACATTATGAGTCTGAATTTGCTTCCTGCTCATATAGGAGTAACCAGATGTTTGAGGAAAACACATATAAATAAGCTGAGAGCTCAACCTGGACTTTTATTAGTGGACAGAAACCCAGACTATACTTTTTCTGGATGATAAAAGATTACTGGTTCCCACAGGGGATGTTTTACAGTGTCATAAATCGTCCATCTGGCATTTCATTCACTTCATTGTTCAAATATTTGCTATCTGCTGATGCATTGAATTTTCTTTGCTTTTTTAATATCTATTCATTTGTGAACTTATTTTCTTGATACCCTAGCGGAAGGAGGCCCCTGGTGGCATAGTGTTCAACCACTTCATGTCTGAGAAAAACAAACACACACATTCCCTTTTTTTCTCCTTTAGAAATTGTCGCTTGCACACTGAGAATTTTGTTACTAAACCCATTTTTGCAACACCGGATTTCGAGAATGAAACATGATTTCCACAGACTCATCTAGGAATAGGAAGATAATGCTGAGCACAACCCCTAGTTTTTATAATGCTGAAACATTATTTCTTCTGTCTTACTATAGAGTTGGGAGATCAGATTCAAACAGAGAATGTATTCCCACATTTAGAAAGAAAGATTTTTCTAGAGAAAAATGATGTTTTAAATGTCTGGACAATGCATTTAGGCTTCAGATCTGTGGTCCAAATTCTGCTGCAGCTTTTCTGCCTGATCTTTATCAGGTCATTAAAGTTACATATTCCAAACAGTTTTTCGGTGCCTATTAGGCTGAGATTTCTTTCATGCTTCACTAACCCATTTTGGTTAAGGTTAGTCCATGCTGCTATGATACCTCAGAGAAGACATGGGCAATACCCAAGAGTCTTCCCTCCAGTGGGTCTCATCTTTCATAACTCTGCAGCTTCATTATCTCTAAACTGTCAGGAGTAGTACACAAGTGCCATGAACACTGAACCTGGGAGGGGAAGTAGCAAGGATGTCAGACATTTAACTTCTTTTTTCCATGTTCTGAAACTATGCTCCAAGTTGACCAAATTTATAGGTGGCAGGAATGTGTCTACCTAATAAAGCAGTTATTCTAAAATAAGTATCTAAGATGTCTGTCTAAATATGTGTGTAAATACCTCCAGAGAAGGATTCTGCTTATCTAAATCAAGGGTTTGGAGACCTTCACTTTCTTCCATCCACCTGGTGGAAAAGGTAAGCTTTTAGATTGCTTTATCCGAGAGGTTAAATATAAGTGTGAAAATACCAATTTTCTCAGACTGGAGAAATCAGAACTCCAGTTTCACTGTTCTGAGACACCAGGATCAGACCAGGTCAAAGAAGAGCCAGTGACACTGCCACCACTACCTACTTTGGCTAATTTATCTTCAGGAGAAAGGAAGTCCTATTGTTACCCTCACTATCCTGAGTTACCTCCTCTTCCCTGATTTAGCCTCTCTTTTCTTTCTTCTTTTGTCTTCAAAACTGCATCCAGGAGTGCATCTTCTGCCATAATTCTGTGAGCCCCAGCACAAGTGTAGCTTAAACCATGACCTATAAATCCTGCATCGATACAGATGTACCGGATCTTTGTGCCTTTGGCAAAGCCTGTGTGTGAGGCACATATTTCTGTAGCTGAGTTCTTGAGAATTTGTATGCCTGTAGTCACACTTCAGGTTGCCTCAAAGCTCATAACAAGCCAGATCTAACATGTAAAACCTCAGTCATCTAGTCCAACACAAAAAACTCCACAGAGTATCTGGGCAACCCAGACTCAACCACTCCCTCAGTGAAACTGAAATCCTCATGCTTCAGCATTTGTGTTTATAAGTCCATAAGCAGCAAAGACAGAATTTAGGGAGAAGGCAGATTGGCTCAGGCCAGCTGAGCTGAGGGTAAAGCTGTCCATGTCTGCATACCCAAAGTGTCAGTGTCAAAGCCATATTTACATTTCTTTTTGTTACTCCTTTTATTTTGTCCTTAATGTTTTCTTTATTTTAATTATCTTTAAGGAAAAATGACCTCATAATAATACAAGATGAAACAAAATTTTAGCTCACCTCATTCACCTATCCTCTCTTTTCCACTAAAATGGTTTTCATTACTTTTTTTTCTGCTATCTAAAAGTCTGTTAAATGACAGAAGTTCTTTTTAAAAGGTTTTGACATTTCAAAAGGGAACAGGCCTACTGTTAAATAAAAGACTTTTTTAATGCTTTGCTTTTTAAGTTTTTAAGCTGTTCTTTTTTTATTTCCTTCTTTATCTTTAACAGGAAGTCCGAAGGATTTTATTACTGACTTTTGCAATGGGAATAAACTAGAAGTAACAGAAAGCTCGGAATATCCTGGCGGAGATTTCAGGAAGTCATTCAGTCCCATCTCTCTTCAATCTGTCTTATTACATGAGCCATGACTTCTTGTCCCATCCCTGCTTAGTTGGCAGAGGCCTTTTACATATATAGAGACCATTGTTACTTCAAAACTTTAGAGTATGCTTCACTGTGCTGGTGGTATACCAGCAAATAAGTTTTTCTTAACATTTTAACCTCATTAAAAGCCAAATTCTCCTTTCCAGCCTAAGCAAATGGTGCTTAATATCAAATTTGAACCTTTCTATTTGATTGAACACGGTGAAACAAAACACCTTGCTTCAGTAATGCTGGAAACATCATTTCAATTGAAAATGTCACACCAAAAAGCTTCAGCATTAACATGTCAAGTCTCGTCATAATTTTTCTTTCCACAATGAACACTAATATTTTAGCCTCTATGTTCTCTTTGGGGCAGAGGCTGTCTCTTACTATTTTGTGTACTATCAACATGTAAAATAATAATAGTTTTAAAAATGTGAATATTTAAATATTTTTTCACATATGAAGGAATTCCTGAAAAGCTTGTAAAGTATCTGAAGAGGGAATTTTGGGAAAATTTTCCATTCGGTGATTTATAAATCTTCTACAGGTTCTACATTCTTTGTGGAAATTCCTTGTAAATGGCTTTATTACTAAGGGCTAAAAGTGATTCCCAATCTATTCTCACATTAGCTGGGGAATATTAATACACATATATTGCAAAATGGTGCCAAACCAGTAAAGAAACAAAAACAAAACTCTCTCTTCTAGATCAGATTTTTGGACAAGCTTCCAATAAGTGCTTGAATGTTTGGACATCCATCTGAATCAAACCTTTTCTGATGTGTGTGCCTTGTTAATCACAATCCAGAAATTGGAGCAATTTGTGTTATCTGCAGAAAATATTTCCATTCCTCTTATACGGTCATCCCTGAAAATTCTGCGACACTATCAATTTTGAAGGAGGTGAAACAGGAGAAATAGATATAAAGTACAGAAGATTTTTGCACCTAGGTAATCTCTAAGGTGTATGTCATGTAAGCACACATATGTATATACCTATATGCTTATATATACATGTATTTTTTTATATGTGTATACATACGCATACATATATATAAATGTATATATACATATATTCTTTTAGACTTGCAAAGAAAGTTGTTTCTTTGCAAACATATAGATTTCTTCCCTGCCATAGGATGTGGCCACCACCTTAATCAACACCTGAATCTGAATGGAAGTTTCACTCCTAGCACAGTTTCTATATAGGCATTTTTGAACTGAACCAGCATCCAGATCTAGACTAGGATAGACAGGAGCCATGTCTGCCATCTGGCATCCACTCTGTGGGCTACGTGTGACAAGCTGGTGGTGCCAGACCTCTTTCTTGCAGACAGATGTGCACCTTCCACTGACATTCATGGCTGGCATCAGTCACCAGCCACAAAAGACAGGTTAATCACTGAACTGGCATGAAGAGTGAGATAATCTCCAAGCCATACAGGCATGCCATCACGATTTTCTGCACTAAAGGAGAGAATAAGGGAGGGTGGGATGTCCTGCTGACACAGGAACATAGGGCATATCACTATGGAGTCAACAGGAGGTTTCCAGTTGGCTTCAGGACTAGGTTTCCACCCACAGTCATTTTATGTGACAAACAGTTGTCAAATACTGCAAACTCTAGACTATTCATCTAGCTGATGGATTAAGTTTATCGCACTTCTCTCTTTCCCTTTTTAGTTTTCAGATCATCACGTATCTGCCTAAGTGATAACCATCAACAGATGGATGGAGGGTGCAGCAAGGCTTTGCAATAGTGTGCATTTGCTTTCTGAGTTCCCGGTGCAAGTTTTCGTGATGGCAATGTTTTGCTTCGAAAACCTGATTTCCAGGCTGTGTAGGTTTTTCAAGAACTAAACCCTTTTTTTCCTTTTTTTTTTTTTTTTTTTCCCCTTCTTCTTTTCCACGCCTTATCCAAGCTTGTCCTACATGTCTAGGAAGGATCAGGGTAAGGGACAGAATTGAGCATATAATTGCCATCCACTGCCAGCAGGGTGTTAAAATTCATTACTATAAACTTGTGGTTCTTCAGCACAAGCTGCTGTAGTACAGACTTTCAGATCTAGTTCAGCCAAGAGTCTGCCTATCACAGGGGCACGTACAGCACTGTGCAAGATTGATAGATACCTTGGACCAAATCCATGCTGCGCAGTGGAAAGTAATGCAGAGAGAGCAAAGCAAACTGTAAATCCATATACACATGAGAATAAAACACCTCACCTGAGATTATGTATTGTAATTGTGCAATGCATTATGTATTTTGAGAGATCAGGGATAATTAGCTCAGGGACAGCACTGGACTGACAGATCTGTAGTGTTTTGGAGACAGTACTAGTGCACAATGGTGTTGTATGCTATATGTAAAGATGAGAGGTGGACTCAAAGATCATCTCAAAGCTTTTGCTGCTTTAATCTAGGAGTAAAAAAAAGTATCCCGTGCATTTAATCCAACCCAGGCAAATCCTGACAAAGCTGAGCATGCCACTGCACACATTTTTTCCTCAGGGGAGACAGTAGGAATGCACATCTATGGCAAGTTACTCCTGTGAATAAACCCCTAGAAAGCTCTACAATACAAAGCAAAGCCAAGATACCAGTTCATATGAAATAATAATAGAAAAAATAATAGGACACTCAATGTTAGATAGAACGTGAGAAGGAAGACTCTAACTGCTGACTGGCACAATCTAATAAGAAGATTATTGCACTCCAAATAAGTGAGATTGATTCTTACATATGGTAGCTATCAGCTGTCTTTCAGATTACACAAAAAATGAGAAGAATAACGCATTTTACTTTGAGATAGAAAATGCTAATTTTTAACTTATTGGGGAACCCAGAGCAGAGCTGTACTATGATAGATTGAAGCTAACAGAGACAGAATTGAGAGAAGCCTGAACATAAACACATAAATCAGGGATTACATCAAGCTGAGATCATGATAAATATGTTCTGAGCATTTCTACTGGGCAAAGTTAAGTTCAAGATTCAGGGAGCATGTAATAGTCCAGAATTAAAAGACAGCAGTATTGAAAACTGACTATCCTGGGGGCATGGAAGAAGTGTTTGCTTTTTTTCGTACTACTGCTGAAGCACCGTCACCGCACAGAGTGCACAAAGGAGCATTTACCCTCAGTGCAGGATCATACGGGTGTGTTTTATCAGAGGACAGCTGTGCTACATGAAAGTCAAAATGAAGCAGAGAGCACGGTGTCTTTTCCAGTACAGCTGAACCTTAGCAGTGGTTGCACAGACAGTTTGGATGGGAGACAGCTGCTCAGCTATGTGATCACTTCTTTCTTCGTGCTGAGAAATTAAAATGACAAATTCAATACAAGTGATAGCCAAAAATATCTTCCTCCTGTGGAAGTCAAATTGGTATAAAGATACCTAATGTTAATTTGATAACTAACTCGTAACTTCCTCTGTCAGCTTCCCAAACAGTAATGATTTGGTAATATGGGGGGGAGAGGGCAGGAAAACCTTCGACTGGGGCTGCACGGCTAGAAGGCGCGTCCCCTGAGTGGTGGATAGGGGATCCGTCTCTAGAGGGTGCACCGGATAAAATTGAAGAAGGTGCCACGAACCAACGCAGCCTAAGGGAAGGCCACCCTGACAGAAAAACCACTGGCCCTCCAAGTCATGGGGGTTGGGCAGGAGGCCAACTACCTCCTCCTGGAAAAAAAATAAAAAGTTGCAGAAATGACGAGCATCAACTCGGAGATGGAGAAAATCAGTAATGAAGTGAGGAGGAGGAGATGGAACTGGATCGGTCATGTCTTGAGGAAAAAACCAACAGAAGACTGCGCTGTGGCCCTTGGGACTCCAGAGCACGCAGCCGCAGACCGATCGAAGTGGAAGAACAATGTTCGCGCCTTGTGTGCCTCCTGGCACTGAGAGAATTCAGATTCAGATTCAGAGAGGGGTGGAAAATACAGGGGGGAAGAATAAAAATTCCTAACAACCCTTCAGCAGCTGCCTTTCTTGGTTAAGGGAGAACTGCAAAGCATGAAGAACGTTACAGACATGCGTACACAAAGGTAACGTTTCCCATCGGTAAAGTTTTAGAAGTCTGCAGGAATATTTAACATCTTTTATTTTGCTGTGTCTTCACCTACTAATAAGCTTAAGTTTTTAAAAGGCAATGGAAATTTAGGTAGCCAAACCATTTTTCTAATTTTTACAGTACTTTTAACAGTAAATCCTCAGGAACTTGAGGCATAAACAGAGAGGGTTTTGGAGCTCTTACAACACAGAGAACTTTAAATTAGCCCTGTGATAGCAGGGGTCTAGAAATCACAATACTCTGGGGTATTACCTCGAAGGAAATTCCAATTAGTTTAACTATTTGTAACTTGAATGGATTCATGGCAGCCTGGAGGGGTTACTCCCAACATGACCTGTGGCTGCAAGGAGAAGGTGATGAAGCCACCACGTTGGTTCATTGCTAACAAGAGAAAGACTTCACAAGTTGAGCCTTCATGGTGATTGGTGCCAGCTCTGCTTCAGCTCTGATGTGGTGTAGAAGGGCCTCGCAATGTACCACAGATGCTATCTTTTCTTTCTCATTGCTATTTCTAAATTGAAATGGCTTCCATTAACATACCATTTCATCACAGAACAAAATAGAAAAAAAGCACCGGAGAAGACAAATGACCTATGATGAAGCATGGGAACATTTTTACAAATACACCCGCATCCATGCCACTCCTTCAGTTTATATTGACAGTCAATGAAGCCAGTCAGTAAGAAGTACATTACGAGGGATGGAACAGATGGAGAACACTAGATAGATCAGCTGGCACAATTCTGGGTATGGGATTGCTCCCTTAGGTTCATTTGCTAACATTTCATCCAGTCTTGTATGAGTCAATGAGAAAACAGAATGAAAAATAAAAAAAGAAAAAGAAAAAAGGAAGGGATAGAAAAAGTAAGAAGAGAACAGTAGCAGCAAAAGCAAATCTTTTGGGAATGATTCAAAGATGTCAATGATTCTATAGCAAATAGGAACATTTAAACATTTTCTTCTATCATTTCAGCCAAAACATGTCCTTTAATGAATATTAACTCCATTTTAAATGCTATATTCAGAATCTGATGGTTATTTAAGGAAGATAGAGCTAGTCAGAGTGGAAAAATAAGTATCCCATCATGACTGATTTCCCAAATTTCCACACCTTATCTGCTGAAAATTACCTTTTCACCATAGATTTTGTGCTGTCCCCATGAGTCACAGCACAGCATCCTGACTGAAGGGGGAAGACCACAGAGTTTTCTTGAGCTACCTCTAACACCACTGCTGCTCCACAGCTGGTCTGGGATTTTGTAACATATGGGACAGCAATGTTCCACTGTGTATTGCCCTGTCTGAATCAAATGCATCAGTTTATGCTGAACAAGTTTATATATTTATGAAATCCAGTGAG
Source organism: Platalea leucorodia (assembly GCF_965183815.1). Classification (NCBI taxonomy): domain Eukaryota; kingdom Metazoa; phylum Chordata; class Aves; order Pelecaniformes; family Threskiornithidae; genus Platalea; species Platalea leucorodia. The sequence continues at coordinate 6,678,344 of NC_138858.1, forward strand.
GTACTCAGAGTTCATAGTCCCAATCTTGTTTTTTCAGGTTAAATCTGTAGTTGGACAGTCATGACCTTCTGACAGGGCTAACTTCTCTGATGTACTTCACTGGTTCCCCCATGCTGCTTCTGGACCTGCTGCTGGCATCTGTACCATCACCCGCTAAGTAGTGTGACACAAACAGATGATCTGAGGTCAGAGACAGACTCCAGGCTACAACCCAAAGTTGTGTTTTTGCCTCTTCTTTAGTTTAGCCATCCAAAGTACACTTGAATAGCTTCCCAAATTAACGAATTGATTTTTGGTTGTAACCCCAGTTAATGGATCAGTTAATTCTCCCTGTGGGTTGTTCTGTGGTTGCTGAGCCATTCCTTAAGCATGAATGGCTCAGCAACCTGAAGACTACAGTATGCTTCAGGGCATGACTACTACTACACTGTCTCCTTGAACTGTGTTTTTCTGTTTGCTTCACCACTGGTTGCCACATTCCCTCATTCTTTGTTATTCTTACAACTTCCTTTTGCAAAATTAGGGCTCTGGTCACAAGCACTCCCTCTCTGCTTCTTACAACTTCTATGTAATTCAAAACCCAGGCAATTTCTTTGCTTGGTTTTAACTTTTCACTCTTCTCTTTCATAAATTATGTCCTTCACTTAGGAAAATGGACCTACTAGACTGGATTGTGTTATTATCCTCTGATGTAATGAGGATTAAATGTGAGAAGAACTGCAGCAACCTCTTTTTCACACCAGAAGAACCCACAGACCTGCAGGTCTCTTATGGATCATTTTTGGCACCTTCTTATTTCAAGACTGATTCCTGGAGTTGTATCTATTCAGTTCTCCTGTTGAAATTCAGGCTGTACTGATAGTATGAGCTCCTAGAGTACATCCTTGAAATCATCCAGGACACCCATATACCTTAAGCTTCTCCCTTGAATTATATTCCCATCCCTGTTCCCGGTCCCTCTCTACTCCACCCACCACAAAAAGTCTTCATTACCCCTACTCTATTTCTCAGCCTATCCCTCTTTAAAGTATTTCATCATCTTTATGATGAAATTACCTAAGAAGCCAACCAAAATTGTTACCATGAAAAGAAAGCAACAGAAAAAGAACCCCTAGTCTGTTCTCTTTATTATCCCTTCTTTCTGTTCAGGATTCCTGCTAATGAGTGAAATTGGTGGTTTTATATTTCTGTGACAAGACAATTCATGGCTCATTTTTTTCTATACTGCTTGAGCACATTTGTCATAGTCCAGAGTCCACTACAGTTAGACGTGACTGTGAGGGAAAAAGCAAGTGAATTATAGTTTGACTCAGGTTAAGGTTAGACCTCTAAGTTGGCAGAGAGATAAGTCGTGGGTAAACTAGACAGCCGTGGACAAAATGAACAACTGAAGCGCCTCGGGAGCTTCAAACAAATCCATATAGCTCCTAGATTTAACCTTTACTAGGTACCAGAAACACACAGGAAAATGTGAGGGGTAGGAGAGGAATACGAAAGGTGAATCATGGAGCAAGACTAGACTGCTTAATCCACATCCTCAGATAACATAGAGGAATTAAGTCTGTGCTGATTACTGTAGATTATGCCTTAGAAGTGAAAAGCATATACAATTCCTCTTGAATGAAGAAATAAAATCTGGGGCGAAATAAAAGAAAAAAAATAAAAATAATCAAAGTTTTCTTTCAGGTCCAGTTTATGATCACAAAGTCTGGGAACACAGTACCTGGACCATGAAACACAAAAAGACTCTGGCATTCTGTCAGCAACAGTTTTGCTGGAGAAAATGTGAAAGCTAATATGTTAAGGAGCTGATAGATCTTTAAGAGCCCAGATGCTTAGGTCAAAGCATTTTAGATTAATTTAAGGAATAATAATTTCAACAACATGAGGTATTTAAATATGAATAGGCTGATTTAAGTAACATCAGGAAGACAGACTAAAAAATAGTACACATGGCATTGAGCTGTGAATATAACCATGTCAATGAATAAGAAAAAGTGAGAAGTTATTGATCAACTAGTTGTTCCTGGAAGGTCTGCAGATTACTTACCCATAGAGAGATTAATTCCTCAAATACATGCATCTAAAAGAAGTAGATATTTAACTAACAAAAGTTGTCTGTGTATGACTTAGGTATCAAAATTGCCATTGTCATCTATGGAGATCAAGTCAATGTATAAAACTAAATATAGACTGTTACTCAGCTAGTCCTATTTAGGTGTCTACTTTGATTTTCTGTACAGAACACAGTATTTACCCATGCATTTCTGGGAATGTACATTCTGATTGAGGATTTCTTAAGAGAAAAGGCACCCATCTTGGTTCAAAACTAAAAATTAGTTATCTAGCTGGTTGGGCGAGCTAATTGACCCAATTATCCTCACTGTTATCCCATCCCCATAAACGAAAAGTTCAATGCAATGACTGGCAAAAGAGTCAAGTCAGCTCCATTCCTGAGGTCTGATGGTTTGTCACTGAAAGCAGTAGGTTCGATGCTCCCTGGCAAACTGCAAGAGGAGTTATTTGTGGTAGGTAATGGGACAAAAATGAAAGGAGTTTGGGACTTGACCCATTTGAAAGGTTAACTGCAAATTTACAGAATCTGAGATAGGCTTTCATTCACTCCCCATCTTCTGAGTTGTTGTTGTTTGGTTGTTTTTTTTTTTCCCCCAACTGCTAGAATGCATTACTGGTGCCTTCTTCAGCCGGCATCTGACAACAAACCACCTACTATAACAGTTATTTTTGGCAAACATTTAAATATTTCCCCTGTAACTGGAGGAAATGGGTGTTTTCACCATGACATTTCTAACAGTGAGAATTTTAACATAGCCTCACAGCAGTACTCCAGGATGTTTTCTTTAGAGGAAACAAAATACAAAATGAAATATAGCTGTTATAAACTGTTAATTATGGTTTATAATAGTAATAATCCCAGAGAATTTGATCATTACTGTAGTTAATGATCAGTTTGTTAGGTTTTAACTGCCTTTAGTTCCATCTAGGGATACCCAATTAGCAAACCAGTCGTTAAATACTAGTAATGACTAATTATTTGAGGATTAAAAGCTTAAATATAAATAAAAGCGAGATTGAGACTCTTAAAATTAATGCGTTAATGTATCCCTTCCTCAGCATGAGTTACAGAGTACATTCTGTCCTTATGACTAGTACACTTTCTATAGGGGATTCATTTCCCTCTAAATGAATTTCTTTTTTTATATTCTCTCCAGATGTTTAATTCATATACATATTGGCCATTGTTTCAAAAGCCCAAATCTTTCCATGAAATAAAGTACCTTGAATAGTGCTAAAATTGTTAACTTCCTTTCAGTATTCAGCATGCTTTTTGTGGAGCTTTAAAGCCTTGTTTTATTTCCTTTGGTTTCATATCCCTGGCCATATCAAGCCAAACTGCCTTCAGTTATCATTAGTAATGTTATTTGTCAGGTAAGATATCAAATATACTAACACAACAGAATCAGGATGACCAGATCTGTCCAGGGAAAGCCAATATAACTAGAACATGTATCAGATTGAGCCTTTTAGATAGTTCAGAAACAGTTATTTTGTATATGGCAAGAAAATGACAATGGTAGAAAAGACAAAGGCAGAATAGGCACAGTTTGTGTGATAGAGGAAACCTGAATGCACAGACATAGTCCAGCTAGGATAAGTACTCACAAATATATAGGTTTATTCTGGGCATAAAATGTAGCTGTAGAGTGCCAACAGAGTGTCTGCAGGCCACTGAAGTCTTGCAGATAGAGGTTAAATGTAATTTAAGTAGGGCAAAATATGTATGCTCGCTTCCACATCAGTTTACTTTTAACTTGTGTGTATTTATCCAAACCTATCTGCTTTACAAATGAAGTGCAAATAAACTACATGATGTTTTCACAAGGGACTCCTCAGCTAAAGCAAAAGCAAAAGCAAAGTTAAATTTGACAAACCAGGAAATGGCAGCATTTGTTCTCAATCTAACTACAAAAGATAACAGTAAACTCCGTAACTCAGTTATTTAAACATGATGGCTGAATAATCCCAAGACTACTTCATACTTCAGGAATAGTTACAAGTGCCAAGGCACTGCAGGGAGACAGCTTACATTTCAAGGGAAAACTGCTTTTGTGCAGTCTTGCCTTATTTCCCTGAATTATTCTCAAGTATTTCAGTGGGAGTCTCTTGCGAATATTTTGTGCCAAACAATAGAGTTTCTCCTCATCCTCTTTTTGACATGATATTTGTTTAATAAACCCCAGGACATCCTCTGTTTATAGAAACTGTAATTGCTCCATTGAAGTCGATGGATCCATGACTCCTTAATCTAGTCATTAACCTAAGCCCTGTGAGCAATGCTATTGAAAAGACACACAATTTTTTTCATGTTTCTGTTCTTGGGACCTTTCACAGCAGATGTATAATTCACCGTGTTTAATGATACAGATGAATTAAAACCAACATCTATTTTATCTTTATGAATCTGGAATTAATGTTTCCAGCAGCAGAAGGTCATTTTTCAGTTAGTCAATTAGAAGACACACACACGTGAGTTTGTACTCTTTCAGAGAGACTCTCGTTGTTAAACCTCACTGGTTGGGTTTCACGTGAATAAATGTAGACACAAAGCTCAGATGAACTATACTGCAGAAATATTCATTTTTTTCTACATTGACTGAAGTGAATAATTCAAATGTACCCATCTTGGTGGTGCAGTCTTTATTTCCAGGATAAATTCAACTGCTGAGACTTGATGAAGTAAATCTGATTTATTTTCTTTCTGTAAAAATAGAAGTTTTACTAGCTAAAAGTTAATCCTGAGATGTTATTGGTGAAATGGGAAAGAAGGCATAAATACCAAACAAAAGCTATCTTTTTCCTTTTTGCCCTGAACTATAGTATTTTGTTCCATGTTGGCTTACAGAAGCTCCAGACTTTTTCAGGCATTGAAAAAGTGTCAGAAAGAGGCTTTAGTGGAATGACTCCATGTTTATATTGCAATCAGCTGGTAGGTACAACCAACATGTGTGATGGTGACACTCGGTGAAAAATGACAGTCGCAAAATCACGCTTGCCTCCGCTGAATCTGCTGACTCTCATATGTGCAAAACTTTAATTTTTCAACATTTACAGTTATAATTGTAGTGTCTGTGTGTGTGTGTGAATGTTTGTATTTTAAATAACTTTCAAGAGAAGAGATTGCCAGTGTGCAGTCCTCCCATCTCCTGCCTGAATGGCATTATTTGGGGACTCAGAAAAGAAAAAAGATCCTTTCCTACACTACTGGTGCATTTGTAACTGCATAACTTTCAATTCATCAAGGCTCAAAATGGAGCTTTCTTCTGGTTGCAGCAAAGACTCAGGTTTCTAATGGAGTGCACAGCATTTGTTTCTTTCTGAGAGGTGTGCAATATCACAGCAATTCAGCACCATTACCACTCACTGCTACAGGGAAGAGAGAACTCTTCTACATTCATTGATCTCTGTCTGATACGCTTAATGAAAAAATACATCGAATATGATAACACTGCCTTAAGGAACAGAGGTAATTATTCAACTTCTGTGTATTGAGAATAACTTGCTCCCTTTTTTGGTGTACCTCAGAAAAATAGAAAAGGAGCATGCTATAAGCACACATTCTTTTTTTCTTTTTCTCCTCTTCCCTCGCCTTCAAATAAAAACATCTTAACCATATTCTTCTGGTATTCTGTGCAGAGACCTTATAAGACTGTGATTTATGAAACAAGGGAAATGTGAGCAGTAACTAATTGGCGAAGCACTCTGGGCTTTATGGCTGCTCTGCACACACAATGAGGTTGGGGTGCCTTATCATTGTGCTAAAAAGAAGCAGCAGACTTTAACCCTTCCCTCCCCTTGCACACAGTTTCCACCACGCTTCTTCAAGAAGCTAATACTTTTCCATGCAGGGCCTTTCTGTATTCCCCAAGTGTCCAAAAAACTCTTAACACACCTGCTTTCATGCATGAGTCTCAAATAAATAACTTTTTATGATAGAGAAATGTCTTTGTCAGCTTTACGGGTGGTAACACTGGTGTGGATGGGAAAAGCAAGTTGCCCAGGATCACACAAAAGGTGAGTGGCTGGAACACTAATAAAAGCTAGGTTTCTCCTGATCTTCCCATGAGATGGTTTTGTCTCCGTTCTCTATGTACATGATAAGCTTTGTGTTTTGATACATCACGTTGCCAGAGCCACACAGAACAGAAAACCAACACATCTGAAATGTGAACCAGGGCAACTAGTTGCCAGATCTTTCTAGGAAAGATCAGGAAACACCTTCTACTAAGGTCACTCTGAATTTCTGACTTCTTGTAGCACTGAGCTGAGCTTTGCTTTACAAGGCTGAAATGTCCTTACTGAGAGATCATCTTTAGCAACAACTTCAGAGTAGGTTCCTTTCCCTGCACATATGCTTGGGAATTTGGTTTTATTAACAGCCATGGGGAAGGTGAGACTGTGAGACTGATGTGGCCTGAGAAGTGAGGAGTCATAGGGAAGTATTTGCTTTAGAACGGGCAGCTACAGACATGACCTGAACCAATCTTACTTTTTTTTTTCTCCAGTGTACTTTACTTCCCAGAATACAAATAATCTAGATTAATGGACAAGTATATCTGATGTATATCCCTGTCCATCTTTCCTTAGAAACATATACTTGCATTCAGTACTTATATTCAGTTATAAATAGGCAGATTCAGCAAAGCTTCAGACTAACTTTGCCTAGTGTAAGGGCCACAAACTTGTCTCATGTACAATGGACAAAAGTGAGGACCTAGGATTGTTTCCTCAGTCTAAGGAGCAAAAATCTTCCTAGGCTGAAGACGATACTATCACACTTCATCTCTGGAAGAGTGCAGAGCAGAAACACAAGTTTGCCAGCGGGGTGCATGAGCACCTGGATATCCAGGATGGAAAAACTGGAGCACTAAAATGACACAGGTCATCAAACAGTCAGAAGTCCATAAGCCTTGCTAATAACATGTACATGGATGCTAAAGTGAAGTCAAGTAGGTCATGAGAAGAAACAGAAATGGGAAGCAGAGAAACAGACAGAAGGTGCGGATAAAAAACTGAGCTAAACAATGAAAAAAGAGTTAATGCAGAGGGAGAAAATGAGACAAGTCATTGTACTTCAGGAGAGAAAATAGGAATACAAGAAAGAAGCCCTGAAGTTTCAAACTCATTCTAATAAAATCTTCTTTATGTGGGTGCAATTTGAGCCTCTCTTTTTCTTTAGCAGTCTGAACTTGAAGTATAAATCAGATCTCTCATGAGCAGGCATGTCTGTGAGTTCAGACAGGTGCAGACACAGAGGGAAGAGCTGCCAGATCTGAGAGCACCAATTTTACATGTGGAAACTCCTCCTCCATGAGGCCTTTTTTTGAAAATTTGGCCTAGCAGGACAGACATAAAAGAGAGACTCAAAGACTTTTAGGGATGTTATTGAGCAATTCATCCACACCCCTATTGAGTGGACTACAAAAAGCGACACCATAGTCCCCACACCTGCTTGTTCTATATCCAGAGCAGTATTAGTCTGGGGAACTTGGGTGATTGTACCAGGACAAGGTCTTTTTCACTCAAACCCCTGCGTGATTTGGAATGTCATCACACATTTGGAAAGGCGCCATACCAAAGGCCACGCAACAAACTTAGCAATTCACCCTGACAACAAATAGGAGCAGTGATACTCTTAGAAGATGTGATAAATATTTTTTAGTGTCCCATTACTGCATAGCCATCTGCTATTTATTGCAATTGTGCAGATCATAATACATCTATCTGATATTTATATAGATGCTGCTTTTGCTTCCATAAGAAGTGCATTGTAACTTAATGTGGCATTAGCTTAATGTTCCATTAAAACAGAGTGCTGGTAAGTGTATACATATGTGTATATGTATACCTAAATTATTATTTTCCTACCCATATTCAGACAGTGCTGGGAAGCTATACAGATACTGAACTTCTGCTAGGCAATATTTTCAATACTGAATGGAAATAACTTGTTTGAGCAAAGCCACCCATTTCTCTAATTACAGCCACTCATACTGTAAGAGGAAATTGCTAATTGGGTACAGCAGGAAACAAAGAGACAAGGGTTTTATTGTCTGATTTGTTCCTACTAGTATTATTAACTCATTCCTTTCCTTTGAAAAAAAGCCTTTAATCTTATTGTGGCTCAGTTTCCCCAACTGTGAAATTATACCACACAGAAACTGTGAGGCTATATGTACTATATACCAGAACAAAAGATTCCTAACAAGACCCCAGTGAGGCTGTCTACAGAGATAGAAGCCAGAATTCCCACAAAATTGCCTTCACTTTCTCGGAGGCATTTAAACGAGCCAGGATTGGAAAGGAGTGGAGATGCTTTCCGGTTTTAACCTAATAAACTTTTTTAATCCTGATAACACTACAGAAAACTATGGATGAAGTAAACTGAGCTGATAGACTAGGGACTATGGCAGGTGCCCAGAAGATGAAAACCTCTCCATAACTCTGCTGAAGTTATTGAAAGGACCTTGATTGACGTGTTGTAATGTTTAGGCCACACACATTGGCACTTGGCAGTCTGAGGATTTCAGGTTCCCCAGGGAAGTTGCAATTATTGCTCTATTAGCAATAACACGCTCCGTAGCTCAGACAGCCAGGAGATTATACGAGAGAACTGTGCAACACGTCCGGACACCAGGCAGGTTGTGTTGAATGAGTGCTTTAGACTATCACATGCCTTTAGCAGTAAACGCGCTAATGTCAAACTAACCTTGAAAATGTGTGTTTAAACATGTTAACCAGAGCAAGACCTGTAGAAATGCCACAAAATATCAAAGGAGGATGAGACTGTAAAAATGCAGACAGAGAGTTTCTTTCCTTATGCAAACAGGCTTTTTTTCTGCCACACTCAAGATCTTGCACCGAGCCAAGGAGCCGGTGGTTCGCTGTATTGATTTCCTACAAGCTGAGGGATGCCGCCAGTTTAACTTTTCCCATTCACCCCAGGGCTGACTTCTTTATTGAGTTAACAAATGCATAAAACTAGGATAATACACCCATGAATCAGTCCTATAAATGTAGCTCAATAGAAGACAAGGCTAGTGCTAGGGGTAGTGATCTTCCACAGTGCTATAGACAGCTGCTATTCTTTCTGTAGAAACCCCCTTTCTGTTATGTTTCCTCCGTTGCTCATAAACACCAAATGAGCAACCTTGGTGATCTAAGGCTAATCTCCCCCTTTACCCCTATGCAATATGTTTATCACAAATGAGCATCTGGGCCTTTCATTATTCATCAGGGGATGGAGTCGTACCATTGTACCAGAGACTCTGGGAGCCTCAAATCATAGTGATCTATCACATGGCATTTGTGGTGCCAAAACAGTTTTGATGGCTTTGAAGCCCATCAAAATCCTGCAATGTAGCAGTGCCAAGGCAACGTGGGGATGCCGCACGGACCTCAGATAGGCCGTTGGTTTGGAGCTTCAGGCTCCACATGGGAATGGAGCTGAAACCTCCTCTCCATGCATAAAGCACCAATCCAGACCAGGGCTGCTCTCTCCGACGGTGTGCTGTGCTGGTGAGCTGCAGCTCCAAACAACTCTGCAAATGCAAATCTCATTATATGTTGGCAGGCTTGTTTTGCCTAGAGACACGATGCAAGGGTGCTTTTTTAAAGCCCATTTAGCAAGATGATGAATTTCTTTGTGTACATGATAATGTAAAAAATAAAAAAAAAAAAAAAAAAGCATGTTACATGGCTTCTAAGTGAAAAATAGTCTATTTGCATTCTCATTTCCCCATGCCACATCTCAAAGTAAATACAAGCTTTATATATAGAAAGAAAGTTGATGATTAACCTGAAGAGTAATCACTACTAAAATGGTGCTATCTCCAGGTAAGATAAGATCAGATCTCCATGGTACTACACTGTGTGGCATGTAAGAGACTGCCTCTCCTTTGAGCAGATGAAAGAGAGAAACTTTTCCCAAGGTTAAATAGGAAAATTAACAGTATGAAGTCACACAACAGGCCAGTGGCAGTGCTAGGGCTACAGCTTTTCTCATAAAGATGCTTGTAGCTCTCAGTGCCCAAAACAGAGGGTAAAACCGAGGTCTCTCACCCTCAAACCAAACTGAAGCACAGGGAATGTTCCATATCTGACTGGGGGGAAAAACTCCCAATTCACATGCCAGGAGAAAATTTTTGTGCTGGGCTGTCCTACTGGAGAAAGCAGAGAGAGTGGGTAGGGAGGCAGGTTCAAGGCGGGGGGGGGAGAAGAAAAAAACAAAAAAGGCAAAAAGGTAGCTTTCTTTGGATTAACCTTTAACAACACTCAACCTGAAGGCACGCTGAGGGGGTTAGAGAAACCTTCCTAAGACTGCAAAACTGTTGTCTCAAAGAGGGGAATAACCCGATTTTCGGGCATTCTTGCTTCTCATTTCCACCCGTACTGATTACTGCATTTTCCATCTCGGGGGTGGGGTGAGGGAGAAAATAATAATAAAAAAGTCTGTGGTTTGTGAGCAGCTTCGGCCCAGCAAGAGCAAGCAGCTGATAGAGCCGGGCTGCCAGCGATGCGCCGGTCGCTCGTCTTGGGCTACTTCGCAGTGCCACCTGCTGGCCCCACGCCTGCTCGAGTGGAAATTTCCAACCCGATGCGTGCTGCAAGACAAATCACAGCTGCCCTGTGGACTTTGCTCCCCGAACTACTTTACAGCAGGCCACTGGGTTGGAGAGAGGGCTTGGCGTTGCCTGAAGCCACCCCTCGCCTCTCCTGCACCCTCCATCCTGCTGGAGCCAGCGATTCCCACTCTCACTCTTATTGATGGGCATTGCAGTGATCTCTCTATTTTGGTTGCCAAATACCATATTTTACCGAGGCTTCTCGCAGCCTCCCTTAGATGTGAGGCTCCGACTTCGTTTCTGTTTGCAGAAAGGTCTTTTTAGCAAATGGAAAGCCAGGGTTTGTGCATATACGGTAGGGAGCAACCTTAAATGTGACATTTCTCCCATTCTCCTCTCCCCAGGAATTCTTTTGCCCTCAGGGCACAGCAAGGATACCTGGACCAGAATTAAGGGTCTGAAAAAGCAGCTTTAGAAGTGGCATTTTGTCTCTTTTGAAGATTTGATTCATAGATCAAGTTTGTTTCTAAATTTAAAAAAAAAAAAAAAAGCAAAACAAACAAACAAACAAAAACTCAACAAAGCAAAAACCCAACAGACCTTTTCCACTCACCTATACTGAGGATGCAGCAGAGAGGTATTTAAGCTAGCCCCAGCCAGGTAAGACCAGAGACTGTGAGCATTACACCTGTGTTAGAAGCTCAGCCCTGCACTATTTTCGCTAGGAAGGACCACATCAGCTCAGACTCATTGCTCCAGGTAGGAAGAGCTATCTGTCAGAATTAGTGCCGAGGGCTCTACAGAAAACTGCATTATTCAGTGTAAGCAGAGATTATTGATCATGAACAAGTGTTTTATCCACACACTATTAACAGCAGCAGCTCTTGAAACAAAATCCACCCCTCTTCCCACACATACCTTCTCTCTGACTGATTGCTTGATGCAGGATTCATGGATCTGTTCAGGAAGGTCTTCTCAGAAGAAAGATGAGTGAAGATGAGGGCAGGGAGGGTGTGCAGTATGCTAACAGAGAAAGCATTAGGGTTATTGTCCTGTGTAAACCAGAAAAAGTATTAATTAGATAGGAGAGGAGAAGAGTGAAATTAATAACAATAAGCCCTTGACTTTGCTATAGGAAGTAGAAATCTGGCTCAGGCAAAGTCATTGTCAAAACTGCTCCTGTACACCTTGTACACCAAGGCTGTAATTTCAGCCCCTGCGGGAAACCTGCCGGAGGATGTAGGAAATGTGCAGGGATCTTAGCAGGGTTTTCCCCCTCCTCACTCTGTGCTATACTATTAGTGTGATCTGTGTACTTTTCAGGAATAAATTACAAGTATTTCTAACCAGCAAAATAAATTCAGTTTTCCTAGCTGCCTTCTTATCTTTGAAAGAGGTGGGAAAGATGGAGTAATTTCAGCAGTACTTATCGCACTGATCACAATTATTTCGCTGTTAGCTAAGTGCCCACTGTTCATTCACTGTATTGTCTCATCTTCAGCTTCAATACCTTTACAGCTTCAATACCTTTACTAGGTGTTAATAAGGACTGATTCCTGGTTTTAGCATATTGTTTTCCAGAGTTTAAGGAGGTATCTATAATCATTCTTGTTTTTCAATGCCACAGTCATGATTCAGAACTGAGCACATGAGTCACTTAGCTGGATCCAACATCACATCCCTCATGGCTCCCATCTCCCTCTCTGCCAGTGAGTGTCCCAGCCAACCTCTTGCTCGGGGATCCCCTGCACTGGCTATGGTGGCTTTATGGAGACTCAACACACAGAAAAGCACCTTTTTTCCCCAGCTATAGCCTAGCACCAAGAGACTCTACAGTCAGGGCTGGGCATGTCCCTCCCACACAGACCAGACTTGAATTTGTTGTGGCATTGTGGACTGAGATGTTTTGGAAGAGAAGAGGTCTTCTCAGTACAAGACTTATCACATGCAACATAAGAGCTCCCTGTTTAGAAGGGGATTCCGTGCATGATGCTTCTTGCTTCGATTAATTTACAGCACAGACATAACTTCACAGTACTGCAGGTAGAAAAGCAGCAGACCCATCCCGTTATTGGAAGGCACTGACCAAGAGAACTGCATCCCCATCTCAGGCTGGATGCAGGTGGATGAAGCTCCCATCATACACAACCCCACTGAGTTTTCAAGAGCTGCCTGGGGTAAAGTAAATCCCTGATGGCTGGCTGCTGAGTCAAGGAAACTTCATGCTAGGCTAGCTGAGATAATGTGCATATCAGGATCTCTTCCTCCCTCATCACAACTCTCTCTCATCTGCCACCACCCTGCTCTGCTTGCTGACTCCTAAACTGTGCCCATGAGGCACCAAAGCTGATTAATCTTGGGTGTCCGCTAGAACTGCTGATTTGCTTGCTTTCTCATGTCAAAGCCATCTGATTAGGGTTTTGTTGTATTTTAGTCACCATAACACCTACAGAAGGACTTCAAACACCCAGAATATCTTATTAAAAAATACAAGGAATTATTGGTGTCAGACAGTATTAAAGATCTTGATGAGCTCTAGCATAAAGTCATAGCTGCCAGAGAGAAAAGAGGATGCTTTGCTAAGGAGATGCAGGAATTACCACTTTCCTCATAGCACCCTACTTTCCTGCTTTGTACCCCTTTAATCCTTTGGATGCAAGTTATTATTCTTCATTCTCTCACTACAGAAACCCCTTGCACTTTTCTTCTAATGGAAAATGAGGTCACCCTGAATCACGCTGGGTCTCACTAGAAGATAGTGAGATCCACTCTCAGAGTGACAGAGGAGCTGGGCTTATCATCTCTTTCCCTTTAGTGATTCCCACAGTATGTGCTACAGAGCAGCTTCTGCTGTAAAAGAGCACAAATATCACATATGCAGGCTAAAGAATGAGTTTCTGCAGCACAGAAGGAACAGACACTTTGTGCGGTGAAGAATAATATGTTTTCATATAATAATGCAAACAGCCAGGGATGAATTGTTTAAAAGGTTCTGATTCCTATTTCAGCTACTAAGGAGCTTTAATCATCACTATAAGATGAATGTTTCATCACTATTTATTATTAAAGTGATTTCTAGCATCAGTCAGGATTTCAAGTTGTTTTTAATCCTTTGCATTTCCTGTAAAATACGTATATATGCATATGAATATACACACGCATGCAATCTAAGGCAAGCACGATAGACTGAGAATAGAGATACTAATATTTTGAAGCTGTTCAATTTACCAAAGTTTACCTTACAATTTATTAGAAGAACAGATTTATTTTTCTAGCTCCAAAATCTTAATGCTGACAAATTAGGAATCTCCTCCTGCCTAGTTAATAAGGCATAGATTTTTAAATGTCTCTGATATTTGAAGCGAAAATGGTGAATTTTAACTCAGAGGACTGGCAATTATCCAGAAAGTAGTATAAATAGTATCTCCTACACTGGAACACCATCCTTCTGCCACAGATATGGATTGCACTTCTGATCAACAGCTTCAAAAGAAGTTGAAGGTGTTTAACATGGCCCCCGTGTTTCAGTGCATGTTCAGCCTTTATGGAAATTTAACTACTAGTTTTGATTTCCTTACACTACTCTCTCTCATGTGTTTACTATTAAAATTAAACTTGAAGTAAGAATTCAAAACAGAAATAATAACAATGTTTTTCTTAATAATCTTTTTTTTTTTTTTTAATCAGCTGAAGCACTGCTAGGATATTTCTCTAGTTCCTGTCGCTACAAGCTAAATGCATCAGTATGGAGGAGGTATTACTGTCACAGACGGAACTCCCGACAGTGCTTCTTTGAGAGTACCAACTTTAAGCCCAACAAAACACACTGGCCAGTGATTCCTGATCAGCAAATGGCTCCCATATAGCAGAGAAAGTGACTTTTATTCTACTTCATCTTTGTTAGCTTTTTCTTCCTTCTGCAGCCCTTTTTGTAAACCCATGTAGGGAGACCTTTGGTTTTTGCCACCATAATTACTCACGTCACAGTAGGATCCTTGATCTGAAATGCAAAGTACGCAGCCTGGAATGATTTACCACTTCTATTAATATCAATATTAAAATGCTCCTTACCCTAACGGCATGAAGAAAAGATGCTCTCAGATGATCTTTGGACAGAGGCAGCCTCAACGTTAACTGATGGATGAAGGTCTGACCTGGGTGTTTGCTGAAAAAGGAGAAACAGTTCTTAATGGTTTGCCATACATTTGGATCTGTAAAAAAAAAAAATTGAAAACCACAACAAATTATTTGTGAGAAGACTGCCAAGGGGACCTCTCGCAGACACTTATCAGGTGAATGTGTGATTCCTGCAGATCACTATTGCTTCTCCCTTTGTTCTTTCTTTTTCAGCTCTTCTGAAAAATGGGAGATTTTGCTTTAATAGGGTTTGGTTTTTGATGGGGTTTTTTTTGTAAAGAAACAAGTAGAGAGGAGGACAACGCACTGTAGAAACTCTTGGATCTTATAAAAATATCACAGGACTTTTAAGATCCATACATACAACAGAAACTACTGGCTTGTAATTTATAAAATCAGGTGGAAGACACCCACCATTCACAGTAATTACATGAAATTCAGTATCTCCTTCAAACACCAGATCACTAATACTGTAACTGTAAACTCTGCTTTGAAGGGGTGTATGTTTCCACCCAATGTCAAGAGCAAAAAGAAGGAGGATCACACTTACAGGACTTTGGCCAGCTAATGTGCTGGTACCCCCACATTCCCTACTAGAACTGCATCCCTAAAATACCACAAACCCACTTAAGCCCATCTGAGGCTGTGCTGGCTATTTATTCCAGCCCTTACATATGCTCAGCTGGTGCATAATTATAGGCCTATGTCTCTGAGCTGTGCATGCTGTAAAGTTCACGAGTGGATAGTTTGCAAATATATGGCTGACTATTTGGAACAGAATAATTTACTCGGTTTCTGTCAATGGGGTTTACAGTCAGAGTATTCCTCCGTCACAGCTTACTGGGAGCATTCAGGAATTTTCTTGTGCCCTTGCTAATAGTAAACAGGTGGATACTATCATTTCACATTTCTTTTTTTTTTTTTTTTTTTCTGTTGGGGCAAAATGTTCTGCATAACAAGCTCACATAAAATTTAAAATGCGCAGAATAGAACTATAAGTTAACTTTATCATCTGGATTTAGTGTTAGCCCTTTACACTGAACACCATTTGCATACATCAGAGATTCCTGGACTGTATGTGTCCAGGTCACTTATTCATTATTATAATTTATTTCTAGCACAGCAATACCTAGAGGCCCCAGGGAAAGGCGGTTACACATATATGCGTATAATGAAAAGACAGTTCTTGCCCTGAAGAGCTCAGCATAGAGCTACCTACCTGATACAACAGCACCCCATGCAGAGATGCCAGGGTTGTTTCTAAATGAGATGATACATTTATGTAGTATAGTGTAATGCCATGCAGAGATACTCTCTGTCCTAGAAGCAGTGTAGTTACATCACTACAGACCTATATCTGGACTAAATTTGCTGTAAATAATGCATAAACTGACAGCTACAATGCTACCAGTTTCAGTTATCTCTGAAATGGCATTTTACTGTGCAGACCTATTCTTTACATTTACTACCTAAACAAAATAGGAAAAATAACAGCTAAAGGTTTAAAATTATCAGACTCAGGAGAGAATTTAGTAGAGAGGTACTATTTTCCCCACTGTGGTTTTAGTTGTCAGTGTAGGCTAATATTCTTTGAGAACTGAGAGTAAATGAACTTGTGCTCACTGGAGGAGGGAAAAAAAACCAAACAAACAAAAAACCAAAACACCAAACCCACAACCCAAACCCAAATTATTTTGATTAGTAAATATGCATATAATTTAAAATTCTTACACCTACTTGCATGCAGAGGTAGTGACTGGAATGAATTCCTCGGAGTAGTGATGAGCTTCTTACAATGACAAATAAAACTGAATTAAGACTAGATTATATTTTTGATGTATTTTTTTCTTTTTTAACAAAGAAGTATTTTATTACAGGCAGGAATTAGTGCAAGGAAATCCCATGGTCTGTGCTACACAGGCAGTCAGATTACATTAACACGATGGTCCCTTCTGACTCAACAGTCCATTAACCTAAGTATGAAGTTAGAGGAGAAGGGGGGATAAAACTTGACTGTGGAAGTAATTGATTTTTTCAGGTCAGAAATGAAATCAAATCAGAACAGCAAACATCACTTAGGATCAGCATTTTTATTTATTTATTTATAACGTTCAGCAAATTGAAACAATTTAGTTCAGGCTGAGTATTTACATCAAGCTGAGATAATCTGATTAAATTCCTTTTAGAACATGTTTAATAAAAGCACAGGTGGAATTCATAAAACTGAGGGGGAGATTTGAAGGATGTCCTGGGAAAGGGGTAGTTTCCAGGCTTTCTAGTCCTCTTGAGGAAATTTCTATCAGCTTGATCCTCTGATCGCTTCCCTATCGATACATGTCCATATGGATTACTTTTTATTTTCCAACAGACATATAAAACCAAAAGCAAAACACTTTTTTTCATATTTCCCAGGACATTTGAGTGTTGGATTTGAGAAGGCAAGCTCAAAGAACAACATGATCTTTGTTACAAGATTTACTTTACACTATTAATGACAATATGGAACAGCTAAACAAAAATCAGAATAGGAAATATTTTAATTATACATAAAAACATTATGGGAATTTTCATACTGTGACATTTTGTTCTGTTTTGGAATGAGAAAAAAAATCAGGTTTCTCAGTTTCTCTGAGATACTGACATTCTGAGCTACAAGTATTAGTTATGTCTAAGTTTTATCTAGGTACTCAATCTGACAATTCTCTGGTATCTCTCTCTTTGGGGGCTTTTGGAGTAACCATCGTTTTCAAGCGGTTTGAATCTTTTCCTATCTTCAGAATTCAGCCTATTTCCCCAAATGCCAGTTGTATTTGAAATGAAGATGCCATCTTAAAAATAATGAAATAAATGAGTAAGAATGAAATACAATGAGCAGTTTGGGATCTTCCTTTTCCCTGTAGCTAGTTTTTTTCCCCGCAGGTCATAAAAGCTGCTGGAACAATTATCATCCTGTTAAATTCTGGAAGAGCACTTTTAAATAATTTAAAAAGTTATCAGTTTTTTAACATAATTACTATCATTATGTTTTTTACATGGGAGTGAACTAAGAGATAAGTACCTTCTAAGTCAATAAATATCTTGGCCTGGAGCCCTGGAACTTTATTTATCTATGAAGTGTTTATCTTACTGAATCCACCCTAGAAAAACAAAATAATTATTGCTTAATGATAGTAGATGTGAGTTTTCTCTTTCAGTTACAAAGCAGGATGCTCAAAGTTTTTGCGGTGTTAGAGAAGCATCTCTTGAATCTGGTTGGAAATGGAGGAGCATAAAGTGAAACATGGGACATACATAAACCCACAGGCACTTTTTTTTTCCTGTTGCCCACAACACAAGTAGCAGCACAAGAGTTAGGCTGCTGTTAGTCAATCAAGCCCCTGGGGAAGGAAAGATTCCATTTACTAATAAGATTTCAAGGGTCACCAAGGGAAGACTTTTCATTATAATGGTCTTGTTTTCTGAGGAATGGTAAAAGACTTTCCAAGGTGAAGTACTGAGATGTAATCTCTTTCTAATCTCTAGGAACTGCTTTTTTCTGTTATTAATGTTACTTCCCCACCACAGGCTACAACTCCAGAAAATATGTAACACATGCCTAATATTAGGCATATTTTCAAATCCCATTGATTTCCATGGCATTGGGGCATGTGCTTAAAGTAAAATTATAGTTCCTTCTCCCCGCTGGGAAAAGAAATTATCCCCTGATTTAGAGGACATCATGCCTATGTATTAGTAAATAATTTATTTTAAGTTCAAGACCCGCAAAAAGGTATAGTAAATAATCATCTTATTCCCTGTGCATCTTTCAAATCTTCATTTCCAGGTCTGTTGCTATTAACAGCTACTAATCATGGATTCATAGAATAATTAAGGTCAGAAGGGACCTCTGGATGTTATCTAATCTAGCCTCATGCTAAATGCAGGCTTAATTAAATCAGGTTGCACAGGACCTTGTCCAATTGAGTTCTGAATATCTCCAAGGATGGAGGTTCTATTATTACTTCTGTTTTTGCTGTTGTTGCTGCTATTAAAATTATATATTGCAAAAAATGAAGCAAAATTTGAGACCAAATTTCCTAGCTACTCTAAAAACTCCCAGTTCTGTCGTCAGTGCCCCTACATGAACTTTTAATCCACCCTGAAATGGGATGTTCTCCCCAAAGATGCAGTGAAAATGTGTTATTTAAGTCAATACAATTGAAGCAAAAAAAGTGTTGTATCATCTGGAACTCTTCAGAGGATACCAACTATAACATAATTGTGCGTTTACCCATCTTTGCCCTCCCCGCTGCCTTCCAGGTAAATGAGAGTTCATAATATCCCAAAACTCATGGCAAATCTCCCCGTTAAAAGGGACAGAGGTAAGGTGGGTGATGATTGCATGGAGGGAAGAAAGAGCAGATTGCAAGGGATCTTAGGAAGGGTATAAATGAAGGAGGGAACTTTCCTGGAGTAGCAAGACATTAAAAACAAAACACATCTGTGAGCTAAAAGCCTGAAGACACAGATATTTGTAGCAATTTTGAGGTGGAGGAAGGGGATTAACTGTCACCAGCAAGAGGCTGGTACAGGTGAGACTCTGGTACAAGGGGAAGGAGAAGGGGATAATGCTGATCAGAAAAAACAGGGGCAGGTGGGGGACGCTGATTGCCATACTGACACATGGGAGTTGTGAGCTGGCGGTGGACAGGATGCTGGGGAAATAACAACTCAGAAATTAGGAGCACCAGTGGTCAGATCCCCTGGGGAAAGCAGCTCCTAAATGAAAGCTGAATAATATGGGGGAGGAGATGGCTTAGGAACAGAGATGGGAGCAAAGGAGTGAGAGGACAAGACCTGTAAATTCTGTAAGGATTATTATAGACGCAATTAAATTGGAAGCACCATTTACCTCTCCTTAAAGTAAGCCATGTGAGAATGCTACATCATCAAGCAGGGTTTTCGTGCTCTTCTGGGCCTATCACAGGAACCACCTACTATTTCCATTTCCTTAACCCCCTGCTATAGCATTTTATAATCCCATTGTATTGTTCTGCTTTTCTCTCTTCCTTTTTCTCTGTAAAAAGCAGACAGGGGATATATTTGTTGCTTATTGTTCCTAAGCTAGCACAGGCTGTAAATTATTCCTGAGCATCTGCTATCAGATCCTGATGGGTGTCCTTAGCTGTTTGATACGATCTCTTTGAAGTCAAAAGTGAATATGCTTTCTTGCCCTGTTCTGATCCAGCACTACCACCAATCTCCTCCCTTATATCTTCATCTCCCTTCAGCTGTTTTCCCCTCAATGACTGCCAAATTTACCCAGACCCCTTTTTTTTTTTTTTTTCCCCAGTTTCAACCCAGTATTCCCACACTGTTTCTCAAGCCATGTTCTCTTGCAGAAAACTTCTTACCTATCTTCCTGCCATCCTAAAACAAGGTCTTAGATATTCGGTCCTCATAACAGCCAGTTTCTTTGCACACATCTTGGACCAGTTAGACTAAAAGAACAGAATAAATTCATTAGGATCTACAGTTCCAGATTTGGGTCTAATGCCTGACTCCAGCAAAATCCATGAGATGCAGGGAAGGTACCTTGTGCAAGGATGCACAACACTGAGAAGGCGTTATTTTGCTTCAAAAATTGAACTGACTCTTTAATGTGAAAGAAAAGAAGAAGCAGCAGCAGCTAATTTCATCCTTGCTGTAACTCCAGATTGCATTTGTAGCTGTATGCACAACACTTAAAAGCACACAGTAAAAGACAGGGCTACTTCTTCCTCCCACAACATATGCTCTGACATTCAAAGTCCAGAGTGATTACGCCAAGCCAGACCAGCTTTGTGTCTTGTGACCTGACTGAAGCATGTTCCTTACAAGTTTGCTGTTCACTGGATTTATATGGGAAGTTACTGTACAGTGCTGTTAGTTTTCTTTATGACTGGCTGTATACATTCCTAGTTTCAGATTTGAATTTCTGCTCCTTCTGAGCATAGATCTGTCCATAGATCCAAAGGGCCACCTGATATTAGAGTGCTAAACAGTATGTCAAACACTCACCACTTGAGCTCATAACAACATAATACATTCTCCAGAGGTGATATTGCTTCTGAAGTTCCACTTTATATTTTGTGCAAACTGAGAAATAAAACCACCACTTATATGTCATGTGGATGTTGGTAGTGTCACTTTGAAGGCCATTTCAGAATAATGTCTTTTGTCCTAAAATTTAATGGTTTTTTTTTTTTATTGGGGTATAGTATTTTCACTTTTGCAATCTTGGATACTATGGCTGTGCATATGTTAATAAACTAAACAGAAACAGTGAGACTAAGTATATACTAGTAAATTCAGCTCTACACTGAAAATCAACCATGCATTTTGTTAAAACTGTTGGAATCATCCTGGGCATGGTTTTGGTCAGTGCCATTTAGGGCTTTCCTAAACAGCCCTTGAAGAGTTAGTAATAGGCGTACCTCCTTTTGTGGAGAATCAGGGAGTCCAATAACATGGATGCAAGCCATTCCACACCAGCAGGTCTGAGTGCAAAAGAACAGTCCCTAATCACATTTAAATCACTCGAAAAAAGCCACTGTAATCAAACTACACATTCCTCCAATATTTTAAGGAATTTACAAAATATGAGTTCCACGAGGGACTGTAATATGTCTTTTTCCCCAGATCTGTGGATAAAAAACACCCTGACTTATAACATTTACTTTCTGTACTTCCATTTTCCTGTTATCCTACATGACCTAGGAATTATTTTAAACTTTATTGCATGCTGGCAGGTTAAAAGATTTAGTACAAATCTAATAAAAAGTTAGCAGTATATCCATTCTGCTTGGCAACCTCTTCAAACAATACCGTATATAATTCAATCCATACTTGTTTATCCTGCTTATCAGAAGACATTTGCAAAATGTAGATGTATAGTCTTGCATGCTATCGAATGAGGCAATCATGATGTATCTATCCCTTCAGAAGCAAGAAAACTCTGTTGGAGTCAATATGTTTTGGCAGGTGGTATAGAAAAAAGGAGAATGAAAAGGAAGAAGATTTGAGAGAAAGATTAAGCTATAATCACTGCAAAAGTTTCTATAATAGAAAATCCAGCTACTGCTTTGCATGGTTCTGTTCTGAGTTGTTCAGATCGGCATTAAACAATATAAGATTAAGCACTTGTCAGGTGAACTAATGAGTTTTGGATTGATTTCTGTCTTCTGCAATGCTACTAGCATTTTTGACAGGTATGATTTATAGGGCATTCTTTGGGCCTGTTCGTGAGAAGAGCTGTTTATTTTGGTTGATAGACAGGGTTTCTAATGTTCCCGGTGGAGTGTGCAGATGGCAGGAAGGACAGTAATCTTTGAGACCATCTCTCAATGTCTAGGGTATGTCTCTTATAAATTTGTAATCAAGATCTCAAGAAACTAATGTGGGCAGGCTGCCTCTGAAATTGTTTTTGCGACCTTTGGCCAACGTAATGCTCCCTGAAAAATGTATGTCTGGTACTTTTGCTGTTTAGTAAATGGAGCTTGTATAGGCAATCAAGGAAATATACTTTCCTTTTTAACTGATGTGACATACATACACACACAGACGCAGAATTTTACACATTTACAGTTCTATTCCCTCTGGCTTAGAAGACTTTTTTTTTGTACATTTTATGTCTATGGATATCTAGTGTACTAGTGGACTATGAAAAAACAGCCAGGCAGTCTGTGTTGGAAACCTAATGGAATCTCTAAGGCGTGAAGATAACAAATCTAAGCAGCTGTACCACTGAATAATTTTTATTCTCATCTACTGTTCTTTCCATCATTTGATGTTTTTTTTCTATTTGTCTTGCTTATAATTAGATTGTACATTCTTGGAAAGAGGAATGTAGGCCAGGTCCAAGCTGATACAGTTGCATTGAATGAAAAAGCTGCACAAATACAGAGAGAACATGGGCCTTTCTTTTATAGTTTTCTTAATTCCAAAATCTTAATAATGAATTTTTAAAGAGGGTGTAACATCCATTGAATAACACTTATATGAGTATTTCCTGAAATCTTAAGAGAAAAGAACTGATTGTGGGGTGAATTTAAATATCTAAGATGGACTGCTTTCACAGCTGTCACATGGTAAATAATGGCAAAACCATGCTAAGAGAATTCTTTGGTTCAACTCTGACTCCAGTCCTGCGCAGCTTAGTTGCAAAAAATTTGGCTTCCTAGCACTAGGAACCTAATAGAAAGTTTGATTTTCAGACAATTTAAACTGCTGTCATATTTAACCTTAGACTTGCAAGTCTGAAGCCTTTGACCATTCTATTATTCATATCCTTTTGGCCTTTTCAGTCCTACTACTAAGTCCAATGATGGGGCTCTCTTCTCCCCGCTTTCTCCCTTTCTCAAATGCATGTATCTCTTACAACACTTTAATTTTTCCAGAAGGCCACTCTATCTCTGTACCATTCTGCACGTAAGATGATGATTTTCCCTCCAGAACTACTACAAGCATTGAATCCAAGTTGAACAAAAGCAAAAGTATAATGATGCTCTAATGGCTAGCAGAGACGTTGAAGAGTTGACTGACTCAGTTACATCCACATAGGCCTCTGACACTGTTTGAGATGGTCTTGGGTGCTAAAGATGTCCATATGGGACAGATAGAAATGACATGGAGCCTGTAGGACAGCTGTACCCTTCTGTGCAGGCAGCTGTCAGGCAGCCCAAATACCACTTGGTGTCTGTGATTAAGCAGCTGAATCAAGCTTTGCGTGCACCACCAGGAAGCCTCCTACTTCAATCCTCTGCACTCTAAAAGTCCCCTGGTTTCCACGTCTCCCACTATCCTAGCCCAGCATGGGCATGAAAAGCATGTCGGTGATGGCAGCAACACTAGCAAAAATGACAGCAGAGCTGACAGCCAGGTCAGGGAAGAAAGCTCGGTAAAGGCAGTGAGGGCTGCCAAAGCAGTAGGAGCAGCCAAACTTGCATAAGTGGCAGAAATAACAGAAACACAACATTTTCCAAAACATATTGACTACTAATGTCATTTACTACTAAGACAACTTCTTGTGTCTTGCGATAGGTACCCACAGTATAGAGAAAAATCAAGCTTCAGATGAGCACAGGACCAGAAAAGACTGCTGGCTTTCAAGCAGTAATATCCAAACAGTCCTTTTATACATTCATTGGACACACTTGACTTGGTGCCAGAGTTGTTTCTTGGCTTAAATAGCATGTTTTACCCTTCTTATCTACAATATCCTAAATAGTTTGAATAATTTTTCCTCCTCTTGGCCTCAGCTAAACAAAGCAACCTCTTTTCATAGGATTTTATAGTCCAAGCATCCCTTTGCCCTCACTTTAGGGAGATGCTAAGGTCTCTCTGCTGATGCTTCAAGCCATTGAATTATATTAGTGAGGCATCAAATCTCTGCTAAAACAGTGTGACTTGCTGCAGCGTGTATAATCTTAGAGTTGCTGCCTCATTATCTGTGAGCATACAGCTTATGGTTGGTTTGGAGCTAGGCATAGCATGTCGTCAGAGCTGCCTGCGAATACAGTGTAGACATAGTGTCAGCCTCCTCATTTACGAATTATTCAATCATTCTTCTCTAAAGGTTCATCACTAAACTTGTTCCAGTTTTATTACTTCTTTTCTAAACCTGCATGTCAAAAT
This sequence comes from Platalea leucorodia, assembly GCF_965183815.1. NCBI lineage: Eukaryota > Metazoa > Chordata > Aves > Pelecaniformes > Threskiornithidae > Platalea > Platalea leucorodia. The sequence continues at coordinate 6,702,778 of NC_138858.1, forward strand.
TATCTATACAATTTCAGGTGATTTCTCATCACAATTTTGTGTAGAAATTACTGAATCCTTACCTCTACTGAAAATATTTCATTGAGCAATCACAACTGCTTTTCCCATGGCTGCATGCTATTGAACACTCTTCTCCTATGATTGACGAGAATATCCTGATCTTTCTTCCCTTAAGTGATGACCTAGCAGTTTATACATTAAATTCTTGCTATTACTCCCTCATCTCATGAGCTTCCACATTGTAGTAAGAAATGTAACCATCTTTACCCTTGTCCACTACATTATCCATTTCTTCCTATGTGGTATCTAACTTTTCCTCTGCACTGATGATGCGTTCTTCCTTCATGCTATCAGCAAGTTTCATAAGCAATCTCTTATACTTCATGCCAAGGTTACTATTTAGAAACATAATAATGCATGAACCCAGCCTCCATCAGTAAGCTATTTCTAGCCTCATATCACCTCATTTAATACAGTTTCTTACCTCTTTAAAGCTCTTGAAGGAATCCCAATTTTCTGCTCCTTAACAGCAAATATCTTATGTGGCAACAACTAAATATTTTATTAACATTTAGCTCTAGTGGATTGACTAATTTTTTTTTTTTTTTTAATATTCATTTTCTTTTAGAAAGATATATAGTTTCTCTATAGAAAGCATTTATTTTTATGCCATTTCACCTCTATTTCCATTATCTGAATGTTCTATCCCTTGGAGACTCCTGAAGATAATTTGTTTTCCTTTTGTTAGATATGGGTATCATGTTTATTATTTCCATTTGTTATACATGATAACACCTAACTTAATTAAACATTTGTTTCTAGCTTTGTAATTTTAGGTGAGTTGATGACAGTGTCCGTTACACCCATTATGAGAATGAAACTCATGAGGCATTTACTCTATCTTGTTTATGACCACTTCAGGACCCATATCTTTATTACCATTCTGTCCTTAATATCAAAATGATTAAAAACAAAGAAAAAGTGTGCATCCAGTTTTAGGGTCAGTCTTGGGCTGACCATGTTTCCTTTTGGCTTGAACACTGGAAAATTAAAGATTGAGCTAGATCTCCATACTCTCTCCGTCACCTTTACTTGCATGCTCACAGAAGGATGTACCAGCTGGCTAGGGCTGTATACCCTCCATGCTAGCAGTGCAATGAGGCAGATTTTTCTCATGCAGACGCAGGATGTTTTATGCCCCTTAGTCCCTTCATGTCTGCTTTAGCTCAGCCATATTTTAAACTAGAAAACACTTTGGAATCTAACTTGTTTGCAGCAAGATCCTGCTGAAGTTCAGAAAGTTACTTCAGGACTCAGAATGAAAACTCAGATTGCGCTGCAATTTTATTGACTCCTGCAGTCAATAAATCTCCCCTCTCTCAAATGAGTGAGTGAGCTCAGCACACAATCCATTTCTCACCGCTGTTTTTCTTTGGTTTGATCTGTTAAGAGCAAAAGCTATTTTGCTTCCTATTTGGCCCCCGCAGGTTAAAAGGACAGATGAATTTGGGTGAAATAGTACAACCATCACCTACTGGTTTCAAATGAAGGTCTGGGAAAGGATTATCCAGGACTTCATGCGGCAGATGACTTTTTCCTCATACTACAGATCAAAAATTAATTTGTGGTGAAAAAAATGCTCTTGAAGAAAAAATAACTTTGATGGGATATTGTAGGTAATTCAAAGTTCACTTTCTGTCCTCAAAGCTCTGCTATTCACACCCAACAGCAAATGAATCAATCCCAGACTATTGTGGATTATTATTACTTCTGTGTATATAGCAATAAAACCTTATGGGCATGACTGTTGTCTTCTCATTTCCCATCTGTGTCTTGTGTCAGTGAGCTGTACCAGTGGCCTTTTCTATGACCATGACCATTCTCTGTTTGCACTGCAATTTCCCCACTTATGCAGTGAAAATAATGACAACTTTCTTTCCAAGGGCATAGGATGATATGACAATGAATAATATTGCATGGGTCTAATTCAAAGTCCACTGAAGTAGCTCAGAATGTTTCAGCTGAATTCAACATGCAGGTACTATAAAGGTACCCAGGTACTCAGGTAATCAGGTACTATAAAGTCCAAATCATTCTATTACAGAACAAATCTCATGATTAATTTAGCCCCATTTGTGAGGCAGCAAATCATTTAGCAATCAACCCTAATTTCTGCAAACATTTGTTTATTCATTTATTCATCATTCATTTTTCATTCCATAATTTTCAGCCTTTGGCAGGTTCCCAGTAAAATTATTCAGTGTTTATTGCCCAGAATGCTGTTCTGTGATTACCCATCTGAATCATATAGCAAGGGTTTAAATCTGCCCATTGGAATGACTGAAAGAGAAGAATAATGAATTGGGATGTTTTGAGTTTTTTTTTCTTTTTATTTTTTCCAACTGATGAACCCCTTACAAGTTTTCGGATTGGTTTGCACATCACTGAATAAATTTAATTTACATAGATTATTATGTCAAATGTCCAAATGTGACCTTTCTTTGTGGCCTTTCCTGGAACTTTTCAAATTCGACAATGGACTATAGGCTATGTCTGTTCTGGTAAATTAGATGTTTGTGGTACTGTTCATTGACAGTGAGGCCAACAGGCAAGGATCAGCCCACGTTTACACAAGTAACATTTCTTACTGTCCAAAACAGAGTGGCTGTATGCAAAGTGCCAACTGAGATTGGTTTCTTGCCCATGAAGACTTCCAGGCTATTCTGGGACTTGTTTGTAAGAGTGCAAGTCAGCCCAGGCCACAGCACCAAAAGAAAAAACTTCTACAAATAAACAGCTTAAAAGTTCAAACTCCAGAATATGGGAATAGTCTTAGACAACCAAAATCTCTGAGGTCAGCAGAACACAAACTGAAAACTGTGCCTTTAGATGAATAAACAATGTTACTGAAGATCAGAAAGGTGTGGTGGGTCCATGCAACTTCAGGCATATAATTTGGTCATCTAACATCATCTTCAGTCTCAGCTGTCACTGTTTATAGCTAATGGAGAAAAACCTGTGCCTCCAGAGACTCATTTGGAGAAACTGCACAATGTGAAGAAGTTTGGTTACTTTAAGTAGCTGTAAACCATGAGTAGTTTTATCATATGAGACTTGGAAAATCTTACACTTCCTTTAATACATTAAAATCTCTCTCATTCATGTTTCCATTTATTTCTTTTTTTTTCCGCCCCAAACCTATTCATCTATTTCCAATTCCCGACTTTATAAAATAAATTGTATTTGAAAAGAGTAAAAATGACACCTGACATTAGTTGAGCATATGTATAATGAAGACATAGACCAAATCTAATAGCAGGAATAGGGAAACATTTAAGCAGTTTGACCGGGGAAGCTATGAAATCTCCAGCATGGGAGGATTTTAAGAACAGACTATACAAACATCTACCTGAAAGGCACTGCCTGAGCTGATATTTTTCTGGGGCAAAGGAATGGACCAGGAGACCTGTTGAGACCCTGATTATGTTATTATCTAGGAGTCTAGGGTTTTATAGGTTTATGGTTGTTAAAATTTTATGACTGGAATTTTATGACTGGAAAAGTAGAGATAATCAAATTAGAGTTTTCAATTTTGATAAATGTATACTTAACCCTATTTTGTCAAAATACAAAATGTCAGTGATTATTTTAATGGACATTTTGCATAATGTAATCCTTTCAAACAAAATTGTTTAATAATTATATGCCCTTCTCCAGTGATTTTGTTGTTAAGATCTAAAAGTGAATGAAGGAAACGTTACCTACAGGTGTTAACATCGTATTATTTTATAGATAGGGAAACAGAGGCAATGAGAAAAAAAAGACCAGTTTTGAAATCCCTGGGCATCCTGTAAAGCCACAATTTTGCCCACGTTTTCAAGCTTTAACTGCCTGTTTGTACTTGTGTTTGATGTCAATAATCTGAGTCAGTAAATTACTTTGAATACAAATTTTGCAGCCAGTTTTGACAACATACGGAGTCCTGTGTTCCATGGATATGTATAAAACAAAATATTTGGACATCCAAATATCATCATGAGAGAATGAGGTCTGTGGACCTGAAGAATATGTATAGTTTGCATTTGTTGACATAAATTAAATCCCTTTCAAATAGCACTAAAAAATCTGTTCCTGGCCTTTGTGATTCAGCAGCAAAGACTCAGAACACTGACCCTGATTATCTCACATTTTAACTAGAAGATGCACTACCTCTCACATTTGATTAATTCAGTAACATGTCACCTCAGTCATGGCTCCCATCTTCCAATTTAAACTCTTTGCAGTGTAATCTACTAAAACCATTATTTTCTACTGGAGTAAAATCCTTTGTCGTTATTAATTTTTGGGGCTCTGCAGAGTTCAAAAGAAGAAGGACTTCATGTGACCTTCAAGAGGAAAGTCTCACTGGATTTACCACCTGCTTCACTGATGGCCAACAGACCAACTTTTAAGGTGTTCAGAATACGTTTTGGTAGTGAGTGTAATTTTAGCAGAAATTTAATCAACTTGCCCCTGTTAAATATTTATCCAATTATGCAAGTGACAAGCGAAAAATGAATGAATCCCTTTTAACATAATATAAAATAACACATAGCAGAAGGGAATTTTATCATTAAAGATATAATGAGATCATGAACACCTCCAAAGGGGTGAGTTAATCAAATAAGGCCATAATATGACAAGCAGCCTGTCAGAAGAAATTCTATTTGCTGCAGTATGTGAGTTGCATTTGAGTTAATAATTGAGTCGCGTAACCATTCTACCAACCTTGTTAGACGATGTCACACTCAGCTTCGTTGATGAAGGAGGACAAAAGTAGCTTGTATGAAAGGGGAATTCCAAGAGCTCATACTGTAATTACAGGAATTGCTGACAGTTACAGATACAGACCTTTCCCCCAGGCATGTAATGTGTATTGCACTCCCTTCTCCAAAATAATAATAACCCCCACGCACTAAGTATAGATATATGTACACTTGAAGAACTAGCTGTAGAAAGAGAAGAGTCTGAAGCATATGGCGAAGGAGTCTCAAAATATTCATTTTTCTTTTGAAAAGGAAGAGTTTAAGGCCATATCCTTAGCTAGTCCAAAACCTTAATGCCCCATTGACTTCAACTGAGCTCTGATGATTTACACAGGCTGATGCTGTCTCACAGTATGTAATCTTTTCCCATTAATGTTTACCTGCTGTGCCATAATGACTACAAAACGCCCAACAATAGCTAGACAGTGGGTGTGCTGTGACTGCCAGTTACTACACAAATCATAATCATGCTACTGGTACCTTGCACTTCCTCCGCTTATTTGTCATATCCATCTGGTGTCCCTCCTACATATACTAAGAGTAAACACTGTCTACAAGTTCTCATCCTACATTGGGAATTAAAATAATATTGCAATAGCAATAAGCAAAAATTAACATCTGATTTCTAGTAGCAACAACACAGTAATATAGAAGCTCTCTCCTTCCAGGAGCTCAAGGCACTTGGACTACTTTGTAAGTGGTGTTTTGCAGAAGACGAAATATAAGGTAATAAAAGATCAAAGGATTAGCTTGTGATTATACGATTGGCAGATCTTCTTCCAGCTGTAAAAGAAAAAATAAACTATGAGGAAATTCATATCATTATTAAGCATTACTTCACTACAGGTACTAAACACTACAAAGTCTAAAGCTGTACAGAAGCTGTCATAATAAATCCTGAATCCTGGCAAAATTCATTAAAATTCATATTTTGTGGACTCTCTGAAAAAGAACCAAATAACTGCTGACAGAGTTTGCTAACTTTGATTATGTTTGTCTTTTGAAAAATTGAAGAATTCAAAACACATCTCATGCAGAAGGAACTCTCACAGATTTAAGTTTAAAATCGTGTTCACTTGTCTGCAATGACCTATCTTACTGACCATCTTACTGATCTAGTGATCTTCATATAAGAACAGAAGACATAAGAATGCCACCTCTGAACCTTGTTTGTCTGAAACACAGCTTCATCTAAAAACTATCATTTTCCAGGAACTGGGATGTAACAGTCATATTGTATCTGAAATGGCTTAAAGAAGAAAATACTGTCATAGCAATGGGAAGAAATAACACCAGCAACCATAACATAGACATATATATATATAAAATAAAAAAAATAAAAAAAAAAAAAAAAATCAATGTTCTACATTGGATTTCAGATGATCCCTGTACAAGATTGTCTTTACCACTTATCTTGTGATTCTACCATAAACCCATAATTCACTCTTTGTTCCCCAGTTTACTGAGCCTTACAACGTTTTATTTGTGAATCAATTTCCGCCTGTCAGTTCAGAACAACTGTGCTTCACTTCCACCTTCCTTTGTCTCTATCTATTCATAGTACCTTTAATATAAAGAAAGCCTCTTTTATGAGTTACTGCTATGCCTACTGCGATGGGACATGCCTTGGTTGAAGAAGCAAGTGTGGTTTATTACAAACAATATCAAATGTCCTGACCTCCCCGAATAGTTAGTAAAGAGTGCTTGCAGGACACCTACAATACTGTCCCTGAAGAGGAGGACCCCTGTCTTCAGTCAGATGGAGCTAACAGCTGCTCAGCATTTCTGCTTCAACTCCTCACTAATTTTGCATCGCGACACTTTGCTGATTTTATTTCATTAGTAAAATATATATTAAACCAACCTGGGAGGTTGTTTAAGTAGCTGCCATGTGCAAATAGGTCTTTTGCATCCTTCAGAAAAAGCAAACAGCTTCACAGAGCCATATATCAAAACAGGATGTCAAAATAGGGTATCAAATCCTATCAGATGTTCATCAAATTATTCCCCATGCCAAATCTCAGTGCAGTTCCTATAAGCACATCCCTTATTTTAGTCATAAAGTAAAATTTCCGTTGCTAGTGAAACTGCTTATGAACTTGAATATTCAGTAGGCATTCTGGCAGAATACTACTGCGTACCGACACAGAAGGCTAAACAGTAGAGCTATAAATAAGCAGGACCCTGCTTCCAAGAAATACTAACACCTACACAGCTCACTAGCTGTAATTTAACAGACTACTGAAAGACCAAGTTTTTCGTACTCATCTGCAGACTGGGCACGGACAGGGAGCACAACTGGAAGTGAATCAAAAGGAGAAGAAACTCTCCTGACCAAATAAATAAATACAAAAGAAATAAAATAGAAAATATGTGGCTTAGGGAGATTTAAATTAATTATCTTATGGTGGAACTGTAGAAGAGACAGTTGGTTATTTGTAGCATGCTTCCTTTGCTGTCAATATATAAGAAAAAGGCATTTTGGTCACATTTTGTGCAAGTCCATGTATTGTCAGAGCTCTGATTTTTTGCCTGTATTTAAATCAGATTAATTGCAGTTTTTGTAGATTGTTCCTATATTTCAACTCCTGTTTGCTTACTTATTTGTTTATTTCCTTGTAGGTACAAACTTCTTCAGAACAAACTTTTGAAAGAGACCTAAGGACAGGACTTTGAAACCTGGGCAGTCTGGATCCCTTTGAGCTGTGTATTTCCACCTGATGGCCCTCAAAGTATTGTAAATGCTGCAGAAGATGAGGAGCAGAGGTAGAAGGATGCAATTTTTTATGTATCAACTTCTCCTTTCTGAGTTGGAACAGATCACCTCTGTCATTTCAATAATGTTGCTAACAGCAGAGAGAATTTTTTCCCTGTGTCATAAGTATTTGAAGAAGTAAAATTGCAATTCGAGTCCTGATGCCATTGTGCTGCTTTGAAGAGCTGTGGTAGATAGGGCTATTGTAACAGAATTACAATTTTGTAGGTATAATAGTGTCTGAACCACAAGCCTGCATAAGTATCTATCGTCTCACTCAATAACTGAATACAGAGACAGATCTTGCATAAAGTCTTAACATCTGTAAAACAGATTTTTGGGATTTTGTAAGTTTTTTGTAAAACAGTTGGTTGAATTCTAGAAAAGGAAAATTCCAGATTTTTTTCTGGTACTTTGAAATTCTTTCTTGAAAAGAGAAAATACAGTGCTTATCTTTAAAAGATTCAGGGAACTGTAACAGATGTACAGATGTAGAGAGTACTGTGTTCAGTTTTGGGCCCCTCACTACAAGAAGGACATCGAGGTGCTGGAGCGTGTCCAAAGAAGGACGATGACATTGGTGAAGGGAACAAGTCTTATGAGGAGCAGCTGAGGGAGCTGGGCTTGTTTCGTCTGGAGAAGAGGACCTTATTGCTCTCTACAACTACCTGAAAGGAGGTTGTAGCGAGGCTGGGGTCGGTCTCTTCTCCCTAGTAACAAGTGATAGGACGAGAGGAAATGGCCTCAAGCTGCGCCAGGGGAGGTTTAGATTGGATATTAGGAAAAGCTTCTTCACCGAAAGGGCAGTCAGGCACTGGAACAGGCTGCCCAGGGAAGTGGTTGAGTCTCCATCCCTGGAGATATTTAAAAGAAGGGTAGACGTGGTGCTTGAGGCCATGGTTTAGTGGTGGACTTGGTAGTGCTAGGTTAATGGTTGGACTCAATGATCTTGAGGGTCTTTTCCAACCTTAATGATTCTATGATTCTGTTATTCTATGATTCTATGATTCTATGATTTAGCTGAAGTCACATTCTTACAAAAATACTGGAAAATAACTCAAAAGTTTGTAAGCATCTAGAGGATAATAAGAGAAAAGCAACAGCAAATTTACATTCATCAAAAACAAATCGTGTCAAACTAATCTAATTCTTACTATGACAAGTAAACTGGCTTTGTGCACAAGGGAGAAACAGGAAATGTCATATACTTTGACTTTAGCAAAGCTTTGACAATGTCTTACATGAAGGACTTTTAGAAAAAAGTTTGGGAAACAGTATCTAGGTGAAACTCTAGAGTGAGAGATTACATAGCTACTGTCAAAACATCAAAATTAGATAGCTACCCCAACTCAGTGCAGTTGGCTATTTAGGATTCTGTCTAATGACTGATGCCATTCATAATTTCATAAATGGTTTGGGTGAAAGAGTAGAAAGCATATTTATTACAGCCACAGAGAGCATCAAGGTGAGTGTCTGCAAATATGGTGGGGAAGAGGACTAGAATTCAAAATATTTGGAGACAAGTGGAAAAAAAGTACAGTGCCATTCAGGAAGGACAAATGTAAAATGAAACTCTTGGAAATATGGAATTACTCAAATCCTAAAGTGGATTTGTGGCCTGGCTGCAGTATTGCAGAATGGGATCTGAATAATACCAGATTACAGCTGAACAAGATTCACAGCTCAACTTGAGTCAAAACCTTGTGCGTGTGCATAGAAGGCACAATAGTTTGGAAGGATGGGGACCATTTGTAAAGGATCCTCAAGAGAAAATGAGACTTATTCGGTTAGGTGTAGAAAACATGACCTAGGAGAAAAGTTGAAAGAAATTAAGATCCTTTAATCTAGAGAAAAAAAAAAAATGAGGGAAAATGTGGAAATGGTCTTCAATGGTAAAAGGTAGCTAGACAAAAGAAATAAACTCTTTTCTGTGTCTACTGTTGTTAGGCCAGGTAGTAATAGAGGAAAGAAGATTAAAATCTAACATCAGGAACCATTTTCATCACTGGACATCTTTAAGCAAAATTGGACTAGCATTTGTCACAAGTGACAAAGCTGACCCTGTCTTTATGAAAGGAGATGGACTACATGACCTCTCGGTATACCTTCTAGACACATTTTCTTTGATATCTTCAAGAAAAAAAACATATTTCTTTCTCTGAAAGATACACCTGTTCTTAACTGAAGCACAAATACACTGAAAGTAATAACTGTATGTCTTTAAGGTTCACAAAATACACAGGAACAAGCGCTATAAAGTAAAACACTTGATAAAATAAGGAGTCATGTCTGAGACTGAGAATTGTGAATGGAAACAGAGAATCTCAAATTAAATATTGTTAATGTGGAAACTGGCCCTTTTTATGAACAAAAAAAAAGTATTAGAGAATTACAACATGAAAACCGTACCAATTTGATTTGATTAATTATATTGAGTCACTGAAGTATCACATTTACTGACCTCTTTCTGTAAGACCCTGACACCTGAGAATGGGACAAGGGAGAATTAGTGTTCTTCTTTCTATAATCCTGAGAGATGCAATAGTGACTCAGGAGGGAAAGGTTTATATAACTCGTGGAGCTAATTTGCTTTCATTGTTACTATCCTGTCAGCTGGAAATCCTCTTTGAAAGAATGTAATATACAACGACAGGTCTGGCTCTATAACTTTCCAAAACATGGCTTCTCATCAGCTAGAATGAATTATTCCAAAACCACTGCCCTTGGCAGCTGTGATGCCCTCCACTCCCAGGGGCAAAGAAAACATCAAAGCAAGCATGTCTTGACTGAAAATTCAGATAGATTCAAGAATGGCAGGAAGACACTGCAAAATTGCTCATGTCTCTTCCTCCAACTCTATATTAGCCAAATTCCCAGCACAGGTACTCCCTCTCAAATCCTCCCCCCCCCCAAACAAACAAACAAACAAACAACCAAAAAAAACCAACAAACCAAAAAAACCAAAAACAAACAAACAAACCAAAAAACCAGAATAAAACAAAAAAGCAGTGGCTGCAGGAGAGTATCACGCAAGCAGTCCGTTCCCATTTTGTACAACACTTGAGCGATAGTGTAGATTGAGATGTACAACTTCCTTTAATCTAAATGACCCTATGATCTGCTTAAACAGCAACCATTTGCAAGTTACATACCTCAGTCCAACTTCACACTAGGCTTCTCATACAGTCAATGGATAAAAGAAGCACCTCTGGAGGTTGAGTCATCTAGCCTGCTTTAGACATCCATCTTAAAGTGGGGTGAATCACTCTCTGCAAATGTTCATTTAGTTTTCTGTTCTACAGACACATCATATAGTGACTAGCTCAGACTCAGATGCTTAAGGTGTGTCAACTATATCCCTCCCAGAGCCTGAGGCACTCAAGGCAAAAAGAAGTTGGGTCTGCATTAATTAATGTGTACAGCTCATTTTAGAGCATAAAGCAAAGAGTGTAAGTATAAGTGCCAGTTATCATCAGCCTGATATAGAATTGTATTTCCAAAATTGAAAATATTGTAATTTAATGTTGAATAATGGAACAAAATAAATTGAAGGAATCATCTCACAGGATCTTAGAGACTTAGTACACCTCCACTTTAAACATCTGAGGTGCTTTTATATATGACAGAAGCTAGAATAATCAAATAGCAGAAACAAAATTCCAATAAAAATTATATTTAAGAATTCCCATATCAAGTGCATTAAATATTTAAATGCACTGGTAGTTTTTCAGAATCCAAACAGTCCTTCAAAGAATTGAAATTTTATTGCTCTACTTTTTAACCAGTGTGTCTGTTCAATAGAAAAGATTCCCCAAGATGCCCATCGCAGCTTTGTCTTGGGGATTAATTAAAATTTGATGAGGTATTCTTATGGCAATCAGGCTTTCAAAAATTAATTTTAAGAATGCACTAGAACCATAATAGTATTGGGGCTAAACAGGTATGTGAAGTCTTCGCAAAACGTGAGGATTGCACATATAATATATCCATATGGTCAGATTCACCTCTTGATTATGCCCGAGTGAATTTTTTACTTCATTGCAATGATTAACTAAATTCAATATTCCATGGTGTAAATTGGACTAATATTCTGCCCTTCCTTAAATCTCTTTTCCTTTCACTTACTTTAATAACGTAGTTAAGATATAAGTAACAGCAGAATTCATCCCATAGACATTCATTATTCTAGGAAAAGGTGTTAGCAAAGTTGGTGGGGTCTTTGGGTACTGCAAGATGGTACCCAAGGTTTGTTATAACAAGACAGATTTCCACCTTTTCACTTCCATATAATGTTGTTTCTTCAAAAATGAAATGTTTCATAGAAGAATAGTGTTTATGATGGGAGTGGTGTGAGGATTTGAGGTGGAGCTTCTGCTTGAGCCCAACTTCAGTGCATTAATTTCTCAGTAAATTTTACAACAAACAATTGTTTGGAGGAAGAAAAAAAAAGTAGTTTTGAAGGGTTGTTGCTTTTATCTCCTGAGTTTAGCCACACAAACAGCTTAGTCAGCAAAACTGTCAGGGCAGAGATTTCCATAAACGTGAAGAGGGGAAAGGAGAGGTGGAAAAGGGTAACGTGGGGCACAAGTAACCTCCTAAAGCAGATGAGGCATCAGTGGTGACAGCAGTCCATACAACAGAGCTGTCATGCAGAATTTTGTATCTTGGTCTCTTATTTTCCTGATGAATTAGTGACAACATATGTGGTTTAACTTTCAGATAACTGTCCTTGGAAAAGAATGAGTGGTATGGATAGGAAGGATGCTGGGCTCCCTTCAAATGATGATTAAACAATAACTTGATTATCACTGTAAACTTAAGTGTATAAGGAAGACTGCATTGGCCCATGCCAAATGCCTGCCCAGCATGCTACCTGGTCTTTGACAGCATCCAAAAGTAGATGGACAGGAAAAGTAAAACAAAATTGAAACCTTTTCTCCTCAGAATGGTGTCCCAGCTTCTTGAGAGCTGCTGCTTTGCTGCTCCTTGAGCTGAAGATACTGTCTTTCATTTAACGGTCCTGAACTGATTTGCTTTCCATTAATGAATATCCCCAATCACTTTTAAATGCATGCAAAGTTTAAACATCCACAATGTCCATAGTAAATAGGTGCAAAGCTTAGCAACAGTAGTAAAATAGTTATCATTTAACAGCCCTGTGTCAGGGTTGCCAATAACAATCACGTAGTCATGGGGTTTAATATGGAAGGCAGGGTATAGAAAATCAGCTTCACGCTCCGCCAGGTTTTGAACAGACACTAGAACAAAGATAATTTGCAACTTGGTGAAGTGTGCTAAATCAGTGTGTGCTAGGAGTCCAACTAAAGCACCACACACTTTGCTCTAAAACTTAGAAACCCTGGTGAAAAACTCTGTAAAGACGCACTGTTTTGTACTAGGTACAATTTCAAAGTACAGTACTTCGAAGGTCAGACTGAGCTTCACTACCAGCTACTAGTACTAACCACTTCAAAAACTAGCTGGGGTCTGTCTGGAGACGATGAACTGCATTCAGGATAGACATATCCTCAGGAGGAGGAAACGCAGGTTAGATTTGGGCCATTGCTCTTACATTGTAAACTCTGGTCTACTGACAACTGGAACTGAAAGCATTCGTTTGTTTCAGTTAAATCACCAAAAAAAAATATAAGAAATGGTAATAACACACATATATTGCTGACCCAAGTCCCATTAATTCTGGCAACATAAAAGCAAAAGTCTTAAAACATATTAATCTGTGATTCTCTGGCATTTCAAGAGTGCCTGAAACATCCTTTCTTAGGAGCATGAAGTTGTCGATGACTGATCTATGTCTCATCAATACTGAATCAGAAATAATGAGGTAAATCAGTTACACCTAGGTTGGTGCAAATCTTTTTTTTCCTCCTCTCCTTTGGAACCAATTACCAAAGTAACTCTGAAACAGCTAATGTGATATACAGTCTTTCCAATCAGCAGATTTTCCAGGAGCATCAATCAGTCAACTGTCTGCAGCTCTGAGATGGAGCTTAACTCTCTCTAAATGAATAAAAAGAAACCATCTGGAGGACACTTTCCTCCTGAGAAAGAAGTAAATACGTGCTGACTGTTAGCTAGTGTCATTGCAGAGCATTTGTGAAATGCCAAGAGCAAGGGAGTTGTTTCATATATTTACCTGTGTACTTGCAGCTACTAATTTGAATTTCACTATGATCTTTGTCTCCCATGAATTTCTCCTTTGCTGGATTGGAAGTGCTAACTAACTGGAGGATTGGCAGAAGCATGGTTTGGAGGACTCAGCTCAGATGCAGGGAGGACACTTCATGGCAAATTCCACCTCTATCCATTCCTGAGCTGCAGGGAAGCCACCACAGGATGCTCCCAAACCAGCTCAGGGCAGACCAGTGAGCCCTAGTAAAGTCAAAATTAAAGAAGCCCTGAATAAAAGCAAGAAATAAGGGAGGGGAAATTAAGCAAGGGTGAGAGGGCATGAATAACAATAAAGCATAAGTCAGAGCCTAGTTTCTAGATGCCAGAGTGACAGATGTAAAATACATATCTAGGCAGACAGACAGACAGGTAAGGGCTGTTCATCTGCTAGTCCATCACAAAATAGGGCTGCACTAATGGAAAAGAAACTTTCTCTGGAACAGTTTCTCATGTCTCTTGCCTCTGGGGTACAAGAGCAGCTGGGAAACTCTCAGCATGCTCTTTTGAAGAAGAGGGGTAACTGAGCAAAAGCAGGGTTTTCCAAGGAAACTGAAAATATACAGAACTACCACCATGTATTCCCACAATTTTAGTTTTATTGCCCTTATATAAATGTGCATGTTTTCATAGGCACTTTTTTCCAGGCATTTTCTAGAGAAAATGTGTTCTTCTATCAAAACATGCCAGAAATGAGTTTGCTTTCACACAGTTCTAGCAAGAAGCTAATTTTTTCTTTGAGTATGTTCAACTAAAAATTAATAGCCACTGCATGCAAAGCAGTAGAAAAGAGGTGAGACTTTCACTGTAAAAGCTCCTGAAGGTAACATAAAATGGGCAAATGTTCCTATTAGGCTTATCACACTTGGAAGATTTCAGACAGTCAGCACAGATTGATTTCTTCTTGGCACTTAACTTGGACATTTAGATGGACATTTAAAAGGATTCACAACTGAGACAGTTTTAAGACTCCTCAAAAAAAAAAAAAAAAAAAAAAAAAAAGTATATGATTGTAAGTGGATCTGTTTCTAAACCAAGAAGTTGACTGAGCAGTTTCATTGGACTATCCTCTATATTCATAGAAGCATATGAAAGTCATGTAAGTGACATTGTAGCTAGCTGTCCCTCTTTTTGATATTTTCCTCATATTTATGTGTACTGCAGTAGGCACACTTTGAAATCATAGTCTACATTTTAGCTATCTTTCACTTTCTGTTACAAAATAACACAGGATCTGCCCATGGTAGGAAAGATATAATTAGTCTAAATTGCCTTCTTAAAAGTGAGATCAACATTTTTCCCTAAGAAAAAACTCATCCCTGTCTAGAGAGTAGGATGCAGGCAGGATACTATAATGTTCCATTTAAACAAAACCCACTACCCAAAATGATGCACAGGTTTTAAAAAACCTCCCAGGTGTAAACCATGTTGGATTCTGAGGCCAGAAAGATCTGGGGTTTTTTGCTACAGCCTAGCCTAGCCTATGGAGGGCCAAACTCCCCATTTGCCTTTGAACCTTGCTGAACACCAAGGACTTTTGCTGATCTTCTGCTCCAACACAAACCACAACCTTAGGAATATACACTTTTTAAAAATACATTCTTCATATCCTCTTTGCCTTTTCTTCTCAGAGATGTTTCTTACACACATTAAGTTGGAAAGTATTATCATTCACTGTTTTCTAGATCACTGTTTAGCTAACTTTCACAAATGTCCAGTTAGAAGGATTTGCTAAATAAAGCTTCAGTTCCTAAAAGTCTTTTTTTCAGGAGGAGATGTTTTGCTTTTTCCTGAGGGGTTTTGTTCACTGCTGTTGAAGCATACCTCAGGAGTAAAGATTGGCATAGTTTCCAGCAGATAGATGCATAATTAGAAACATTAACCCAACTGATACTTCCACAGTGTTTTAGAGGGAATGATCACATCTGATTTATACCCATAGTTTCTTGGTTATCACCATGATCAAACTTTTTTTGCCAAGAACTCACCCACTCTGTGATTTTCCTCCATGATGTTTAATCAAGAACCTTTTCCGTAGGGCTGTAAATTAAACAACATTTCTCCTCACACAATACTATGAGTAAAATCAGCAAACTGTCAGCTGTGGCAAGTTGCGCCTGGTCTGTATAATCGAGTTTGATTAGGAGTTTTGTTGCCATCACTGGATTAATTCCCTTCCCATGTAAAGATTTTGCATCTTATTGTTAAATAGTTTTGCTTTGTTTATTTGGTAGAGCTGCCACAGAAGATGAACATTTGAATATAGAATTAATGAACATTGATGTCATTGTGCTCAAAGGAACATAAGGTTGGGCGGGGGAAAAAAAGGCATTCTAATTATTGGAGTGTTTGGTGGGAGTTTATTTTACAAACGCTATCATTATGTTGACAACAGTGTAGCAATATGTTCCACAAGGCTTTTGTTACTTCCAGGAATGGGAGGATGGAGCATGGATGTTGTTTTTTTCATTGCAGAAATTCTTTCTTGGGGTCACAAGCAGACCTAGCTGCCTGCAAACAATGCGAAAAGAGACTTTCTGCTTCCTGGTATCTATCTCACCACCATTTGGATAATGTAAATCAAGTGGAGACAATCCAGATCAGGAGCACGGCTACTTTGAAGTTTGCAGCCTTGCAGGATGCAAGCAAAACAGAAAGACATTCAGGTCTCTATGCAGTCACCCTCATGTATGTGCCCACTTCCGCATCAGATGCAAGCCTTATAGTGCCACAAATCTGACATGGGGTGCAGGAGAAAGCGAGAGCTTTTGGAGCTGCATCCAGAGACCAGATGCCCCTGTTCCCTGGATTTGCTGCAACAGGAAAGGGTGTTGGTGAAGACAGGAAGATGCATTTGAAAGCATCTGTAGAGACATCCTTAGACTCCTAAACTAAAGAAGATAGCATTTTATTCTAAGACTGAAAGCTTTATGTTCCTTGAAAAGGGAAAGGCTTCCTCAAAAAACAGTTGTTTTACCAGCAGTTTACTTATAAGTTCTGTGTCTCAGTATCACAGAGAGAATCCCACCCAAACTAGAAACATTTGTTTCAACAAAACTACTGTGATCTTTTTTATAATGAAAAAACAAATTAAATGACCATCTGGGATTTCTAGGAAGAAGTTGTTTTTCCTTTTTAAAGTGAAAACTTTAAAATACATCAAAAACATTGCCAAGGCTGTGTCTAACTTACAATTTTTATTTTTTTGCATGTGTGTCAGGAATGAAAAGATCTCTGACAAATATGTGTGGAAGACAAACAAAACAGTCAATCTTTAAATTTTCTATCAAAAGCACTTAACAGCTGTTTTCAAATTCATTACTCTCCAGTGATGTCTGTGCCTAGGTCACCAGAGTCTGTTTTCTAGCCTCCTGAATTACGGCCAGGTCTGGCAAAACATGTTCTGTTAAACACTGCACTGCAGCTACAGAAATTATTTGCATAAACTAATCCCCATGTCTTTTTGTGTCTAATAAAAACTAGGTATACTATAGTGCTGTAGAAACAAACCTTAACAAATTAACTCCTATAGTATTGTGGCTGAATAAATGGCATGCTTACCTTAGTGGCAGCTCTATTACACCCAGGTTGGGGTTATACTTTCTAGTTAATGAGGTGCCTATAACAGGGACCAAACCAGGATAAACAATGAGGGAGTCTTCAATCAGCTGAAGTTTGTCCTCATATCAGTACACTGCAGGCATACCTAGTTAGCTTTCCATTAGTGTTAATCAAACACGTTACTTGTGCATCAGCTGGGAGTTAAACCTTAGCCTGCACTTTTGTACCATTCAGAGTCTTTGATTTAATTTCTTACACTGAGTATCAATTCATGGATAGGTCTAAATTGATTTGTAGTTATAGTGCTTAGACCACTGTAATTGATATATGATTAATCAATAGCTATGCTGTAATTCATAAATGTCACATTTATGAACTGCGTGCTAATTAATTTGTTCTCTGCCTTGACATTTTAAGAGTTCACATCTAGATTATTATTTGTATTTTTAACTATCACAGTGTAAACTCAGGAAAGCATGGTATGACTATGTAAGACAACCAAGGACGCACAAAGGAAATCGCCATAGGGATGACATGTAAGAGCGTTTTGATACTCCAAGATATTGTCTTTGACTCAGCCACTATTCACACTAGTAACAAGGCAGACGAAGAGCTTTCTGAAAGGAATGAGCTAGACCTGTCATGAAGGGCCAGCTCTGGGGCAGCTAGAGTGAGGGTCATGGGAAGTGGCCCATTGATGACCACTCTCCAGCCCTCTGCACTTCTCAATGGCAAAGCCACCTTGACAGCAACAACCTGGGCAGGGGTTTTCTTCCCTGCCTCCCATGACGGTGACATCTATCCAATCTCTTTCACTGAACTCCATGAAAAATCATTGTTTCACTAAAATAATAATTCCTACCTTGGAGTTCTCATTACTGAAATACCATAGATTGCTGCTTTTATGTGCAGCTCCTCGGAGGGCAATGAGTGTAATCAGCTGAACGCACAGGGCTTGTTGGGATGAATCTGTTAACAGCATGCAGCCGAGCACCTAAACGAACTTTCAGATGTTGATCTGGGAGTGCATGTAGCAGATTTGCCAGCTTGCTTTTTACTCCAGGAGCCAGAGGAGTTAAGTGTTTGTGGTCAAAACCACAAATACTTTAAATGCCCTATAAGGAGAACAGGAAAAGACACCAGAAAGGGACAAGGATTAGATGCTTTTCTTTATTGTTTTGCAGCTGGCATTGCTAGTGCTGTGGAAATGCTTCCCTTTAGTGTCTCCCTGATTTTAAGTGGAATAAGTGGTACTGGGGGCAGCAGACCTGAGCGCCCTCCTACTTTTGCAGAATGTTGTCTTGCTCCCTCTCACCATTTATTTTAAAAGGAGCATAAATCAACTGATAACATTTATTCAGAGTGGAAAATAAAGCTCAGTAGTAAATCTTGTTTGGACTCCAAAATCCTCAAAAGAAAAGCCTTTTTTTTTAGCTCAAAAGAGCTTTTTTTTTTTTTTTTGCAAATGTTACTTATCACAAACACAAACATACACACACACTCATTTGCACTTTCTTTAAATTTAATGCTCACCACGCTTCAGTACTGCCCCTGAGAGAATTCAGTGCCCTGGCATTGAGTTTACAATAATGCATGAATACAATTTAATTGTTTTGTTGAATGTCTAGAAGAGAACAGGAATAATAATAGTAGTAGTAGTAGTAGTAGTAATAATAATAATAATAATAATAATAATAATAATAATATAATGATTTCAGGGGAAAGGAAAAAAAACACTGGTGGGAGAAGGAGAGCAAATTAATTTGGATTTATCTCCAGAGAGAAGGAATTGATCTCATTTGTATCCCAATCACTATGCACTGTATCTGGCTGGGATAAATATTTAAAAAATATAGATGTCAGCTTTTGCTGTGTGACTGAAATGCACAGTGTTTGCCACACCAGCGCTCAGCTGATGTCACCAGCCCATCTCCAGGGCCCTACATCCACAGGGCAGACCTGACCACATGGTACAGCTCCACAGCACTGGGCTCTGTCAGACAGTGATTTGAGTTTGGATCAGTATAACTGTGTGAAAACACAGCCCCGACAAGGCTAACCAGTGCTATATTGCTTTCCAGTCTGAAGATTATTCACCCAAGCAATCACTGGACATGGCAGATACAGTGACATGAGAGAGAGAGAGAGAGAGAGATAATATACGTGTGATTCTCTTTCATTGAAGGACTGTGTTTCAAGCACAAAGAACTGGCAATATAACACGTTATCTCTTCATATTTGCAAACAGATGGAGTAAACACCATGGACTCAAAAGAGTGTTTCAGGCTAAAGGGCATTGATTGCAAAAGGGCAAACAAGACACTTAGGTCAGGGATTTGACATTGTCAGAAGAGGGATTTTAAATGTAGGGAAGCCTAACGAATTGTAAAATGGAGTTTGATAGCTGAAAATTTAGATCATAATACATGTAGTAGAAGAATCTGAATTACATGGCCCAGGAGGCTCTTTTTCCAAGTCTATGCTCCTAATAAGCTTCTTGCTCTGTTTGTGTGCTTTCTTCTTCCATGCTTCCTCTCTAATCTTTTACTTTGTTCCTGTTATTCAGGCTTGCAAATTTTTTTTAGCTTACTCGTTGCCTAGACAATGAAAATGGTGTGGAAAAATTGTTACTCCATTTTATATAGTGGAGCTGGAGCAGGAGAAAATTAAGTCCCCCTGATTGTTAAGATTTACATAGGTGGTTTAGAGTAAAAGCCTAAAATAGAACCCAGATTTCCTGAAGCCAGATTCAGGTCTTTAACCACAATGTTTGCATCCAAATAATGATTTTTATTCATCTTTAATGAGCTGCTGTATTAAAATGAACAAATATTACAGTTAAATTCCAGCCAAGCATGCAGAAGCAAAGCATTTAAGTCACGCTTACAGGCCAAAAGATGGTGTGTCAGAAAACAGTAACTCTGCAATTAGTTTGAGGACATGTAAAACTCTGGAACATCAGCTCCAAGCATGACTCTGTAGCTGAGAGACTACAGGTCATCCTGGGCTGTAAATCAAGGGAATTAATGGTCTCATTAAAGTTAGGACACAGAGGCAATGCCATCCCATGTAACCCTTCCAAACATCACTAGTGCCATAACTGGGATACTGTGTCCAGCCTTCTATATAACATGTACAAAACACTTTAACAAAGGGGGGGAAATCCAGAAAGAACTGCAAGCTTGACCTGAAGTTGGGGAAAAAAGTGCTTTGTTGTGAGACCAAGGAAATTCCCCTCCTCAGTCTTACCCAAGAAAAGGTTAAGGTTTGATTTGATCAATCTGAAAGCATCTACAAAAGAGAAGATAACTGACAGTCAGGTCTTTAATCTAGGGAAGGGAAAACATAATGAGTTTCAAAGGTTCATGGTAGAAGATAAATTCAAACTACAAATTGCTTCACTTTTTTAACACTGAAAGTTATAAACCACTGGGACATTCTATCTTAAAGCATGATGGATTCACTTTTGCTTGAAGTCTTAAATCAAGACTAAATGCTTTTATAAATAGATATCTGGCAGCTTAACCAGTGTTATATACTTCACAAAGTAATAACTAGGTGAAATTGCTTTATGTGTGCTATGTGGGAAGTCGCATACTGTACTCACAATGGTCTGCATTAGTTTTATATATTAGTATTATAACTGTGCTTTGGTAAGCACCAAGACCTGCAGTCAGATACCCTGCTTAGGTTTTGTGACAGGTGCAGTTTCAGATATGAGACCGGAGCAGGCATGTTTGGAAATCATGTAACAGTCACAGCTCCCATATCAAAACAGGAGTCCGTAAAATGAACCAGGAAGGATTACAGATCCCTTGGGAGAGTTTATGGCTAAAAGAGGGTAGATTCAGACTAGATATAACCAAAAAATTTTTCATGATGAAGGTGGTGAAACACTGGAACGGGTTGCCCAGAGAGGTGGTAGATGCCCCATCCTTGGAAACATTCAAGGCCAGGCTGGATGGGGCTCTGAGCAACCTGATCCAGTTGTAGATGTCCCTGCCAATTGCAGAGGGGTTGGACTAGACGACTTTTAAAGGTCCCTTCCATCCCAAAGCATTCTATAATTCTATGAAGCCAGTTACCAGAAAGTTTATCCATCCCAAAATGTGGTCCCTTCTCATACGTAAGGGACGTCTGGGAAACAAGGTAGGATAGCATAACATAACAGCTTACGCAGACAAAGCAACCCTTCCTCCTCCCTCTAGTTTACCCAAAAGTGGGAGCCAGGGGCTCACCAAGAACTAGAGGTCACCTACCTGCCTGTCTCCAATCTGATCAGGTGCCACCACATACACACACTGCGGTACTCGAGCTTAATTTTGTAAAATCAGGCTCTTAATGCTAAGATGCTCGATTTCAATCCTGTATTGTGATTCAGGAGACAGAAGCATAAAAGAAACCCGGAGCAACAGTTAGACACATATTTTTTGTCATCTAACTATAAACTTGAGAATTAAGATTACAGGCCATTTTTTACACAGACTTGTTTGTTTAACTAAAGTTTTAGAAAGGCTGCTTTCTTATGTTCAGATAACTCCACCAAGGGCTCCTGCATTTCGCTGAAAGGGTGATGAGTATTTTTCCTCTCCATCTTAATTAAATTTAAATTCCAATTACAAGATGGCAGATACTCCATTTCTTGTTCCAGCTGAGATCTCTTGTGATGTTTACATCCCACCTTTGGGGAGGCTGTTATGCCTGATAATTTCTTTCTGGGAAAGATATAAATAGTGTGCACATTCAGGGTATTCTTTCTGAGTTTACACTGTCTGTGTGGATGATGCTAGAAATGTAGGGAGTACTTAACCTGTACGCTGAGGTCCGAAGTGGGATTTCATTTCACAGAGGACTTATGAATGTCTTCCATACTGTGCTGAATTTCACTCCCAAAGGTCTTGTGGACAAGAACTGGACAGAATTTTTTTGCTAATGTGTTTTTTTTAATGAACTAGAGCAAATTTGTTGAAATGAGCATGTGTGTGGGATGTGGGGATGTGGGTACCTGTGTGGAGGGGGAGGTACATATAACTCCCGAACCCAGATTGCCTCAGGAAGGCTTCTCAGTTCTAGCAGGGACACTCCCAGCAGTGACTATCACTAGTCCTATACAACTTCAGCTTCTCCCCTTGTTCCCTTCCTGACATACCCTGGATCATATTCCAGTGGAGAACATAATGCATTTAAAAATGTTTCTTAAGAACGTTTCTTTTACTTGCTTGCCAGCTCCATGGCTAAAGATAAGGATGCAAAGAACAGGGTTTCACCAAGGCAATTCCCACCACTGCACTTTTTTCCAAAGTATATTTGGACCCAATCCCCACTTGCTCTGTGTCTGATGCACGCAGATATTTGGAAAATATCTACCAACTGGTTGTCTAAATATGGAACGAGCAGGTTACTTTTCCTTTGCCTCATCACTCGGTGCCTTTCAGCCTGTGTTGGTCTGTGGTGGCTATGCTGGGTCAGCGCAGTGCTTCTCTGTCCTGATAAATTCTCCAACAGCTATTTGGGTGCTGTGAATTTTTCCTGCAGAGGCTCATTTTCTTACTTTCACATCATATTGGGTAGTCATGTTTATAATGCGTTTTCTCAGCTCCTTTGTCACAAGGACTCTCTCTACCACATGAAGTAGACAGCATGACTTGGCAAGTCCTCGGAAGTCTCAGCAGACAGTTCTTTTTTTAACTTCTCTAAAACATTCTTCATAATGAAACCTCACTTAATCCTTGGTAATTTTTTGGCCCTTTCTCTGACCCCTTTTCAAAGATATCAACACCTTTGAAAATGTCCAGAGGAAAACACTGTTTAATTTACCAAACAGAGCATCCCTCTCTGTCTCTCTAACACACATGCACCCCAACACACCAACATGCATCGTATCACTTCCTATAACTTCTTGTTCTCTAAGCTTCTGTTCTCATGCAAAGCACAGACTCCTCTTCCCTCCTTCTTCTAAAAAGAAGTTTTTTTCTAAAGAGAACTTGTTTTATTAGACTAGCAGTTATATATGGAAAAATGGACAAGCTCTCAGACACGCACCTCATGTATCCCCTGCATCACAACATGGAAAAGAACATCTGTGATAGCTCTCTAACTACAGGAGTGCAAAACATTTGACCACAGTATGTTACAAAATGACTACATAAACACAGACAAAAAAGGCGATTATGCCGCTTTCTTGACATTCTCCCTAGCTTGCATTTTTACACCTCACTTCTTTTTATTCTTCTTTCTTTTAAATAAGCAAACTCAGTCTTTCTATCACTCTCCTTTATGACTTTTTTATTTTGTTTTATTTTGATTTTCTCCATGCTTCTAATCATTTTGGCGTAAGGAGACAGAATCCCAGCCTTAAGGCAAATTCTGTTTCCTCAGTACAGCTTACAAATTTTGCACATAAACATTTCTGCAGCAAGGATTTATTTCACCTAAAAAAAACCTAAAATATCTCAAAGATTAATGAGATGTGCAGTGGGTTTTATGTGGCTTCATACGACTTGTTGATTAATTTATTTATTTATTAGGGAATATAATTTTAAAGGTTTTGAGAGTTCACCATATCTCTCATCATGAAGGCAAACCTTCATTTTCCACAGATGCTTTCTTTTTATTATCTTTATAGCAGTTTAATTGGCAAAATAACAGTTCCAGAAACAGAATGAGTGAAATGCCCTCCTCTAGCTTTTTTTTTCTCCCACTGACTTTTTTTTCTTTTCTTCTTCCTTTATTAACCTTTAGAATCCAATTGCTACTGTGTTTTGCTTCAAATAGCTGGTAAAGGTCATAAATTTGGGGGAAGGAGCAAAAGTTATATAGCATATCCCATAAAATGGTATAGTCTCTGGAATTGGTATTAACTTTACAAATCTATTTCAGCTTATCACATTGAATTGAGTAGTCTCTAATCATTGCCTTAAGTATCTTGATGTCCCTCTCTACCATGTTCGTTGTCCCCAGGTTTGGTAGCGTGGGAAAGTTATTCCATTGCGCTCTCACACCTAGACAATTTTTAAAAGTTAATATGTTATGCAATATTTTGAATAAATAACCTGGTCTGAATGGCATAACAGAGCAAATCTTCAAAAGCCTGCAAAAGCTGCTTTGCTGCTGACTGGATGTGAAGCATCAGTAGGTTTCGCAGTGCCTTTTAAAAATAAAACATACAGGTTGTTCTCCTGCTTTTGGTGAGTGCAATAGCCTTCTAGTTGCCAAACTAGGTGATAGGCTGAGCTAGGACACTTTGCACCACTATAGGGGAAAGCATGCTAATGTCACAAAAAAACCGCAAAACCAAAAACCAACAGAGGAAAAGAGGGATAGGGAGCAGGCATACGGATATTAGAGCATCTAAGAGATACTGAGCAGGCAAGGCAACACCTGCCAAAAATGCAAGATTCTGATATTTGGCTTCTTTGGCCAGGAGACTGTGTTTATTCTAGTAAAAACATAATTCAAGTGATGTAACACAAGGTTTTTGTTTGGCTTGTATTAAAAAAAAAAACAAAACAAAACAAAACCAAACCCACAGCTACATAAGGCAATCAAGGGACAGCAGGCTGTGAAATAGGGAATACAAAAAGCAGCTGTGGATTTGTGGCTCTACCTGAAGGAACAGACTGTGCAGAAATTCACTGTTTCACCCAAGGAAATGACTGATGCCTTGCTCCACCCTAAATTCAGGAGGGGAAGGAGCAAAAGGAGTTTTATCACTGGTTTTAATCAACACCACCAACATGTTTAGTTGGTGAAGGTGTTGACACTTCTGGCTTGTTTTCTGTGCTTTATTATTGACAAAAGGTAGCTTGGTATCCAATTTCTGCAGAAGGTCAGTAGGGACTGAATGGATAACTCCCTTGAAAACCACCCACTGCTACTTCCCTTCACTGCTGTTTAACCAGAGAAAATCTGTGCACTCATAAATACATGCAAAACATCTTCTAGGTTTGTATTCTCTGATTCCCCACTGGAAAAAAAAAAAAAAAAATCGGATTTTGAAAAATAACACATGCCATGAACTTAAGTCCAATTTAGCACAGCCGAAGGGCTGCACTTGTTTGAAATGATCAGCTTTTGGAGTAGGAATGGTCAAGGTCACTGCAAACTCAGCCATTTTCCATTTTATGATGTAGATTAAGTGTTTTGCATCTCAGCTTCTATAGTAAATAAAAAATACTGTAGTTAAATATATGACTCTCATCTTTAGCGCCGAAGGTCATGTAGGACTTGGGACTGAATACAGAGGAGGTGGAAGGCTGTTATACAGCACTGGGACAAAATTAGGGATTCAACTTTAATATTTCTTTGTTTGTGCTTAGTGCATTTATTTCCCAGTTTCCCTAAGCTTTGATAATTTCTTCTGATACTGAAAACCTAGAAAAAGACTTTGTTTCGCACATCTGATTTTTTCAGGTTTCAGTGTCAGAAAATTAAAGAAACTACAGTATAAAGTATTATGCAGTTAAGCGTGCTATGTTATTCCCTGTGAGCATTTTCCTCAAAAATATAAAGGAAGAAGAAAGAAGGTCTCAAATAAATGCTTAGATTTCACTTTACAGAAGCAAGGAGGAATTTTATATTATATTGAATGTTCTGTGCTATTGATGCCAAGAAAAGCAAGCTAGGTTTTGAATGAAATTATTGCACTACTGGGCACTGGGATAATTTTGTGTGGGAAAAGGTAGTGCAATTGATTTTATTAATAAGTTCGCATTGATATTTTTTTTTGTGTAAAATTCTCAAAGAATTTTGCAAACACTAAGACTTCAGTTGTGCAATTAAAGAACAGTATTAACTACTAATCTTTGTAAAATTGCATCTTGGTGGGAAATCCAGGATGGAGCAAACTTCAGAAAGGACCATCTTTCCTGAAAGATGTGTGTGGAAGGAAGTATTCAAATTGTTAAGTGCCTGCAAGAGTAACAGGATATCATAGACTCCTTCACTAACCGCTAGAAAAGTCTTTCAGACAAGTGAAAAATAAACAGTGTAAAATCTAACCCTTGAAAACAATTGAGTCTGTTCAGTTATTCTGTTTCATATAAAATGTAATATCTATAATATAATAATTCATTCTGCATGCCATATGACAGTGACCTCAGTGTCCAGCTGTGTTGTGAACAACATGAACTCAGTTCTCCAGTGCATGTGAGACAACAGGAAGTTGGCCCTTGAGTTAGTTGTATATAAGGCCACTATCAAAAGTGCAAATTTCCTCTGCAATTTCCTTGTATATATTTATTAGGTTCAGGCAAAATTGTACAGAATTTGGGGATGCTACATGTTTGAATTAGTTGTCCACACCCTTTCATAGCATTTTTCTTATTGCTGAAGTCAACACTGACCTCTGAAACCAATTAAGAAATTCTTGTGAATAAAAAAATAATGATGGTGATGGATGCATGATACACACCTTTGGAAAGAATAACAAAGGGATGTACTGGATGAAGTTAAATATCTCTTAACTCATTATCTCATTTGGGATCCGTAGAGGTACCAAGCTAGTCAGCAAACAAAAAGGGTTGTGCAGCCCCTGAGGACCCTTGATCTTGGCTAGCAGGGACTCCTGGAAAGGCACAGGTTTTCACTATCTAGACTTCACTCATCAACCGACAGGGAGGGAGGGCAGCAAGGGGGAAGAGCCACTGTGAGACAAGCAGCAAGCATATACAGTCCCCAGCCTGTAAAGTGATCGCTATTTAGTTTGTGTCACTTCCCATTCTCATTATGTTCTTTGTCAAGAGAATGGATTTATGTGCTGCCATTTTCTGCACTCATTATGGTGTTTGTCAAGTTAATGAATAGTCTGAGGATTCGAATTTCCAATACTGAGGAGTGAATTATGGCACATGAATTAAAATAACTCTTCCTCTTGCCCAGGTTCTGCATCCCAAACCAAGAAACACTTGCTCTATTTCTCATATGAGATACGAAGAGTAGTAGCAGGACAAGTTGCACTGAAAAGTCCTGACTAGGTCAGAGAGTGGAAGCTCACACTTCTGTAATATACTAAGCTTTAAACTTCCAGCACCTCATTTTCATGGCAAAGCCAGGACAGCAAATAGCATGAAATTAATTGGTAACACTTTATTATAAGTGACAAATGGTTATTAATTTCTTTGATATTCCTTACAAAAACATTAATCATGGCAAGCTCTTTTGGACTTAGTGTGACTGTTAATATGTGATTCCAGAGGAATTCTGGTGTAATTTAGCATTAATTAATGTCCACTTACTGCAAAGTGTTACCATATTAATCTATTTTCTGTGACTGAGGAAGGAAAGGAAATAAAATAGAGTTAAACCTCTTTAACAAGATCTCAATGTTTTAATCCTGCAGGCTGAATGACCTAGATTGCATCATAAGCCAAAAGTAAAAAAAATACGTTTCATACTTTTCATAGTGTCAGAGGTGAAGGCCAAGCCAATAAAGAGAATACAGCAGAGACAAGACACAGAGACTTGTGCTTTCTGAAGGAATGGCTCATGCAGAGCTTGGATGTGCAAGAAAAAATTTTCACAAATAATGTTTTCACCTCATATTTTTTTCTGTATAATGCATAGAAACAACCCACTGGCACAGTTGGCAAGGAACTAAGAAATCACCTGAAAAGACCATGTTCTTTCAGTAGCAACAGTATGACTGTCAGTGTGACAGTAATAGCTGCAGTTTGTGTGCAGGGCAATGCATGAACACTCAGTAAGAAGCAATCCACAGCTGTCAGTACCAGCTATGTAAAGTACAAGACAAAATAGAAGTTATTAGTTGTGTTTCCTTCTCAGTAAATGGGGGAAAAGAAAAATGAAAATGAAGGTTTTGAAAACCCTTAAAGTTCTTTTGAGATTCATCAGGACAGAATCACATAGGGTTTTTTCTGCATTTCTTGTGAAGGGCACCCCAAAACCAGCCTACCCATCTTTTTAGGAGGGAGCCTGCAAAACTCTGTTGTTCCAAGCATACCTCTGAAATAGCTTTGGCAACTGAAGGCAGGCAGAATGAAACATGCCTTTCTTATGGCAACAGGTTGTTCTACTGTTGGCACCTAGTGGAAAATGACACCTAGCCTGGGGCTTGTCATTTTCTTTCTGCCTGCTCCACACACCATGTTTTTTTTGTTTGTCTTCTGTCCTGATTTTGGCTGGGATAGAGTTAATTTTCCTCCTAGTAGCTGGTATAGTGCTGTGTTTTGGATTTGGTATGAGAATAACGTTGATAACACACTGATGCTAAGTGGTTGCTTAGCTGATGCTTAGTTGTTGCTAAGTAGTGCTTGTACTAAATCAAGGATTTTTCAGCTTCCCAGGCTCTGCCAGGTGCACAAGAAGCTGGGAGGGAGCATAGCCAGGACAGCTGACCCAGACTGGCCAAAGGGCTATGCCATACCGTATGGTGTCATGCTCTGTTTATAAACTGGGGAGAATTGGCTGGGGGGGCTGCTGCTCAGGAACTGGCTGGGCATTGGTAGGCAGGCGGTGAGCAATTGCATTGTGCGTCATTTATTTTGTGTATTCTTTTATCATTATTATTATTATTATTATTATTATTATTATTATTATTATTATTATTATTTTCCCTTCCTTTTCTGTCCTATTAAACTCTCTTTATCTCAACCCACGAATCTTAGGGTTTTTTCCCCATTCTCCCCCCATCCCACTGGAGGGGTGGGGAGTCAGCGAATGGCTGTGTGGTGTTTAGCTGCCTGACGGGTTAAACTACAATGTCTTCACAAGCAGGTATTGCTCGTTAAGTTTCAGATGGGCACATGTGAGATGAGAAGCCCTGGAAGAATAGACACTGATTAGATTGACCTTGTCTGATTGTAACTATTTAAAAATTAGAAATTTGCTCTAAACTGGTTGTCTGTGGTCCCTCTTTTGTCATTGCAAAGAAATAGATCAATCCAGGTGCAGACTCCTCCCAGTCTGATCTCAGTGGCAGTTATTAGTAGGAATTTGTGAAAATTTCCCTTCTCCATCCATTGACCACTAAATGAACAACCATGGCCAGTTTAAACTAAATAATATTTGAGATAGGTAAAACCAAGCATGACAAATCCCAGTTTTGCTCCACTAAGTCAGTTTACCTGCTGCTTGCTTTAAACTTGGCTACATATTTTAGTGGTCCTTTTCCTCCCCTTCCAGCTCCAAGCAGATGAGGAAACACCTATGCCTCACTGTGTATAAAGGTTCCTTTTTGCCACAAAAGCAGGTGGAAGACGTGGTTCTCTTCTGCTGCAGGGCAGCAATGGTCAAAAGGCCAGGTCTTCAACAGGGGAATTATTCTTTCTACTTAGGAAAACAAAAAAAGTATCCACAGAAAGTCATCTGGAAACTACCAACACTATGTTGGTATTGTTAAATACAATGAGTGTCATTTCAACATAGGACTGCCCATCCTGGGCTACTATTACTGCTCTCTTCCTGCGTACGTATAAACATCTATTACCTGGAATTGTTATTATTACACCCTGCTCCTTAAGACACCACCTCCTCTATTAAACCAAACCACATTTAGTTTCTTCAGACATATTCTAACAAAAGAACACAGAATGTATCAAAAATTACAGCATAATTATGGAGTTTGGAGTTTTTTGTGTTTGGCAATCCAACTGTCTTGCCTGATCTTCCTTTCTATTTTTGTTAATATAGTCTTCTCCTCCTCTTCTACCAGTTACTAACCTCTGCAGGGGAGAAGGTAGGAAGGTCAAAAATAAAACTAAGATTAGGTCACTAGAAAGGGAGGAGCTGAGACAATTTTATGCGCAGGACCATATGCTCAGGCCATCAGACTAAAGAGCTCTACTGACTGGGCACACAGCCACCAGTTTGGGGCATCTGCTGTCTTAATAGTGGAAGACTTTTCAGTTAGTGATTTCCTCTCGCCTGCCTGGCCAGAGACTGAGTTTTGGCTGTTTCTGCTGTGGTAAGGAATGCATGCGTGTGTGGTCATTTCTGCTTCTCACTCACTCCCCACCCTCTTCTTTGGCACCAGCAAGGTCAGCAAGGCCAGATCTAGAGGCTCTTAGTTCTGCTCATCATCCAAGATTGAATGCTTTGTCCCGATCAGCAAGGCACCAAAGTCTACATTCGCCTACATTGCTTAGAAGCCCTGGTGGAAAGGGAGAAGCTAGTGTTTAGGTTAGGCCCAGGGTGAATAATTGCTATATGGAAAGAAATAAAAGATTATTTATTAATTCTTATCTCTTTAAACATTTATTGCTTTTTAATTCAGACTGAATGTCAGGATTTTTTTTTCTCCTTGAGATGACGGTGACAAATGTACTTCTGAAATGTGATCTACCAGACTGCAGGACTGTTATCAAAGTAAAAACTTATTAAATAAGCTACTTCAAACTAGAGGAAGAGAGGAGAAACACACCACCATCATAGGGCTTCTGGATAATATGCCAGCGCTAGCATCTTCTCTTTGCTAGAACCCACAGATGACCAAAAGGGGAAGAATTATCCAATAGCTACTGCACATGGTCTTTAGTGCATTGTGAACTAATCACTCTTAAATAGTCCCTATGCTTCCTTTTCTAGGATTGCTCAGGCACAAGGCAGCCAAAACTAGGGAGATGTGATAATTGAATAGTGTTGGTTTTTGTCTTAGAGGTGGACCAGAGGATCTCTCTCCTTTTCTGCTGTGAGAATGGCTTGCTGTCTGAAAAGAAAGAGATAAAATTCTTGGAGGTTACCCATGCAATGAAAATCAGAGTGAGTTTAAACTTAAATGACAAGGAAGGAGAGCAAACTGTGGAGCCAGTAATGTGGAGCCAGCTAGGCACAGGCCTTCCAGATCTTCGGCCCAAAAGTCCCACCAAGAAATGCATGAAACACTGTGGATGTGTTGGACCTACTGTACAAGTACTAGGACAGGTGACCGCTGTGTTTTCTTTATTTTCAAAAGCATAAAGAGACATGGCATGTGCAAAAGGAGGTTATATGAAGCTCCATCAGAGAAGTCAGATTTTTGTCAAGTCTTCCCTAAAAGTTTTTTTGGTTTTTTTTTGTCTGTTTGTTTGGGGGTTTGGGTGGGGTTTTTTTAGTATTTATAGGATCCTAAACGTACATCATTTAGGGAACGTATTTCTCTGTGCGTGCAATCATGCACACAAACTCAGGTGCTCCTCAGATGTTAGGCTTATATATTTACTCATCTCTCACTCATACCCATTTATTCTTGGGCCAACAATTTCCTCTGGTTTGATTAGATCTTCTCCTTTCCTGATGTTCAGTCCCCTAGGATGATCTTAATAGCAATCATATCGTATGAATAGGGAAGTGGGATTTTTTGTTGGTTTGGGGTTTCTTTCCTCATTTCTGTTTTAAGCGCACAGTCTAACCAGTACCTTGTGCAACAACATTACCACATCTCCATCTCTGATAAAAATACTTTGTGTCACACATCCTGAAATACCATTCACCTTTTTGATTATGTTATCATATATGTGGCCTGCGTTCACTCTGTGATAGTCTAAAACAGCCAGGACTGAGTTTTTCCCACCTGATATCCCCATGTGCTCAGTAGAAACTCTTATTATTCATCCCCTTGCACTTCATGGGTACATTCTGTATTTCTCTCCCATCATTTGTTTCAGATTTATTTCATCTTTCTCCATTACAGATGGCCAAACTATACACATAACTCCCATTGAGATGTCTCGGTGCCTTGTACAATGTCTTTAATATTTCCCTATCTCTACTTACACTGACAGATCATACTGGCATTTTTCATGGTCCTTCCGTATTGCTGGCTAATAATCTTCCCCTTTGTTCTCCCTGGTTGTCTCCAGCTGAGTCACTAGGTTGGGGCAGAAACCCTTGTTATAAATCTCCCAACTCACAGCCTTACTCTTTGCACTAACATATCAACATTACAATTACATTTCTATCCCTTCTGTGCTCAGTTGCATTGCAGCTTTCCTGTAGGATATTCCCATCAGTCCTAATTCCTAGGTCAAGAAAATGCTATACTTTTTATTTTTATTTTTTATTACAGACTCCCATGGAAATTCTTTTTGCCATTTTCCACTTACTTCCAGAGGATGGATGATTCTCTCCTGCAAGAAAGCCTCACACTCTATTAAAAGCAGGCCAAGTGGCCTCATTTCATGGATTGCTTTTCCTGTTTCTTAAACATATTTCATAAATCATCTTATCTTCATGCATACAGTATAATTCCCAAATTTGATAGAATTTCAAATAAGTACTTTTATGTACTTAAGAATACTGACATTTCTAAAGGCTTTTCAATATGTTTGCCCTTTGTGCTGCAGGGCACCTTTTGCTTTTGAAGTTTTGAAGGTAACCTTACAACTTTAAGTGTCCATGCACATGACCTGTTGCCATTAAGAAGGATTGAACTAATTAACACGTTTCTAAGAATCTGAAAACCTAATGCAGTAAAGTGTAGAAGAGAGGAGAGGGTGTGGGAGGCCAGCTGCCAAGTGACTTTTCCAGCTGAGATGGGGCAGCTAGTGCATCCATCATGTAGAAGGGTCAACAACCAACATGTCCCAGGGATCTTTAACTTTCATGGGCTGAACTCCTGCACATCCTAGTGGAAGAACAGATGTGAATGTCCCCACCAGAATGATTCTTGCGGGATGCTGAACTACGGAAATAAAATTTTATATGAAAACAAACTCTAATGGGCTGTGAATCATTACGCAGCTGCTGGATGCATTTAAGGCAACCAGGCTATTTTCATAAGTCAGGAAAGTCTCACTGACAGGTCCACATCCCGGATGGGTCACGACTCTAGGCATCAACCTAAACCTGGGGCAAGACACTGGATGAGAGACTCCTCTCTGGTGGACATTCCCTCGCCAAGGAGGCTACAGACACTCAGCTTCCTCTCCTGCAGCTTCTATCATATCTTCCTCAGTTTTACCATTCCTGACTTTCTTCATTTCCTTCTTGGGTTTAGCTGGTGTTTATACAGATCTGGATTCCCTAGCCATAAATAGAGGCAGACATACTGTTATGGAAAACTCATGAGAATACAACTAATAAACAAGGTGAGCAAAGCCTAATTTAAACATGACTCATTAAAATTAATAACACCATTGAATGTGAGAAAGATCATTCAGTGTGGCCAGGGAAACCGAGTGTAATTGTTATGCTAAACAATTCTAAGACAGAAATATTTTTCCGCTCTCAAATAATATATAGTGTATAGTACAAAGTACCTCTATAAAACCTCACATTATACCCCATGAATTACTACAGACACTTTTGTGTTGTTGAAACAGGATTAAAGAGGGTTCTGGCAAAATCTCATGTATCTCCAGCTAAACCATAAATTGAATTCACATGCTGTTTTGGTTTTTTTTTTTCCCTCTCCAAATCAGCCTCATCTTGTTTAATTTTTGCTGTTGATTTGCATAGGATGCTTTTAGAGCAGAGAGTATGAAAAGAAAATACAGTAATTCATATCAATGGAAAATACATAGTTATACAGAAGAAATTTGTGTTTTCTGGCTGGGCACTAGCAAAGTTTAACCCCTAGGATTTGGTATTTGGAAAAGGTAAAAGGATATTACTTCTTGCCTGACAGCATCTTTTGTAGCTTAAAATCACACACACTTAAAATCACACTATCAATGCTGGTTATTACTCCTGTTTCCTAAAGAAAGAAGTGAATGTGTTTCCTGGGGGACCTCATTCATATTTATAGGCAGAAACTCACTGGAAAGTTTCATTAAAAAGGCAAACATTACAGATATATTCTAAAAATATTCAAGAAGATAGACATCCAACTAGAGAAGAGAAACTCCATTCATGCCCCATGAAGGTAAAAGTTTCAACATAATTTTCCATATAGTAGCCATCAGAGAATCCCCACAGGCACACCCTACTGAGATGTAATACTATAAAACATAGGAGTTCAACATTTTGCTCCCCAGACTAATTACCACTCCTTATTTTCAGTCCAAACTGCACCCAGCCAGAGTCACAAACCTCAGCAGAAAACAAACTTCTGTAAATCCCTCTCTCAGGAGCCCTGAGACTTTACACAGACTGGAGTGAAGAAATGACAAACCCTTATGGGACAAAAGGATGAGGTGTTTCATCCACCTACAGCAATTGAGGTTATTAAGATTTGTGCAGGGTAACGGAGGTACATTGCATGTGCCAACTCTGTTACAGCATGGGAAGTCATCTCCCACTTTGCAGATATGATCACCTTTGCTCTGTGCAGGAGGCTGCATGCATAAAATAAAGCCCATGAGCACCAAGATACCACAGCAATCAGGGTCAACCTGAGAACGTGAGATAAATGCAGTATTCTGAGTGTCAGAGAACAGAAATTAGCCATATTTACCCCAGAAGTAAATTCCCTGATAAAAACAAAGCTCTGCTGGGACTGAGTTTGGCCAAGACATTTTGATATAGAGAGGAGCTTTATCCTGTGACAATGAGGTTTTTGGAAGATGACCTTCAAGGCACAGTTAATCTCCAGCAGGCTTAAGAGCAATTCTCAACAGAGTCTCTTTCTAAGATGGAAAATAAACATCTGTATTTTTCCACAACAGCTACTACAGGCCCCAGACCAGGCAGCAGCACAGCTAATCTCAGCTCTACAGCACAAGCATGAGACTGCATTTAACGCTGACAGTCTGTTGCTCTGCTGACAGAGAAGGATTGAAATATTTGTTCGAGTGCTCTATTCTCTTAAGGTTTGATTTTGAGGTCTGACAGATAGGACCTGGGGATAACTTGCAACAGTTCATAGGGAAAAAAGCGAAAAAAACCCACAATCTGCCTCCAGAAATCAGGCAAAAACCCAGACAACTGTAAATACTCAGATGTATTTATTTCTATTATTTCATGGCCATTCAGTTCTTTCTTTGCCATTGCCAGGTCTCATTCTTTTTTCTAATGGGAAGATACCTACAGGGAAACTGCTACTAACAAGTGGCAGACCCTTCATTAGTCCCAGGAAAATATATTTGCAGCCAATCATAGCTTTAATTAAGGATCTGACCCTGTTCCTAATGCAGACAGTGGCAAAACAGCTATTAGCTCCAGAGAACAGGAGGAGGCACCGAATATAGCCCATTTGAACCTGGAAGCAAATTGCTTGCAAGCATATCACAATTTCCATCAGTCATTGAATACAGGGCTGTAAGGGGCCCTGTGGGACTGAGTGGTCCATCCCTCTACTCAAAAACAGGCAAATTATTCCTAAACTACTCTTGACAGCTGCTTGTCTAACCTGTCCTTATAACCCCCTACAATGCTACAGGTTCTTCTGTTTCCCAAGGCAACTTCTTGCTATGCTTCTCTACCCTTCACCTTAGAAAAGTTTGGATTTTATTTTTCCCTCCCCTACTATCTGTCCTAAATCTCCTCTGCTGTTTTACCTGCTTGGTGGATCCTTGCTCTGGGCATCATTCTCTGAATCCCCATGCTGGTATTTAAGCTGGTGCAAAGAAGGTGAAAAGATCGACATCTCTCAGATTTGGTGGTACTTCAGACCCATGTTGGACAAACTGAGGCCATCCCATAGCAGACCTTCAGATCGGACATGGGTCACCTCAGCTGGAACTTCACTGAACTTTGCAGAAACCCTTGCCATTCTCTGCAACATGAAGCCGCTTTGATTAAACTCACCATTTCCCAGGACCACTGCTTGAGGTTGATAATTGTAGCTTCAGGAGGGCTGACTTTCTAGTGTTAAACCTCCCAACGAGCTTTAAGAACAAGAAGCAGCTGGAATAATCTGCTCAAAAGAGACACATTTTGAATTCATTATTTATGCCAGCCTGCAGAGGGAAATTGTTGTTATTCTCAGTTAAACACCATTTGGCGACCCAGGACTCCTCCCATTACCTGCTGAGCCAAGTTAGCATGTTGCAAAATGCAAAATAAAACTTAATTTATTATGATTAAGCACCATGTGACAAACAGTCCCAGCACAGCAGTGGCCAGAATGACTTTCTTCCGGAAAGCTCTGTCTTCCCTCATCTGATACTTGTGCTTGTTTGTCTCCTTGATGTTTTTCTTCCCTTTTTCATTGTTTAACTCTGTGTGGGAAAGATTACATATGTGTTTTCCTTCCCCTCTGACTTTTACTTTCAGTTGCTCTAGCCTTTTTGTGTTTAAGTACTGAATATATTTTGTTGTGTGAAGAATAACAAGGAGGGCAATAAAATTAAAAAAAGAAAAAAAAAATCTCCAAATCTAAAACTCTGTCTGAGTTTATTACAAAAGTAAGGGAACTTCCCGTGATGGTGCTATAGCTATGAGTCAGCCATAAAGAGCTCTGTCTGCTGCTGCAGGGAGATATGGGGGAAGAATTCCATGCATAAGCCCTTATTCTCTAAGCAGGGGGCTCCTACAATATGGTCGTCCTACCCTGCAGCTGACCAGCCCTGAAGGGATATCACTTTGCTCCTTCTGCTTCGCCTTTGTTCCTGGCTCACTGATACCCAGTATAAACTTATAGATTTCATTTCAGTTGATTAGAAACACCAGCCTGAATACATTTTTACTGTGTAACTGCTTTACCAATGCTCTTTGCTCTCTCTGGACCACTCCTGCTTGTTTATTGAACTCCAGTTTTCTCTGCTTCAACCCAGTCTGTAAGCTCCTATGAGCTTACAGCAACTAAACTATTTGTTTGTGTATGCTATAAGTACAGATAGTCTTGAACCTGATCAAAAGCTCAGTAAGGGCAGCAGATGAGTCCTATTGATTTCAGGGGACTTCAAATCAAAAAGAGTCATTATCCTGATTAAGATTTAAGCATTAATCCTCATCATTATGGTTTAACCTTGGTAGGCAGCTGAGCATCACTTATTAGGCACTAGCAAAATACAAATGGCAATAAATAACAAGTTTTTCTGGTGGAAACACAAGCAGATTTAACAGTTCAAATCATTGTACAGTTCAGGATGGGATAAGAAATGGAATAAAATAAGTATTTTAAGTGAAGTAGAAGTCATACATAATCTAAGACCTTCAAAGTACTACAGGACATTGTGACTATCCTTGTGCTCCTCTGAAATGGTAGAATCCTGGTGTATCTTTATTCATTAAAGCCCCAGGTCTTGCCAGACAGAGAGCTAGAACCAGCTGTAATACTGTTTTCCAAAGTGATCTGTAAAAAGCTGACTTATGGGTTTTGTTGTTTTTTTTTTTTTTCCCCCAGTTTGATTGAGTGAATTTCCCAATATACACCTTTATAAAAATCTGGCCACCTCATTTTCAATATCTTGTTTATTTATGTGTTTTATGCAGCAAAAGTGAAGATTATTGTAAAAGCTGTTTATGGTTGAGGAAGGAATTTTATGTCTTAAATTTCCTATATAAAAAGGAAACTTTTTTGCTTGCTTGCTTGTGCATTTTTGCATCTCAGCTCATTACTCTAAACGCTTGGTAGATACTGTCTCTCAAATGTCAACCACATAAGCCAACTGGGTACCTTCTACAGCTTTTAGCTAGCTCAGATGTGACCAGGACTGGTATTTTTTCAGACTGCCTTTGGAAAACTTGTGGCTTCTGCATTTGTGGGAGTGAGACAAAGAGGTAAATATGTAACACCAACTGGATTGCTGCAGCACATATATTCTTTACTACTGGGAGCATAAGTAGTTTCTTCTAGAGAAAATAAATCCGTCTGCCTTTAGATAGAGGTTAAAAACGGGTCAGGAAGGAAAGAAAACCTGTGGTTAAGGACTTACCATTCAAGCCCTCTGTTAGTGCTGTATGACCAAGTTTTCAGCGTTGACACTGTCCCCATTTCTGATACTGGGTACCACTGCTGTGCTGTTACTCATTCAGAACTCACACAGCAAAACATATTTGTCTGTCTACTAGCAACATACTCAAAAGGGAAGGGGAGGCTGCAGGGATTTGAGGGTGAAACAAGACTTTTTATGACTTCAATTCATATCAATCAAAGACAAAAGCAAACAATTCCAATATCTTATTTTAATGCTTTCGTTTATCTTGGAGTTTAGTTGCCATAAAAAGTGTATGTTTAAAATGTCCTTTGGGGAGTTACACTCCCATAAACTCTTGTAACCAAGTGACATGTGATAATGAAACTACCTCTACAAAGTGCAGCAAAATGCTATTCTTTTTTATTGTAATCATCAAATAGTTTGCCTCAAGGTATTGATTGAATTATACATAAACCTTATGTGCTGCTGTAAGAAAGAAAAGAAAAGAAAAGAAAAGAAAAGAAAAGAAAAGAAAAGAAAAGAAAAGAAAAGAAAAGAAAAGAAAAGAAAAGAAAAGAAAAGAAAAGAAAAGAAAAGAAAGAGAAAAGAAAAGAAAAGAAAAGAAAAGAAAAGAAAAGAAAAGAAAAGAAAAGAAAAGAAAAGAAAAGAAAAGAAAAGAAAAGAAAAGAAAAGAAAAAAGAAAAGAGAAAAGAGAAAGAAGAGAAAAGGAAAAAAGAAAAGAGAAAAGGTGAGAAAAGGTGAAAAAGGGAGGGAAGGGAAGGGAAGGGAAGGGAAGGGAAGGGAAGGGAAGGGAAGGGAAGGGAAGGGCAAAGAGAGAGGGGAAGGGAAGGGAGGGGAGGGGAGAGGAGGGAAGGGGAGGGGAGGGGAGGGGAGGGGAAGGGAAAGGAAGATGGGAGGGAGAAGGGGAACAGAAGAGGGTAGGGGAATGGAGGGGAAAGGGGAAGGAGAGGGAAAGCAAGTCTTGGAGAGACATCTAGCAAGGAGAGACATCTAGCAAGACATCTAACAGTGTCTTGCTAGAGAGACATGAAGCATGTGGTATTATAAAAAAGGAAAAAAAATGTTAATTTACCCATTTTTAAGAAAATAACTACTGCATGCATATAGTTGTGCTTCTATTACTTATCTCCCATAGCTCTAATACTATGAAAAGGAAAAATAATTTAAAAAAAAAAAAAAGTTGAAGCATGTTAACCTTAAAACTGCATTTCCAGTTGATGTATACTCACCCCGGCAGATAGAGCCATCCATCTATTGAAAAATTTATTTGTAAGCCCTTTGGGATGAGCCTTGTCACTGTCTCAATGCTTCTAAAAAGTTTATTGCAATGAGGACAGATTTCCCCCCCACACACACAATTATCTAGACTCCTACTTGTGAATTAAAATTCAGATTCTGAAGACGACAAAGTTATTGACTCTGCAACTCAGGTCCGAGCTTAGACTTCATTGAACTCCTTTGTACAAATTCAGTTTTATGTATTTTCCTTTTTATTTCAGGTCTTAGCATATCTAATTTCTCTCACATTCAGATACCACAATTATCTATGGAAATACAGCATTTCTGCACATAATGGCTAATGTGACATGTGCAAATGTTTTCTTTCTGTATATAGCTAGAGCAATAGTGGAGATACCACTGTAATTACAGCTGGGAAAATGAGGTTGATGACAGTATAATATAAACAGATAAAAACTTAGACTATTTACTTAGAGTTAACTTTTTGTGGAATTCGGCTATCACAGTGGTCCAAAGGCAAGACCAAATTCCCTGTTTGACTTTGGAGCTGTGCAGTTTTCTCATCTCCTGCCCTACATCAGAAGATGTTGTTTGCAGAACTTCTTGCAAGCAAACAAAATAAAATCTAGGCTAATACCTACAGGTCATAGTGTTTAATTGAATACGTATTGGAGCTGTCTTTCCATAAAGCATATGTATGGAAATGCCCATAGGCTTCTTTGGAAAACACAGGAAGAATTGTCCTCAAAGTGCTTCATGTCAGTGGCAAATTCCGTCTGCCATCAAAATTTGTCTCATTAATCATGTGAATTTTCCTGCTCCTTATTCTCTTAGTATTTAGGGTTTTTTTTATACTGATGCAGTACAGGGTCCTTTACTAATGGGTATTTGCCCCCCAAAGTTTCCAGCAATTCATGACTTTTTCATGGACATTGTGAAGTTCTGGCCATGGGACATCCCCTCCTATTTTACAGAAGGTAAACAACTGTGTCAACCATGTGATGGAAAATGCAGAAAAAATGAGACATCTGACAGCATCCTTGAGCTGTGAAAACTTTTATTTTGCTGGCTGTTTTAGGGGAAAAAAAAAGTTTCTTATCCTTAGATGTATTTACATTTTCTCCGTAGCTTTCTATGAACATTCTGCATAGCCAAATGCAGGTCTGACAGCCACGAACAAGTTAAAGGTACCTGTTGAAGGAAGGATTTTTTTTTTTTTTTTTCTGCTCATATTCTAGCAGTGGCATTTAGCAGAGCTTCACCAGGCACTTGATGAACCTGGGACGCGGCAAAGTGACAATTGCCTCTGGCACTCGGCACCTGTCACCAGAACCACAATGATCAACGTTT
Organism: Platalea leucorodia; assembly: GCF_965183815.1. Lineage (NCBI taxonomy): Eukaryota > Metazoa > Chordata > Aves > Pelecaniformes > Threskiornithidae > Platalea > Platalea leucorodia. The sequence goes on from NC_138858.1 coordinate 6,743,370, forward strand.
CATTTGCCCTTCATGTCAGGGAGAAGTTTTTTTTTCAGTGATCAAATGTAAGACTTTCCTCAAGTTTGAAAGCATTTAATTCAACAGCAGGGATTAAAAGGAGACACAGGTCCCAAGGAAGGAAGGAGGGGAAGAGGAATGCCACTTGCTTTGAAAATCAGCCAGCAGGAGGAGCAACCACAAAAACTTCGAGGTCCCTCCTGCCCTGTCAGTCTGCTCCAAGCTCCACAAAAGCGGGAGGTGATGGGGTGGGTTTTTTTGCTGGGTACCAGTGTGCATTCAGCTGGGAGAGCAGTGAGGCGGAATGGATAACCGCACCCCAACCTTGTGTTCATGCCCACTCCCCACTGATGTGTGCAGTTGAGCTTAATTTTTAAAGTGAGTTAAATAACATTAAAAGATTGGTGAGTAAAAGTGAGACAGATGCTTTGAAGGACAAAGTCTGCATGTTCACTCCTGTTTATTTCAGTGGTGCTCAGTACACCTCCAGTGACATCTTCATTAGCAAGTCAAACAAGGACAGGCAACAATTCCAGACAGTAGAACTTCATTATCTGTACAGTTCCTTTTTTTTTTAAGACAGTTGACACAGTTTTGACCTCAATTAATAAACTAACAGTATCTGACCATGGTTTCAGGAGGCGTGATGGCCAAGGACCTTTCCAGGTAAGCAAGTTTGGATGTGGCCTCCCCATCTTGAACAATAAGGTGCTTCATTACTATGGCTGCAAGCTGGTTTGTGCTACTGATGGCAGTGCCTGTGAGTTGGTGCAGCTGCAGCAGTATGGAAATAGAAGGTATCACACCTCAAAGCCCATCAGGTTGCCAGCGAGAAGTCTCCTGTGGACTGTGCAGACCTCTTGTCTGTTTGAAGAACGCAGTGCAATTAATTTTCTTCTTTAAACTTAGACATCAAGTCCTTGTTTTGAGTTACAGCCCAGGGGCTATAGGCAGCAGAGCTGGATGCATGGGAATGTGGGGCTGGTGTTTTTAGCTCCTAGGAACAAGGATGCCAGCCAGAGTTCATCGGTAACCTCCCTTATTTTTAACAAAGAGGCTTTGAACTTCATAGATTTTTAATAGAATATTTGGGAGTCAGTCTACTGGTACATGCCTGTTAGATGCTGTTTCATTAGAGCATCTCAACAAGTTTTATGCCAGGCATGCCTTTTGTCATGGAAGTCACTATCTATTTTTGTTGCTTTGATCACCTACGGTACTCTTAGCAAAGCTGACTGAATAGCTCAAAATTAACCAGTTGTTCATTGAACTGACCCACATCAGTTGCTTCTGCAATATCTGTCATTGCTCATAATACTCTTACATGTATCTGTTCTGCAGTGTTTTGGCATGTACCTGTATATAGAGAAATGCACACATACACACATATGTTTATGGGTTTTTTTTCATATTTTATAACTTTGAGTTGACTGCAAAATGTTTTTCCATAGTTTCCAAAGATTCTCTTGCCTGTAAAAAATAATTTAGAATATCAAAAATACTGATGATAATAATATAGTACCTGCTTCTCACACTGTTGCAAAAGTATTTCTATAGAACTATTTCTCTGTAAACTAGCTGAAAGACTGTCTAATAACTATCAGGTAGATCTGACTGAATTATTTGAAACTTCAGATTTGGGTAGGAAAGGAAGTAAAGAAAGAAAAATAGTGACCATTTTCTCTAACTGGATCCATCACTGACTTATAATGAAAGAGTACTTCACATCTCCCAGAGTCTGAAAGCTAGGAAAATATAACCTGTGTTACAACAGACAGAGATTTGCTATTCTTAAACAGAAAATATTAAGCTATGTATTAGAAACATCTGTCTCAATTTAAATGAGTCAGAAATAGCACTTCAACAAGCACTTTTCTTGCAGCAAGGACCTGTATGCATCTAAGTTCAGTTCTTCCCTCGTTTCATCTAAACAAAACATTTCTTCCTTCTGTAGAGGAGATAAAATAAGCAATCCCTATTCAGGACATCCTCTCCAGTTAGGTGTCTCTGCATGTGCCCAGCAGCTGGGAGATGAAGCTCTTATAGGCACATCCTCCTAGGGTGTGTTTGAGCTTAGGGTGATACTGGTGCTGTATCCAGCTGAAACACTGCATCCAAACATTACATGTGTAAGGGAGACACTGGGTTTAGAAGTCCTATTGGGATAAATTTTCCAGTGGACAGGGATCAGCACAAATGGGAAGAGGTCAATAAACTGAATCTGAAGTATCTGTAGCCCAACTGCTGGGACCTCTCATTGTAACATCAAATGACAAGGGATGCATCATGCTCCCTCAGAGATGATGAGACAATAAAGCCAATTCTGATTGCCATTCAGAAATTATGGTGACAAGGACCAGTTAAGGTATTACTGACTTTTTTCAGCATAACAGTTAATTTTAACACACACACACACACACACACATTTTCTTTTTTGTTATTGGGAGTGGAAAGGAAAAATCCATTTCTGTGATAAAGGACAATGATCTTAAGCAAAATTGCAGGCTTCCACTAAAACAAACTTAGTTTCTTTAACTTGATTTTCCTGAGTGCACATGAAAAAAAAGAAAGAAAAAAGACTAATTGCAGGCAATATGGCATTTTCCTTTATCGTGCACAAATGACAAACCCTGAGAACTGTAGGGCTGTAAGGCAGGTAGTTATCTGCTTTTCCCATAGGGGTTAGAGAAAATATCTTACTCAGTACATGACTCTCTTGAGGCAGGAATACACTCACTTGCCAAAAGAACATAAGTTAAAGATTTTTAGGAGATTTTTTATTTCAATTCTTTAGTGCCTTGCCATTAGCCCAGGGATTTCAATGCAAAAACTCCTGCAGTGGCAGGAACCAGGAGCTGAACTCCTATTACATTTCTATTTATTAAAAAGTGTATTTGGAGGCACTGGTGAACTGACAGCAGAGGATTTGCTAGTTTATTATTTAGACAGGAATAGGTATTTGTATTCCCTGTCTAAAAGTCACAGAGAGTTTCTTCATCTGACCAGCCAGTGCAATGTTGTGTGACTCAGGAAAGGGAAGCTGCATCCACAGCTAAATCCCAGGAGTTTCCCAAGAAAAAAGGTAGCTGAGGTGGCCTTAGTCCTCCAAGGGCTGTCACTGGTAACACCGCTCCTCCATGCATTTGCCCCTAGGGCCAGGTAGGTTTGGGGATGTGCACCTCCACATCTCGTTTTGTATTTGTGCCTCTCAGGGGAAGGCAAAGCAAAGTTTAAAAAGCCATGGAGAGAAATAATAAGAGCGAGCTATGATGACCCCAAGGATGTGTGACCCTTGTTTCACACATGCCAAGCAAGTCTTCCTACAGCTGGATGATTACACTTGTAATCATGTCATTCTTGAAACAAAAGTAGTTTCTATAGTTTCAGGGCATGTTACATATTCTTAAAAATAGCCTAACAGGTTGGGTTGCGGGGTTAGGTCCCCAAACTCCAGTTGCAATTTAAACCTCCATGAGCTTCTTTGGGTCTTGTGCAGCCTGTGGTCCTTTGTAGGACGGGGTTTAGTTTATATGGACTCCTGTGAGCTTGCTCTGTGCAGATTAACAGAGCGCATATCCCTCTTCACACGACGGTTCAGCAAAGAGAGCATGAACGCACATTTTCCTGCCAAAACAAGCAGCTTAGTTTCCACAGCTGTCTCTTGGACCTCCTGAGGGTGAAATTCTACTGTGATTTTTGATCTGCTCATTCTGGCATGAAGCAAGTATTTCAGTCCATAAGACATCCTTGAGAAAAACTGGCAATATTTTGTGCCAGTATCTACAGCTTACAGAAATCGTGGATGTGGCCAGTTTTACTCAAAGGGTGTTAGACTTGAAGAACACAGCAATGATCTAATTTGCACCAGCTGGCCTGAGGACTGGACCTCACTCCTCTGGGCACATTGCAGAAGAACTGCCGCTGCAGATCACTCTCCTTGGCCACTTTTGAGCCGTTGATCTAATCACAGGTCCACTTTTTCTTATTGCACCCTCTCTGAGTTATTCTGCTTCCCTCTTGTTCAAGGAGCTCCATTTACTTACATGAAATATTAGCAGGTGGAGGAGATGTTCATTACTAAAGCAGATTCCAGCTGAAACGGCCATATGCTGGTTTGTGAGCAGTGCCCCGCACAACTGGAAGAGTAGACACCTAGCTCCTGTGCAAAGGCAATGACATATGAAGTTCAGCATGACTTTGTACCCAAAACGGTACTTAAACTTTCAGCCTTCAAGCAGAGACTCCAGGCTGAATCTCATTTTGCTTCTTTCTTTCCTAATTTGTAACCAATACTTGATTTAGTAAATGCCAGAATTCAACTCTGAGGATGAATGAAAAAGCCTCAGGAAACTGGTGACCTCCTTAATAAAAGAATACGATAACTTTACTGGATTTAACATTTCAGGAATCTATAAAGATTGGATTGGAAAGATTTTTTTTTTCTTCCTTTCTGCAGGCAAAATGAAAGAACCTGGACCACACAGCTGGTTACTAGATGCTATGTGTAGTGATAGAAACAGAAAGTGTTGGCTTTCGTTACAAGTCACAAAAAGGCAGGTAACACAAAGAAGACTTTTGAAATATCTGCCACAGAAGGTGAAAGGAATATTTGCTTCTTTAAATGGAGCTCAGAATTTAAAAGTAAATATAAAATCCATCCTAGATGTTTTTCCTCCTGATTTGTGCTCACTTTTGGCTCTCCCTTACAGAAAGTTTTAAAGATTACTGGTTCCAGTTATCTTCACAAACTGTTTTCTGTGAAGCTGACATTACTCCCTTCCAAACAGCTAGTGGGGCTGATTCTCCCAGCACAAATAACTGTCTGTTGAAGTCCTTGGGAATGCACTGACTAGAAGTTGCTGCAAGATCAAAACTTGGCACTATCTGATGAGGAATTATTTGCAAAGCTTCCTATCAACTGGATCCTTCTGCTGGCTAAATTATGTATGTTCAGTGGTCAGACAGGGCATAAAATGAGATTATGGCAAAGCAAAACCAAGGAATTTCTCAAAAAGCTTTTGTCACCTATTTACATTACTGCACTAAGGCTGGGATAAATCTCACTTGGGTTTAACCATACAGCAGTGAAGCATCTGACTTAGAGACCCACCTTGGTTTTCCTTATAATTAAAAGCAACACATATAGATAATAGAAAATTCTGGGGATAATTAATTTCTTCCTAGAATAGTTCCAAAATAGGTGCAATTAATTGCCCTCTGGAGTCAACTGTCTCTACGTACTGTCAATAAATGCAATATACATTATTAGCTTTGACTACTTGCTGTAACTTTTTAACAAGGTAGTTAAGTGAGACAATTGTTTCCTTTGAGCATTTTACTTAAAATAAGCTTAAAATGCAGGATAAGCCAAAATGTTCTTTGAGAAACTTACTGTAACCAGACATGAAGGAATTTGACTTTGAGATTTCACAGTGATTTCCTATCCTGGCTCACAAGATGAAAGTACAAATCTTAAAACCATGGACTGACCTTGCCAAACTTAATTTGGAACACCTGAACACAATTTTTTCCTTTTTTTAGGTTTTGAAATTACTTGTTTTTCTTTTATTTTGATAATTTTAAATTTTTTATAGTCAAAAGAACAAAAAGTCATTTCTAAACTAAAAATTATGTATTTTGTTCCTTCAATTCTGCCAGAAATATGGTATTTTGATTATTCAAAAATATAAATAATGAAATAATTCAAAACAGAGCAGCATTATCAATTTAAATTTCCAAGAATATTAATTCTCTGGTGATAATGCTTTACTACAAAATTCCTGAATAGACCTACTCGATGCAGAAATTTAAGTATTACAGAGCATATGTAAAGAGTCTGGAATAAATGAGATCTCATCAGTCTATTGAGGTTGACTGCTTATTTGTAAGATTGTTTTAAAATTTGATGATGAGAAGATTTTGTTTATCAAAAGACAGACAGAGGGGACTGGTGGTGATCAGTCCTGTCTTTAAACACCCCATTATCCTTCATGCAAAATGCAGACCTCATTGCACAGTGCAAGCAGTGTCAGGCAGAGCTCCACAAGAAATGCTATGAACACTTCTAAGCATTTTCTTCACTGAAAGACAGCTTGTAAAACCCAGAGACTAAAGAAAGCACTTTTTAAAAGTATGAAGAAAAGTTATACTTCACAAATGTGTCTTACATAGGAAATGTTCCCGCTAAAGACAATGGGAAAGCACATGTAGGACCACCAGTTCACGCTGTAATGCAAGGCTATTTTCAATACAATTGCACACAAGTGAATTTACTTGGATGCAATGAGCATCTGCAAAGTTGGCCCTTATACACAAATACCACTTAAACTCCACAGAAAGGGAACTTCCTTTGGGGTGAAACACAACAATCATTGAGCAGCTAAGCAGCGAGATGGGGGAAAAAACCCTGCAAACATATCAAAGAAAAGACTTGATGGAGAGCAACAATTCAAACCGGCATGAAAAAAGCTGGAATACAGACAGGCTGCCAGATTTGGTACCCCGTGCAAAGTGATCTGGAAAGAAATGATGTAATGTGTAACTTCTTATGTTAATACTACAGAAACAATATATAAAACCACAGCATACCACAGCATGTAAAAACCACATAAAAACCATATAAAACCACAGCATACCACAGTACCCTGCACTTCAGTTTTAATTGTGCCCTCCCTATGTGCATGGGAGGGATTAAAAATAGATAAATAAATTGAATTTGACCAAAGGCAAAGCTTTGATTTATCTTGGGATCTTGGGAGCTGCTCAGGAAAAAGATTTTCTGCTGGGGACAGGAAGTAAAAGCTGTCTCTCTCGGGTTCATTTGAGACTGTGAAACTGTTTTGCTGCTGGTCTAACATAGAACCTGAAACAGGTTCATGACTCCAAAGTCCAGCTTCATGCATTCTTTGAGTCAATTAAATATTCCTCTCCCAAACTAGAAAAGCAATCCCATCTAGGAAGGCCCAACCATGGTATTTATACTCTTACTCCATATATCCCCACTCATTTCAAGGAAATCTGTAACTAATGATACCTAGTAGCATCCCCAGAGCAAAATACTTAGCAGGAGAGGTCAGTGTCATTATTTCCACTTTACAAACAGGAAGAACAAGGCACAGGAAAGGTCAGATTACACATGTATGATCGGAGTCTTGAGTTGATGCTTTAATGCTAAGCCACAGTGCTTGCTTTTCAACCTTCTCTTCTCACTCCCTGCCTCCCCAAATCACCTTTCCATACCTGTGATCATCATTAAGTTTACCATATCTGTATTTCATACGCATAACCATTCTGATCCAGGTAGAATGTGTCCTTTTTTTATTTACAGTTGGACTAAAATGTTCACAAATGCATTGCAAACACATTGAGACAGAGGCCATCCTTCTGTTTTGTGTATTTCCTGCATACAGATGCTATATCCTGGCCCACAGCTGGAGTTAGTACTTTACAGTGCATTGTTCTGCAATCATTCTGTCTGATTTTAAATAACTGCGTAATTCACAGCATCAATTATATCAATTTTAGTAAGGCATAAAATTCTCTTTCAATAATGTCGTGTTAGTATGGCTCTACTGTGCATTTAGATTACAGTTGTTCACCAGATGTGAAGCACACTTCCTTTGGACCAATAATTCATTATTACAAGCAAGTCTTGAATTTATAGCAGGACTTTTTGCTAGAAAAATAAATAAATAAATAAATAAAATAATTTGAGAAACATGAGTGATCCAGAGCACCTACTTCTAAGGCTGTAAGAATTACAGTTAATATGGACAATTAATAAGGAGAAGCTTTTGCAATTTCTAAACTAGATGAAGCTCTTCCTGTATGTTCTACAAGTAATGTATTACCTGTCTCTCACTGCCCCATAGAGGCTGGCATCCTTACCACCTCTCTGCATATTAACTCCTTTCTCTGCTGTGAATGGACCAGCTACCTTTTTTCTCAGACCAACTGAATGACATAATGAAGTTAAACTCAGAGCAATTGCTCTTAACCCGTAGGCGCCTTTGACATCTACTGCTATTTCAGGCTGGGTGAGAGGTTTGTAGACCTGAGAGCACACTGTAATTTTTGTTGTTGTTGTTTCCTTGTTTCCAGCACAACATTTTCCCTAATAAGACTTCCTCAGTGCACTACCAACTTAGATCAATGCAATCAGGCTCAGAGAACACTTTTGCTTGCGGTGTTTGGGGAGGAATTTTGGACACACATGCAGACACACAAACAGTGTACCAAGTCATGGTGCTGCAGAAGTGAAGACATAATATTTCCCCAGGGCCTTGGTGGAAGGTGGGTTTCCAGCTTCTACTGCCACCATGAGACAACTGCTGCAAGGAGGGGATTGAGCCCCACGTGCTCAGCCTCCCTCAGTGGTGGTGGTGGTAGAAGGGACATGTAGAGCATCTCTAGCTCGCTGGGTGGGCAAGAGGCAGAAACTTTGGGAACACAGCTTATTTGGCCAAGGACACCATTGTTTACTGTGTTTGCCTATTTAACCATATGCACTTGGGTAAATTCACATCTTCTTTGGCTTGAGCTGTTCAGCAAAGCCCTGATACTTCTGCTTGGAAAGCTGCAGAAAGAATATCCACTGGGAGACTTTGGAAGCATAGTGTACTTCTTTTAAGAAACTAATACAGCAATTGATAAGTATAAACACATAAGGGTAGCAGTTTCTGCAGACAGTGAATATTTGGCAAATCCCCAGAAAATGTGTGGATCCTGGTTTATCAAAATACAGAATGGTTTACATCAAGCTGAGTATATTTTAAACTTTCTTTTTCATCACAAAATACCTTTTAATTAAAGTAATTTAATATTTTTGAAACTGACCAACAGTCTGGTTATAATAGTCTGGTTCATCCAAATTTTCATCTTGAATCTTGCTTCTAAAGAAAGCTTTTTTATATCTTTTTATTAGAATTTGTCATTATAAATCATCTATATTACCATAGTGCCCAAAGCTGTAAATGAAAATGATAATTACTTTGACTACTATGCAGCTTTTAATGGGCTTTACCCCTAACCTGAAGGGGTTTCCAAAGAAGACACTTAATTCTTTATACCCATGTATTGTTTTGTCTCTTTACTTTTATCTTAAGTAGGTGAGAACTGCACTGAGACTTTCCAGCTCATTACACATGTGGGAATGAAAAATCCCCAAATCGCTCCGTCACTGGTTCAAGTAAAATGGTCACTACCATGAATACAGACAGAGGCTGTGGAGCCTCTGTGAGGATGTCAAGAGACTAGTTACTCCTCTGTCTTCCTTTGACCTTATAAATAATTCAGTAGACATGACAACTCTGCAGCCACGTGAGTGGATACTGATGGATCTCCCTAACGCTCAGACAATGCTTTCTCTTTCCTGAATCTATTATTGCTTGCACAACGTACAGCTCTCAGCAAGTGTTGTCACAGCAAATGAGAGGTGAATTCAGTTGCCCCCACTTCAAAATCTACCCAAAGGCAGGATTATTATGGAAGAGGAACCAAGAACCAGGAGATCTCTTGCTGCCACTGATTTCACTGCAGGTTGATGGCTGGGATACTACAGCACTGTGACTCAGTTTCCCCATGTATGAAACTAGAATACATCTTTTGAGAGGAGACTAATTTTAACTTCTAACTGATAGTTAAATTGCCATTTTCCATCTTTCATCTCCTTTGAGTAAGATCTTCCCTTTTTACAGTGTTTCGCACAAAGCAATGCCAGTTTCTGTTGTCCTCTCTAAGTTCTTACCTGCTACATAAACCGGCCTTGAGTCCTGCAGCACATCTCCTGGGGCAGGAGAGCCCGGCGTGTGAGCAGTGATACCACTGCTGGATCTGCAATGGGATTAAAGTGATGAGGGAACTGAGCAAAAAGGTGGTCAAGCCTGCCACTTCCAGGTAAGGTAAAAGAGTATGTTAATTATGTACTGCACAGGGGAATTAAATCCGTTCCCCAGCCCCAGTTGTTCTGCCAGCTGCATTGTGCATCCCTGCACTCATCTGCAGGGCAGGGATTCCAGCAAGGCAAGGCAACAGACAGGGCAACGCTGGCAAACCTGTTTTGGAGGGCGTTCCAGCTCGTGGTGGAGCAGATGAACAAGAACTGAGCTACAGAAAGCTGAAGCCAAGAGAACGCTAATCTCCTTCTAACCATGGGACATTGAATGTTTTTTATATTCTTTGCCCTATGCAGGACAACGTTCTGTCCTAAGGCATTAGCAGGTAAATCTCTTTATTATACACCATCAGCAGGGAAATGATGTCTGTATTTTCAGACATACAGGAATGTTGTGCTCTCAATTCCAGCTCCTGCCTTCAGGATTTGCAATCACCTTCCCAGAAAAGCCATACAGGGAATATCAGTGGTTGAAAGGAGCTCACAGTACTAAAAGCCTGCGCCCAGAGCCCAAACATAGGCAAGCCTTGACAGAGGGTAAGATAATTTTTAGCTATTCATCTAGTCCAACTAGTCTTAATTTATGAAGGAAACTCATTTCATCCCAGGCTATGTAGTGCTAATTGGGCTAAATCATCCCAAACTATTAGGTGTCTATGTGCTGCTCATTCAGAGTCACATTTACTAGCCTATCCTCAGCAGCTAATATTTTAAGGAATAAAAATAGGTGGTACTAATTCCGTGAAGAGATTTGGCAGTCTCAACAGACACGATGGCTAAGGTAGTATCCTTATTTCCCTTTACTGATGGGAAACAGAGGAACTGGTGCTGAAGGCTGGATCTGGCCAAGGTTGTGTATGGGACTGGATCTCCCACTGAGGTCAGTTCAAGGATCCAAATTGTGCAGCCAAGGGAGCAGGAGGGATGGACACTCATCATTCAAAGCCTCTTTCTCGTGATTTGTGAGATGGGGACAGGGTTACACAGATTGTTCAAGACTTACAGATGGAGGATACAAAGGCAAAATATTACTATGAGAGAGGAAGCAAGCTTTCTAACCCTCCCCCTGGGGGAAAAAAAAAATCAAGAAAAGACTGCTTTATTTTTCAGTATTTTGCAGAAGTAAATATTCTTTCTTAGTCCAGAATAAGGAGTCATGGAACATCCTTCAGGAAAAATGGCATTTAAGACATCTGTATGCTTGCCAACTGTTATATATTTAATACCAACAGAGAAGTGACTGCTGCAATATCCTAACTTGCAAACCCTCCCTATTGTAGTGTTTGTTCTTACAAGTCAACACCTCTAGGCCATATAGTTGTGACGTACAGATGCACAGACATGCTACAGACAAACTGCTATCTTTGGATCCTCTTCTTGTTTCCACAGTAACCTTACAGAAACAGCTAGCAGTCAATAAAGAAAATCAAAGGTAGGGATAAATCATAGTATTAGGTTAGGGAGGAACAGACCTTGAATACTGAGCAACTGATACAAAGTGTAATACAATTTAAGGTGTTTATTATGCTAACCCAGGGCAGGAGTGCGTAGGCATATGATGTGGTATTTACGACACATGTTTGCTGCTGGTTAAGCAGGAGCACAGATGAGAGAGCAGGTACAGAGATCTTTATGCTCACAGACTATTTAATGGCTTAATCCTCCAGCTAAACTGAGCTTCGCTTTGCTTTGTACATGATGGTTCCACATGCCAATCCAAGGAGTGACACTGAGACTTTTATAAACAGATGCCCCATCATTATCAGCGGAATTTGTACTCTAAGGTTAGTTTGGGGAAAAAAACAATAATGAGAAAAGACCAATCAAATATGTTAATTCAGGAGTGTCAAACTTAATATGAATTGGTGCTCATTAGTGTGACAAGTGTCACATTAATTGAGTCCTTTTTTGGTATCTGTCAGTCTATTGCTCTGTATTTCACGAATAGTTTTGCTCCCAAAACTGCTTCTCTCTAGAGAGCAGTTTAGGCAACAGTCAGATGAATTACCTAGTGAAAATTGAAAACTGCTTTTTCTATTAGCCACTCAAGGGGTAATACTCCAAGTAAGGAGCCTCAGCAGCTCTAATCCATTCTCCTCTGGATCATCACATCACTTTGGATCCACGTGGTAGTGAGTGCAGGGTCTGCAGGTATTCCATGTTTGTTTTAAAACACTCAGTTCTCAAATTAAGCACTAAAATTGTAGCTGCAGTAACATGGAGAATCATGTTTATGGCAACCCTGCTCCAGATATTTACTCAACATTTCTCAGTCTAGTTTTGAAATGAGATCACGTTTCATGCCACTGGTATTAACCTAAAGATTTCAATGTTAGCTCATGCACGCTAGCAAAAATAGAGGGAACAATAGCATTGACATAAGCTCCACTCTGTAAGAAAATTGGTGCTTTGTTAGAACATTAAAAAGTCCCATTCCTGGGATCAAAGCCTATCTAACTTGACTCAGAGTGACATGTCAAATTGGAAACCTAAGACTAAATATATATTCCTGCTGTTTGTTATTTTAAAGTCCTATTTGTCTCTCTAATACTTTTTCTCCATGACACCAAACAAAATAATGTTGTTTTAAGATGGATGTTGATCACTACATCACTGCTGTCCCTGGAAGAAATGCATGTGCCTAAAGCCTAGTAGGACAAAATGTCACTCAGCTGGACTCATTAGCATGGCAGCAGTTTTGCATTTACATCTCTGCACAGCTCCTAGGGAAAGGTAGCTCCCGTTTGGCAGTTCAGAGCACAGCATGTGTCTGTCTGCAGCTGACAATGTAGACAAGCCCTTAAAAGCCAGGCCATCCTTCAAGTAGCAAGCAAAACGGGCAGCTGCAGAGAGGGAGTGGCAGCTTTTGTTGTGCAGAGGCCAAGGGCTGAGTGAGTAATTCCAGATTAAATCTCTTGATCCGTTACAAACAGACTCTGTGGCCTTGCAAAAATATGTATCAGCACCTGATCCACAGAAGCACGTAGGTGTCCAGGGTTCAACTTTACATAGAATTTAATTGCCTGGCTACACAAGCACTGAGGTCATTTTATTTCTCCATGTTGTGACCAGACAAGGTAGGAAAAAGGTCAGCAGGAGACTCAAGATAGAATTTCTTCATCTTTTCATGCTTAAATTCTCAGAAAAACCTCGCCCTGCAGATGAACTCAGAACACACCTCCAGCATGCAACACACACTGCAGCCACGGTAATTTCCATCATTAATGTGGCTGGTGGGAGCACTGTCTCCTGGACCAAGCCATAGCTCTCTACTCTGCACACTCAAACAGAAGAGAAATGAGCTTCCATGCCTTTCTTTGTGGAAGGGCTTCAAACCCCTAACTCCTTTTTCCTATGGGATGCCAGGCTTTTGGCAAGCCTAGGAATAGCAAAAAGGCGATGTGCATGGGGGAGCCTCTGTTCTTTCTGTACTCATTTGTAACAAAAAAGCTAAGATTTAAGGTGTCAGTGAGCAAGGAAACAAATTTATGTAAAGATGCTTTAGTGCAAAAAACCCAATGAGCATCTCCTGGTCAGGGATGGAATTGGGGAGTTGGGTTATCCTAGGAAAGCCTGTCTTGATCTCAGGTCTCCAGGCTTTGTACAAATCCAACAGTGGGAGGAGATCAAAAGCACGTCTTCAGCATGTGCACTGGCTTCTAGGAAGCCCAGTTGTAGGCACCTACCCATTCCCGTGACCTCCATAGAAAACAAAAGCCCTACCTGAAATTATGAACTCTGCCATGGAGCTGGACACATAATGCCTAAGTGTCTTTGTGGGATTTTCCCAGTAGCTTCTCTTGGCTTCCCATGTGGGCTTTGGGGATTATTTCTTTATTTTACCTCTGGGGTCTGTTCTAGTACTAGTATATTAACAACTACTAGTCCTTTGCAATGACAGTAAAACAGCCAGGGAAACCTCTAAGTTCAGGAGAGCCTTTCAGAACAGGCAGAAAGGCTTTGTGGAGTGAGTCAATACTAAATTCCTTAGACTGAAAGAGAGGATTCAGACAAATTTTGTTTACACAGGAAAAGTGAGAAACTATAATTTTAACAGCATTTCACAAGTGTCACTGGTCTTTCTAGGAAACCATGTAAAGGGATATCTTCACAACTAACAGGCACTCTCCAACAGACTACAGTGGTGAGTGACGTTGCTAAATGAAAGATTGGTTCTTTTGCTCTTTCCAGCACAGTTAGTGCGGATGCAATTGAAAGGCTGGTCATTTTGCAATAAAAGACTTGAATGGGCTTCCGTCTTTTCAGTTAATCCAAGGTTGTTTTTTATGAAGGAATATACATTCCCTCTTTGACCTTAATAAAAGTGAGGAGGTCATTGTGTAAAAAAGATAATTAATTTTCCAGGGTTTTTATTAGAAAAAAAAATGGTAAAGGAAGTGCCCAAAGTGTGCAATTAGCAACCATTAAACCAATAAAATATTGACCCTAATTTTTTCCTTTATCTATTTCCTCCCAGTTCCAACATTTGAAGCAATAATAGTGGCTAACAATCAATGGGTTCCTAATGAGACCAGCTCACACTACACCCACAATAATTATCTTTTGAAAAATCAATACGGAAGGAAAGGCGAAAACAATTTGATATAAGGCGTGACTTCCTCTGTTTCTGTTTATACTTATGTACAAGATCCCTCTCCCTCTGCAGCTTCCCCCACCTTAGAGGCAGGAAAGATGACTCCATCTTGGAAGATAATAACATAATTAAGATGTATGAGATGTGCCTGTCTGTGACACGTGAAATAAAAATATAATGAAGGAAACAATGCAAGCATGTATAAAGGGCCTCCTCACCCTCAGCAATAGCATTTGCTGCCATGAACAATATTCTTAATCAGAAAAAATAGTTCTTCATAGTAATCATGCTTCATACAATGATATTCACAACAGACCCAGGGTGGCATAGCTGAGCAGGTATCAAAATACAGAAGTAATTTTGCTATGAAATACCCGGGAAATTACATCCTGAACCTCTTCTTGCTGTGGATGTTTCTGTAGGGACTGGGTCATCACCGTTGATCCAGTTTTCACTGGAAAATAATTTAATAAAAGTGGAATGAACACAGAATTTCAACCTAGTTCCATAGATATAGATTATATCCCATGACTCCAGGGTGATACTGTGTAAGCTTTAAGAAGCTTTGTGTCTGTTTCAATAAATGTCACAAACCAGTGCAGCAACTGAATATATCCATGGTTGTGATGAAGGATAAAAGTCGTTAATGCTACCTTTGCCATACCCATCCCATTGACCTTCACTCATCCACCACCTCAGCAAAGGGGTCTGATTTTTAATTTGAGGTTGAGAGCATGAAAATATTGGCTGCAATGAACACCCATAATAAGATACAAAGATTTTGAACAAAGATTTGAGATTAGGAATTGCAGGGACTGTGTTTCCATGTGCAAACTACCAGGCTTGATGTGAAAGTTGTGGGTATAACCAAAGAAATCTTCACAACCTGCCACATAAATAATGCTGGTTACAAAGCCATCTGAAGCTATCTCAGATTAGTTCCCTTTAACATTGCCAGGCAAAAAAATAACATAGTAATGAGTGTCATTGGAAAATAATTAAATCTGAGATTTCCATCTGGCTAAAATATAGGGTGATGGTGGGCAATTAGACCTCATCTACAACCCAGACAAGTAGGGCAGGAATAGAAACACCCATTCAGTTGAACTGAATGCCCTCCTACTCTTACCACTCACACTTTGCTTTAGCATCAGGATGTCTCAGGCTTTAAATGAAATGTCAAATATAATTTGGCTCTGGATACACAAGATATATGATTGCCCTTGGAGAAAGTTGATAACTCAGCACACTCTGTGTCAAATGTGTATCTACCTGATAGCTCACTCCATAAAAAGGACTAGCCTGCTTTCCTTCAACTGTGTAAAATGGTCAAACTCCAAACAGACCTGCCTGCAATTTACACAAATAAGTCCATTTTGAAAGAAAACCTTCATATCAGAAAGGAGAAATGGCTTATAGAAAGTTGACTCCAAGTTACATTTCCAAATGACACCACCGCACATTACATTAGCATTCAGTGACTGGAAGGCAGTTACCATACATGCTGCAGAGAGCTCAGCATCAGATGAGGAATTATGTTAAATGACACATTTGGATTTCTCTGAGACTCGATCTGGAAACTTTCATTTGGAATCATGGTGGATTTTCAGAAAGGTTTTAACTGCTTGAAGTCCAAGCAAGGCAGAAAACACAGAGAGGATATTTATGATTATTGATGGCTTCAGCATTCCTTACAACGTCTACTGCATCTAAATTTTGTGCTGAGAGAATGGAAAGTTTATCTGAACACATTTGCTTCCAGTTTAGATGACCTTTTAAAATCAGGTATTTTCTATGTACACAAGCAAGGTCACGGGCCTGATTTAAAAAATTATTTTAAAAAAATAATAAGTATTTAACTTTGTTGTGCGTCTCTACCTGCTGTATTCGTGTGGCACTGGAATATATATACTGCCAATGAATCTTTTCTGCGCTTTTACCTGTTGTTTGCAGGCATCACTCAGAAAACATGATTTCAGTCTGATCATTTTGTATTTTTTTTTGTGCTTTTTATCTCTTATGTAGTCTATCTTCAAAACTGGAATGCATCGTGTCTGTTCCACTATTAGCATGTAAAATACACTAGGAGAAAACTCGAAACTTTGCACATTGCCATTTAGACTTTTCCATTTTTTAAAAGCCACAGTGGTAAAATGTAAAGTCAGTAACAGACACTGTACAGAAAGACATAAATAGACAGACAGTATACTTGCCAGTCACAGAACATGAGAAATGCCTTATATACCCAAATAAAAGCTTATAACCTAAGCTTATCAGTGATGAGGTTACATATGTGATATTTTGTCCTTTTGTTCCAAAAGCAGTGGATAGTAATTTTGGATCCTGTACCTAAAAAAAAAAATCTCAACTTTTGTAGACTCATGCTTGAGACAGGAAAGAGATTCAATTAAAACAGCAGTTTATCCCCATTTTCTTCTCTTTCTTGAACAGAGTAAGTATTTTGCACTGCTTTGGCATCTTTATTTCTAACATGACTGATAAAGAACTGGAATGTGTCTCCTTAAATTAACACGTGATCATTTTATACTCAAATTTTTAGTCATTATTAACCTGTGCTACTGTGTATAATCCCTCCTTTTCCTCATCCTCCTTACTCCAGCCTAGTATTTCTCTTTCTCTGTCCTTCCCACACTCTCAGTGGTCTTTCACATCCTCAGTTCTCTGTTCCCCCATTCCTCCTGCCTGCCCCCCGCCCCCCCAGTCAAGCACCTCATGAGCAGCTTTGCTTCTTGTCCTTGAAGAAGCCAATGATGTTTCTCTCCTCAAATTTCCACCTTCTGTTCTACCTACACTGTCTCATTCATGCCCTTCTACAGCTGTTGTATTCTTCAATGTAAGAGCTCCCAGAAGCTGAAGAGCTTCCAACAGGAGCTTTTAATCCACATTTGACTTTGAATTTAAAGATGAAATGTACTATTTAACTGGGCTATTATGTCTCAAAATACCTCAGGTGGATTCATTTCACTTCAAGATAGAGGGAAGGACCAGAATTAGAAAGAAACATTCATAAATATTATGCATTATGCCAAATTTCACAGAAAGCTGAGAAGCTAAAATCATACTGAACATACAGACATAGGAAATAAACACATCTAGATCACCAAGGTTACCTAGGATCTCTTAACTTTGCCTCTTTAGCCACAGAAAGTCTTACACTCCAACTGTCCATCTGCTGTGTGTTCCTATGGTATTTGCATTGCCATCTCAGTTGAGAAGAATTACCAGTCCTTTGCTGGAGCAGTATCCCTCTTTTCTCTGAATGTTGCAATATACCTAAAATCTGTGGTAAATCTGCAGCCAGCTTCCCTGAACATTTGATCTTGAAGTTGTCATTTCCGTTAACCTGCATTTTTCATTATATGGATCTATAATACATGCTCATTTCTTTCTGTAAAACCAGTGTTCTGTATTCCTTGTTCCTCTGTAGGCCTTCCTGTATACTCATTCCTAGGAAATAATTTCATTACTATGAAATAATAGTATCAGTACAGAGACAAACAATAACAGCTCGGCACTGCAGGATAGCAAGCTCAATCTATGTCCTCCTCAAAATTTTTGACAGAGCAGAAGGAAAGAAAAACAGATGGCTTTGCAGCATGACCAGAAGGTTAACAAAGCTAGGCCTTTTCCAATGAGCTATAAGATTATTGTTGCTTTTCTCTCTAGATCAATATTTATTATATGTTCCAATTTCATTCAGATATTGAATTTGTTTTATTGGGCAAACAGCTGCAATCTCCGTTCCCTGTCCCTTAGCAAATATTATTTCAAACTTCTTTTGAATTCACATTGCACAAATGTGATTCTGCTGCACTCACAACAGCTTTTCCATTTGTGATATCCGTCCAGGATCATGTAACTGGTCCAAACACAAGCTGACACATCGGTTTTACTGAAATACACCTTCCCTGTGTCTTTCTTGCCATGTCAATGAATAACTCTCCTCCCATGGGCTGCGTAACTCTGGTGGTCCATCATGGCAGTCAGGTAAGTTGTTGTCACTGGATGAGAAAACACACTGCCTGAATATTATTTTCATAGTTAGGAATTAAAGTATATGGTTGTCCCTCAAACAAAAATACAGTAACCACTAAGACTAGAGGGCTAACAGTTGTCTGTCACCGCCCTGGGGAATATTGGAGTTGATCAATCTTCTTCAATCACAGCCTTAATCTGCTTTATTTTTTTTAATTATGACTTTTCTCAGAAATAAACGATGTATGAATACAGACCTTTTGAGCACCATTTCCTTCAGTCAATAATCTCCAATCTATTTCCTGTGGTGTTTTGTCAATTTTGTTTGAAGCAGAAAGACCAGATATAGAAGAAAATGGGCATGAAGTCAGAAAAAGTATAGTCATAGGTAAACTAATGTCACAGAACTGAAGACATATAACTCCAGTCATTTCCATTTACATAAAGAACGTGGGAAGAAAGATCACTACCGTTTGGAGTGTGGTTGTTTGAGCACTTTGGGAACTGGAGATCAACCACGGTCACGAAGCAGCTGCGAAGCGATACCATGCAGAAATATCACCACTTCACACTGGTTTCAGGATTTCAGTCTGTTTTCTTAAAATTGTAACAAATCTGAAGCATTAGAAAGATGTCTTCAAAATAATATTTTTTGATGTTTTGAAATGTTTAGATTTCAACTTTTGTTTTAAAATTATAATATAGAGCAAGAAGCATAGCTTTGAACAGTTCCTTCAAAAACATGCTCAAAACATTTCATTCCAAAATGTCTAAAAAGAATGCTAAAATATTGTCAGAGCTCTATCCCTTCACTGAACTCCTTCCTCGCAGTTTATCTGAAACAGTGTTCTCATAATGTAAAGACACATTTTGATTCCAGTGGAACTGTATTTTACTGCAGAATGTGTTCTGCTAATTTTTTAACCATGATTTCTGGGAACGATGTTTCAGGAAGCTTTAATATCCCAGCCAAATGAATAATCTTTTGCGGATGGTTGATCAAAGTTATTCCAGATCCTGTGCAAATCTAGTCCTGTGAAATACTAAGATTTTTTCAGAAACATGAAAAGGTAAAGCATATATTTTACCAACTACTCCATTTATTTTTTCATTTTATTGATATATCTTGTTTTTTCTCCAAAGATAGATGTTATTAAGCTATTTTTAGAAAATATAGAAAGTGGTTTTTTGGAATTAGAATATTTTATTTGTCTTTTAGAAACCAGAACCTCTTGGTTTTTAAATTTAAAAAAATGTATAGTTGAATTTTATTTTTGTAGAATATACTTTATATCACAAGTTTCCATAGGAATTTATTAAAAAGAATACTTTCCCAACCAGCTTCAACTCTGTGTGTGTTCCCAAGGATAATTAAGCATGGCTCCACAATCACCCTAAAGTTCATATTACTGCATATTTATGCTTGGATCCTCATGGCTATATATAGTAACCCTACAAATTCTTCTTTAATTTCACGTATGAGGTTTCTCCAAACACCTCCTAATTTTACCTTGGTTGTGCAGTTTGTCTGGGTGGCTTTTGATTAAGTAGGCTTTAAGTAAATGATATTCTCTAGCAAAAAAATCCCACTACCTTTTCTTGTCCTGATTTCTGCTCTTAACATTTTACCATCTATAAGAAGAGACAAACTCCAAGCGACCTTCAGAACAATTCTTAGAAAGACTATAGCAAAAACTGAAAATGTTGCTAGACTATATAACATAGGCCGAGAAAGCATGTATTTGAAAGTCTTATAAGTCACTAGAATACTCACAGAAAGCTAACATACTTGCAAAAGGAGCCCAAAGACAATGAAACAAATGACTACAGAAGTTAGCAGCAGGTATAAGCATTTCTAATTTACTTGCAGATACATACTCAAATTGCAAAGCTTTGTCTCTCAATACAAAAGAGGACAGACATAGTGATCTCTGTTTTCCCATCAACCCTCCAGCTTCCTTGCATCTGTAGAAATGCACATACAAATGAACAAAGCTCTCATATTCAGAGCCACCCGCTGAATGTGAGACTCATAAAATTTGACAAATATGAAAATGGAGGAAATATCCATTACATTCTGATACATTACTGAAGACGCGCAAACAGGGAACACACCAAGTAGGTTAAGTATTAGTATAAATTAAACAGAAAGCACATTTGCTCTAGCACTAGCCTTTCAAATTGAGAGTGATGGCATGATTAAATAATTGAACCATCTCACCTTGCACAGTCAGACAGAATTCCAATAGGAATAATTACTCCAAAATGGATATGAAGGCAAATCAAGCTCCTCGCCAGCTAATACAGCAGTCTGCAACTTGACTTTTTGCTGCTTTATGGATGAAAGTGGGATCAGGATCAACAGGGTGTTTTTCTTCAATTTTGCAGATGTGTCAATTGCTTAATTAGGGCTGATCCTTTCATGAGTAATTTTCTCTTTGAGACAAGGTTTGGTTATTGTTCATGTCACATTGTGCTGCAATAAGATGCCCTTAAATAGTTCTTGTTAGAATTAATTCCTGGGTTTGCCCAACATATATTTAAAGCCCAAACACCAGATCTGTAATCTTGAAGGCTTTCTTTCCTGAAGTCCCTGTCATGAGGTCTGGCCATTGTACGTGACATGTAAGCAACACCAGTCACACCATCCAAAGCTCTCCCATCACTTAGGTGGGCATGTCCCATCCCATAACTACACGAGCCTCACAATGGTCATGTGAGAGTGCATACATAGTCATACAAGCTGCAGCACATGAAAGTCTACAACTGAAACTTAACTTCATATAACTTGTTCTTAAAAATTTCCAGTGAAAGAAACTTTGTTAAGAATTGGCTGCCTTAGTTTTCATATCCCTGGAGTTTTGAAGTATCAGTCTTTTTTGCTGAAGATTAAGCTGAAACACTCTTTTATAGTATTTTGGTATTCAAAAGTGCACTTAGAAAGGTTTCTGTCTGTTTAACTGTGATTACAGGTACACAAGACCTTCCTTTCCTTCTCCTTTACCATCACCATTGTTTCTTGGCTTTCATTGGCTTCACTGAGCCCAGTTCTTCCAGTCTTCTGAATTTAGTGGACTGTAGTTTCAACTTTTCTTCTTAATTTTCTGTTTAAACTGCTTTTTCTTCATAGTAAATACAAATATATTCAGTTATTCTTCCCAGCCTTATAGGAAAAGTAAAGAATCATCCTCCTTCTCTAGGTATCTGCCTACTTCCCTCCCATTTAAACTCATCAAAAACACTGTCTATGATCATTGAAGCTTCTCTGCATCAGGGAGCTCTTCTGATGTTATTGCTGCAGTTCTTACTCTGCACTGAATCTTTCTTTACTATTGTTTTAATGACCACTTCCTGAGCAAATATTTGTAACTATTCTTCCTCCTCAGCCTCTTTTTCATTTCTGCAGCTTGGTATTAATTCTTTTTTTGTTTGTTTGCTTTTTCTCATCTTTGGAGTTTTATGGTAGTTTTTTTCTAATCAGTCCATGCGAGGTTCTTTTTCATACTTCCCTCTCTCCTGGTGGTCCAACAGAAGTCTGAGCTTGATCTTTCTGTGTTCCTGGTCAACCCAAATTCTTACCATCATCTTAGCATTCTTCATGTTTTTATACCCATCTGCATCTTGGTGCTCAGAGAGTTTGTATATTGGGTTTGCATGGCAAGGTTTTGGTAGCAGGGGAGCTACAGGGTTGGCTTCTGTGAGAAGCTGCTAGAAGCTTCCCCCATGTCCAATAGAGCCAATGCCAGCTGTCTCCAAGATGGACCTGCTGCTGGCCAAGGCTGAACCCATCAGCGATGGTGGTAGCGCCTCTGGGATAACATATTTAAGAAGAGGGAAAGAAAACCGTGCAATTGCAGCTGGAGAGAGGAGTGAGAATATGTGAGAGAAACAACTCTGCAGATGCCAGGGTGAGTGAAGAAGGAGGGGGAGGAGGTGCTCCAGGCACTGGAGGAGAGATTCCTCTGCAGCCTGTAGTGAAGACCATGGTGAGGCAGGCTGTCCCCCTGCAGCCCATGGAGGTTAACAGTGGAGCAGATATCCACCTGCAGTGCATGGAGGACCCCACGCAGGTGGATGCCCGAAGGAGGCTGTGACCCCAAGGGAAGCCTGCACTGGAGCAGGCACCTGGCAGGACCTGTGGACCCATGGATAGAGGAGCCCAGGCAGGAGCAGGTTTGCTGGCAGAACTTGTGAGCCCGTGGGGGACCCATGCTGGAGCAGTCTGTTCCTGAAGGACTGCACCTTGTGGAAGGGACCCACTCTGGGGCAGTTTGTGAAGAACTGCAGCCCGTGGGAAGGACTCACATTGGAGAAGTTCATGGAGGACTGTCTCCCATGGGAGGGACCCCATGCTGGAGCAGCGGAAGAGCATGAGGATGAAGGAGCAGCAGAGACAACCTGTGATGAACTGACTGCAACCCCCATTCCCTATCCTTCTGTGCCGCCGGTGGGGAGGAGGTAGAGAAATCAGGAGTGACGCTGAGCCCAGGAAGAAGGGAGGGGTGGGGGGAAAGTGTTGTAAGATTTGATTTTGTTTCTGATTACCTTACTCTGTTTGAATTGGTAATAAATTAAACTGATTTCCCCAAGTTGAGTCTGTTTTGCCCATGACAGTAGTTGGTGAATCATTTCTCCCTGTCCTTGTCCCGACCCACAAGCCTTTTGTTATATTTTCTCCCCCTGTGCAGCTGAAGAGGCGTAGTGATAGAGTGGCTTTGGTGGGCACCTGGCATCCAGCCAGGGTCAGCCTACTACAGTTTGAAAAAAAATGAATTCTCTGTAAGTTAGTTTTTAGAAAAGAAGCTAATGATACTTTGTGGATTTGTTTGTTTACACAAGTAGGGTGTATGGAGGACAGCTGTAACTTCTACTTTCTTTAAACCACTTATAAATATTCCCAAGATAGTTCAGTACACTGAAAAAGTAAAACACAGTGGAATTTTTTCCTTTCTTTGTTGTTTCCCATCATTCCAAACTGAAATTGTATCGTCACTCAGTGTCCTAACAGCTTAGTCTGTGCAACAGTTGCCCTCTAAGAGGTGGAGACCTCACATTCATGCCTTTGCAATTAGATTGGAGACTGTATCACTGGAAGCAATCCTGCGTGAATACAGGGACCGGGCTACGTAATCTCACTGTTTTCTCTTCTTCCTAGCATCTAGGACTTTGGGATGCACTGTGCATTCCTCCTCTCTTTGTGATATCTGTGACACTTCCCTGGGGACACAGCTGTTAACATGCCAGCCATGCAGCACTGCAAAGCAGAAATGTCTCTTGCTTTGGGAGTGCCTTGGCAACGAGTCAACGAGAAGAAAGATTGAGCTTATTGGAGCAATGGACTAACATGGCAAATATTCACCTGTCTGTAAAGAAAAGGTACTTAAACTCCACAGAGGTGGTCATACTTGACACTGAAATCACCCAGGCAGCCACTGTTGCATGGCCTTCTCTTTATAAATGCCGATTATTTTCAAGGTTTGACACACGGCAGTGAATAAGCTTTTAACATTTTGATCAGAATTATTGTTAACCAGAGAATCCTTTATGCTTTGTGTCATCTCTTATAGACACAAACCACTCATTTGTGGCTAGCAGTGATGGTGAATAGCCTACAAAAAGAAAATATGCATAATAAAAGCTGCTTTGTTTACCTTATAATTCACTTATGAGTCTGCTCTGAGTTAAGAAGAAAGGAATGAGAAAGAGCCTGAGATCAAGAATTATGTTCTTTCTCTCCATCAACTACTCAGATGATATGGGAAAAGATCCTCAACTGTGGGGATTTAGGGAATTAACAGTCTTTGATAACCTAGATCTTAGTTTCTGAAGCTCCATTTATGTTGCAGATAACTGTACACTAGAGAGCAGTCCAACTCAGCAAGCAAATTTAAGGTTTTCCCTCCACTTGCACCAGGTGGTCATCTGAAAGCTAACCACTAGAGCCCAAGTAACAGTAGACATTGAAGACAGCTGGCAAATTAGGCCTCACGGCTGCTTTTGAAACAGTGAGGGTATAATCTTATGCCATAAATTTATTAAGAAGACAAAAACAGTTCCCTATAGAAAAGAATTATTGTCAGGATATCTCTAGCAATGATTCTTAGAGGCTGAAATCCACGTCAATACTTAAATGCAACTTGGTTTATGAAACAATAAAAAGTACATTCCATTTTTCAAAATCCTTTGTCTTTAACACTAAGATGTTAATGTCTTCACAAACTACCTATTGTTTTTCAAAGACTGATTCTCATCTGCATGAGATTAATTTCAAGATTAAGACACCTAAATGCAAATGTTCACAGGTCAATGGAGATCTGCTTAGTACAGTTGGTGGAGCTTGAGTTATTCAGCAAACTGGCCACTGGTGTCAGGCTTTAGTTACCTACATGCAGGCCTCTGGTGACATTTAAGAGGCTCTAGGGCATATGAAACATTTGCAGAGGATGGTGGCTGTCATATGGGACCTGCAGGAGGCTCCACCATTTTTCAGCAGCACTTAAAAGTTAGATAGAGAACACTTGAAAATATCTCAGATGATAGCTCTGGATACCTACGTGTGAACAACTGAGCTGTAAATCCCCATTGACTATAAAGGGCCACAAAGATGGTGAAGGGTTTAGAGGGGAAGCCATATGAGGAGCAGCTGAAGTCAGTTGGTCTGTTCAGCCTGGAGAAGAGGAGACTGAAGGGAGACCTCATCATAGTCTACAGCTTCCTCACAAGGGAAGGAGGAGGGGCAGGCACTGATCTCTTCTCCCTGGTGACCAGTGATAGGACCCAAGGGAACGGCAGGAAGATATGGCAGGGGAGGTTTAGGCTGGACATTAGGAAAAGGTTCTTCACCCAGAGGGTGGCAGAGCACTGGAATAGGCTCCCCTGGGAGGTAGTCACAGCACCAAGCGCCAAGCCTGACAACATTTAAGAAGCATTTGGACAACGCCCTCAGACATATGGTGTGAATTTTGGGGGTTGTCCTAAGCAGGGACAGGAATTGGACTCGATGATCCTTGTGGGTCCCTTCCAACTCAGGACATTCTATGATTCTATGATTCTATAACAGGAGCTACATGTGGACATCTACATGTATATTGGCTTTTTGAATCTGGAGGTGACTCTCATACTAGTTGGTTCATTACAATTAATCAAGTAAGAAAAGACTGGCTAAGCCGGTGGGCTAAGATTATAAAGAACTGCCCTTAGTTTTCCAGTCAACATTGTGTCTTCTGAAATGTAAAAACCAGTGATTTAGTTCCTTTGGCTATTTCTGTGCTCTTTGGGGGAGTGCACAGCTCAAGCACATTGAGATTGTTTCAAATACCTCAGGGCTAGCTGACTAAAACTCATTGCATCTATGTTGTGTGCAAAGGTAAAGCAAGAGCAGGAATTGGTCCTTCAACTTGCTCCCCATCCAAAGCAGAACATGAGCAAAATTTAGGTAACTCAGACCATCTGAGCATTCATGTTGAATTCAGAACCAAGCTCAAGAAAACACAGGAATCTGGGTGTCAGCACTGTTTTTCAATTCCTCATCAATAAAATAGAGATTCTGAGGGTTTGTCTTGTTAATTTCAATACAAGTAAGTGTTGAAATTAGCTAATCTTTGTGAGGTTTTCTTTGCTTCACACTGTATGTTTGTGTAACATCAAGGGAAAAGAGCCCCAAGCACTGTTATAAGCTTCCTCCCCCCTCCAAGAGATGAATCAGGCTCACAAATTCTACTAGCTCCATAGTGAGCTGCTCTTTGTGCTTTGACATACAGTATCTTTAAATCCCTGTTTTTTTCTGGTTTATGACTTAGCTGATTCCTCCACGGTGACTGCTGCCTCTTCTCGGACCAAAGTGCAGTCTTTAACAGCCAGTCACCTTTTATCCAGCAGATGTGTCCAAACAGCTGGAACTCCCTTCTTATTTTCACATCAGTGACTCTCCCTTTTAACACATCTTTTTGCTCATTGTCTCTTTTTTGATACGCTTTTGCCAGCTGACCACATGAAGCTGATGGTAACATTTCATTTCAAAGGGCAGATGTCTTTGTGTGCCAGCTTATTCAAAGGTCTGTGTTTCTACCACATGCAACAGAATGAAGTACATCCATATTTCGAACTGCTTTTTATTTTTTGTGTGTCCATAGAAAGATCACCTTGCTTCTGCATTGTTGTAATACAGCAAATAAATAACAGAATCCAGACACGGGAGAAGCAAAATGCTTATTCAAATTGTGGGCTTATTATAGGAAAATACTTCTGAATCATATTTCTTAACATCAGGAAAGAGCAGTAAGATGGCATAGTATTTTCACACTTACCTAGCATCTCATTTTGTTAGTAATGCCTCAGTTATTGAATTCCATTCAGTGCATAATCAGGTCCTAAGCTATTTCTCCAAGTCAGGGTTGGGGCACCAGACACTTAAAGAGGACACAGTTGGTTAATCGTGCCTTCCAGCTGTATCTAAAATCACAGAAGGTGTTATCTGTTTCCTTGTATTAGCACATCAATGAACTGTTAGTTGTTCTTTAAAGAGTGCTGCAGACATCAGAATTAGCTATCAGCCGCTTTAATAAGCTAATGGAAGCTGACCATGTTTCCTCCTAAAGCAAGCAATAACAAGAGTAGCGTTTTTGCTGTTACTTGCTTATGCCCATAGCAGAAATGAAATAGCTGGGCACATCAATTTGCCTGAACACTTCTTAACACACAGTAATGATATCCTGTATTGAAAAAATAAGCTGAAGCTGTGCTCACATTTTTTTCAGCTGAATAAACTCTAAAAGTATTACAATATTCCCAAGTAAAACATCGGGAAAAGAAAATCAAAACCCAAGGAACAAAAAGAGGTTGCAAGATCATAACAAAAACACCAACATGACCATTTACAGGAGTTGAAAAAGCTTGAGGCATAAAAAACAAGCTTAATCCTTTGTATTTGTGGTACAGTGGGACTTTTTGATGGGTTGTCACAATGATTCCAAGTATATTGGAAATTGGTTGTATTGTAAAACTCTGATCCTTCAGAAAACAACCCTGATAGGCAACTTTAACCTACTATGGCATGCAACAGCCCTCTTAACTCACTAGTGCCTTGGTTTGATTTAAACCTGCATCTGCAACTGTGTTTCCTCTGAGGTCCTAGGTAAGAGTCAGGCTTTTGCTTTTGCTTTTGCTTTTTGACTGTCTGATTTTTGTACTTGATTTTTAAAGAAAAATAGAATTCTCAAGTCACTGCATTATCCATGAACTTGGGGCATTTAAAAATAACCCAGCACTGATATCCAAGGTAAAACTGTGAGTGCTGGCAACAAGCTATTTACACAGATCACAGTTCAGAGCTTCAGTCTGCTGTAAGGAGGCTTTACTCACGCAAGTATCCTTAGGGACATCAATATAATGGATCACCTTGTATAATGGTTCCTAAACCATCCGTGAAAAGATTTCATTTGGATAGTAGGAACAGAAATATTTATTCTGATTTTTAATTTCAGGATCCTCTTTTTTATTCTAGCTACAAATGAAACAGTAGAAGTTCATGCAGAAAATAACAGAAATCCAATTAAATTCTTGGACTTCCCCAAAATATTGTTCAAATGTAATGCAAATAGGGACAAAGCCCAAATTTATTTAAAACACATATAGTTCCACTGAGTACAGTGAAAAGCCAGTTTGCACCACGTGGGGATCTAAATTATGCCAAGAAACCGTTGTGTTCCTTCACACTAATAACTCTTGCCTTGCAGACTGCAAAGCACCTGTCATAAATGAGAGTCTGTTTCTGAATGTTCAACCCCAAAAACCACATCTTATTTACCCTTTGATTTTATACTCTGGTAAGGAGTACAAATCTCAGATGGGACTTCCTTGCATCAAAACAATAATATGAAACTGGAATCCTTAAACTGTCCTTTATTTGCAATTAAGTTAACTGAGCTTAATGTACCGCTTTTGCTGTGATAGGACTGGAAGAAAGGGAACCAACCTGCCAAAAGGCAAAAGAGAGCAAAAGGTTAAACTCTGGCTGAGTGGAATCAAAATGAAACACCTATTTGTTTCAGAAAGAGTAGAATTTCACGTTGGAGCATTATGAGAGAGTGACAGATGGAAAACATGCCTTGACTTACGAGACAGGGGAAAGCCTCACAGGTAACTTTTGTTCTCCTTCGTGTAGTGAAATCTCTGCTTATTTAAGATCTTTGATTTATTTTAGAGCTGTTTTTAGCTGCAGTTGCAGGCTGAGAATGCTTCAGAAGATGACAAGGTTGCTAATGCTCAAAAACTGAGTCTAGTGTGTGGGAGACACACGCCTTTATACATACAAAGATGCAATGAGGTATGATATGGACTTTTTGAGGGAACAATGCACCCATCAAGTCAAGAGCATGCATTTTCTACAAAACCCCCAAAGACCTATTTGCTACTTAACCTGCTAAAAGCCCTTAACCTTCTGTCCCACACTCTTCTAGCTTCCTTCACATCTGAAGGTCTCCAACTACTGCTTTTACTCCAAGGAGGTTTTTCAGTGGAATTACCTCTCACTCTCTTAGCTTAACTCCACCTCCCTCTTGCCAAAACTCATGGTCTTACTAGTGGTGGTAGACCACCTCATCCTGCTTACTGGGCAACCACCTGCATCCTCACGGTGATTGTAGCAATAGATCTCTGGCAATAGCGATTTCCCCTGCATTTGTCAAGCCTGCAAAAAATTACATAGCATACATCCCATTAAACTTGTAAGACTTCAGCCACCGACATTTGAGAAATCATTAGCTCCTGTTCTACACAGAAAGTCAAAGGATGCTGGATGGTTAATCACCTTTCTCTTTAAACATGTTGAATATATTTAAACAGCAGGTAATGGAGAGACTGCTCTCCTGACAGTCAGAAGGTGAGCTGTGCGGCTTAATATCACTGGTGTCTCCGAAATGTGTTTTACTTTGTCAGTCAAAGAACCATATTACGTTGACTTTTTAAGCATTGAAAATCATTATTCCTATTAATATCAGTTTGCATGCTGACTCTTAACATGGGAATGTAACCTTAGCAATTGTCAAATCTATTGCAACATTCTGATACAGAATGCAGAAGAATAACAACTATCAAACCCAACATATTTTATTGACAAAATCTGTTTTACTGCTGAGAATTGTTAAGATCAATCTTTATAATCCTCACATTAAATTTTTCCATCAGTAGCTGGCATGTCCAATATTGTAATAACATGAATGGGTATTTTTGCCATTCCTTCATTACTCTAAAAGAAATACTGTCTTTAACACATACCAGTTAAAATCATGAGCTATCATGTAAGTTTGTAGAAACAAAGGTAGTTGAGCTTTTTCAGGTTCCTTTCTTAAGAGGTTTAGTACTTGCCTATACTATCTTCCTTCCAGGTCAGCGGTGTCCTGATTCATAGTGTTTTATTATTCATTATTTAATTTCTCAGATCTTCACAGACACATTCTTACCCCAGAGTACTTTAACTCTTAACTCCTTCAGTATGAACAGCACTTAGTCCTTGCACAGTAAACATTTTCACTCTTCTTTTCTGTCATTGAATTAGTAGCGAATGTATTCACTCTTTCTCTGCAAATACTCACAAACACTCTTGAAAGACCATTACTGAAATCAGCAGTACTATCAGAACAAACTCCTTCTTTTCATATTTATATCCCTTAGAGGTTCAGCCTGCAAAATAAATGAGAGACCCACCATGGTATTAGCTTATTTTATTTTTGACTCACATAGTTCGACTATTGTGAGGAAATTATCTGTGGGATCCATCACTGCATTTGGGCTTCTTCCTAGTGACTTGCAGATGCATTGAACTTAATGTAAAACAAACTGATAATTGTGAGACAAAGGAAATAATTCATAGATTAAAAAATTCTCCTAGTGAGCTGAAGTTCATACTGACATCAGCAGAGGTAGGTAAGGATTATGATTATAGTACTTTTGTAAGTAATTACTCTCTTTAAATAATTGAAAGACAAGCTAAATGGTTAACAAGCATCAACGACAGTCTGCACTTCTCTAGTACATTCTAGCTCAGAAATGCACTATTAACTTTCATAATGTCTTGAAAAAAGAAAGTTTGGATTAATGAAAAAATTATTAGCTCCTCAAGAGTAAACAACTTCCGGTTTTAATTTTGAACAGTGAGATATCATCCTTCATTTAAGATGGATTCTCTCCTACCTGCTGTTTTGAGCTTATGCCTACTTGAATTCTCTGCTAGAAGCCCTGAAACAGAGAAACTTTACTTGGGCTTCTTACAGCAATATTTTTTTTTTCTTCTTAAAAGACTAGCTTGGAAATAGAATTAGAAAATTCTTCAAGGAAAGTATTGGAAACACACAGAGCATTTGCTTATCAGTTCCCCTAAATTAAGGAGAATTTTATTACTGATTGCAATGAAAACACTCTGTCATTAGAGAGCTATTTTGAAGTTATTGAATTTAAGAAAAGTATTTCACAACTATGATACGCAGTAAATCAGGAAAGGCACACCCTGGAGCTGAATATCAATAAAAATTTTAAGCAATTACTGAAATAAATACTGTAAATCTTTTCAGTTCTGATATTTCTCTTTTTAAAAAATTAACAAAAACTGATTAAGGGCAAACAACATGCCTGGTGTTTATGACATTTAGGGTATGTTACCTTAGGTTACCCTCCAGTCGAGCTGGCAGCTTGCAGTTTCCCAACCTGTTGGTGCAATCCTTAGGCAAGTTGCTCTGGGGGCTTCTGAAAGAGCTGCCTAACACTTTTGGAGCTTGACACTGCTTCCAGTACCCCTGAACCCACTGCTGAGCACTTTTTCAGTGGCAGGGCTGTCCTTCAGTGTTACAGATACAGCTTCCTAGTCTGATGGAGCAGTAGGTGCCCAGGTATTAGCCTGATAAAGAGCTGCCATTCCTCCTGACATCCCCAGGAGCTCAGCCACCACCTTATAGCAGCGCCATTCTTGAAAGCCCTAAGACTTGCGATCCAGTTCACTCTCATTTAAGGATTAATTAGCTGTTACTGCAGCTTGCTTTTGTAACTCCTCTGTCCTAATTAATTTTTCTAACTGTTTTGGAAACTATTGGAGCCATCCAGGGAACTTGCAGACGAGAGGCCAGTGTGCCTTCCTCATGGGTTGGTAGGTTCGGCTCTTTTGGCTTTGATTCTTATCAAATCTTTCTATCTATCTGAGTCCCTGAGGTTTTGCAGTGGGTAAAAAAAACAAATAAATTAGTTAATACATAATTTAGAATTATACTATGTTTTTATTAATATTTCTTGAGTTTTTGTTTTGTTTTTTTTTGTCATGTTTCTTTTTTTTAACAGAATAAATTTTCGTTTCACAGCATATGCCTTGCAAAATAACTGATGTTTCCTTGCAAATGCTTATTAATATTCAATTTGTGAACACAATACTTAGCTCCATCCTCAGACATGTTGATTATCAGTTAACCAGTGTTTCATTTTTCTGCT
The DNA here is from genome assembly GCF_965183815.1 of Platalea leucorodia. NCBI lineage: Eukaryota > Metazoa > Chordata > Aves > Pelecaniformes > Threskiornithidae > Platalea > Platalea leucorodia. The sequence goes on from NC_138858.1 coordinate 6,775,322, forward strand.
CCCCTCATAGCTAATAGCCTTTTAGATGAAGATAAGTTTCACTAAGGAAACTTTCTCCTAAAGGACTCACAAATATGTTAATCTACAAGCAACATTACATTTGCAATGTGGTGCAGTCTACACGTATATTCACACAAAGGACACTGAGAACCACTGATGCGTGGGAAGATGAGAGCCCAAATCCCTGACTAGCCTGGGGAGGAGGAATCCAGGCAGCAATGAGAAAAACATGGAGCTCAGGAGAGTCTCTTCTACCCTTTGGTAAATCCAGGCCTGTAAAAGTCTGTGGAAATGAGAAAGAACAGCAGGTCAGGTAATAGTTTTACAATTCGTGTTTGGTCAGGTCAGACTGACAACGGGAGGGAGCTGCTCTGTCATCGAAACGTGATGGGGCAAGAGAGTATGTGTGAATATCAGCAGTTCCTGGTCAACAGCTGCATTTTTAGAACTCGTTGTAATGGGGCATTCAGTAAGAGAATGAAAGTAAACATTTTTTAAGCCTTAACTTTTTACCATTAAAAATAAGGCTTCAGAGAAGGTTATCCCTGTTGTCCTGTCCTCCACATGTGTACAGCTTAAGGCTTAGCACCTTGGGAACTGTGCTACAGGAGTACAGGTAGATTACATGTGGCTCAAGCAACTCATATCCAGCTAGCCGAAATGTATCTAGGCTACACTGAGAACAACATAAATATGATTTTTTTGTCTAGCTCTTCTCCACCCTAAAGCACAAAGTGGTGAAGGAGGTCACTACTTGTGAGGCATTTGGGTATTATAGTGAGGGTAAAAGGTTTACGCTCTCTAGTCAAGGTCTTGTGTGATTGGTGTTTGTAAAAGGAACAGAGGAAAATTAAAAGTGCTTCCAAGATTTTTAAAGGAAGCCAACCATCAAATTCAGTAACTCCAAAATGGGGCATGATTGGCTTCTTTCACAGGACTGCGTGATATGAGATACTTGAGGCAGAAGTAATAAACTGCCATCTTATATTTTTGGATATACCCTCATTAAAACAAGTCTTTTTTTTCTGACAGTAGCATCCTCTGAAGGACTCTCCCAATTCTGCTTTTTTTTTTTTTTTTTTCCAAAGCTGATGTTCTCGTCTCATTTCCTCCAGCCATCTTTTCTCTGCCGTTCCTCTCACGTAGCTAATCTGAGATAGCTAATCTGAGATGCACCGAGATAGCAGTGCATCAGTTTTCATCCCATCTGTGTACCTTTGTAAAATTTGTTCCAGTTCCCCCTCAGTTGCACTTTCAGCTGACAAGTCCCCCATCAGATTTCTTTTCCCACATCTCCTACTTCCCATTCTCCAAATGCAAGTGACCCAGTACAGGAACGACCCTTGTGACATTTCAGTCCAACTTTGTGCTGTTAAACTGTCCTGTCTGTACTCAGTTTGGAGCAGATGTGAGTCCAAATCTTTGTATCCACAAGCACAGACACCAAGCTGAAACCACCGATGTAATTAGTTATTTCACCAGGCTGTGGCTCCAAAGTGGGGAATAAACTCTTCTTTTACCAAACAAAATTGTATGAGGTGGCATGGAGAAATCTGCATTATGGCTGGCTGTGAAAAGCCTAAACTGAGGGATAAAGACCTGCGATGCAGAGAGCAGCTGAACCCAGTCTTTCAGAAAGACAGTCAACCACATAGATGCTAAATCACTGAGGGATTCTCAGTTTCCAGGATGCTTAGCTTTGTTCCTGCCACTCTTGACTGAATTTAATAAATACCTGCTTTTCCATATTTCTCAAAGAACAAAACAAGATCTGAATAGCAGAGTCCATTATCACTCCATATGGTGAAGCGAGGCAAGATGGACGGGATCCAAAACACAGAGCAGCCACTTTTCTTTGTTCTTCTTCCACCAGCTGCAACAAAGAAAGTGTGAGGAAAAAAAATCTGTGCAGAAGAGAAAGACTGTTTGTCAGAAGACAGACAAAAGAGTTGTTAGCCAAGCCTATATTATGACCCGGCTTTCTGATACTGAAGGCCTGGTTTTATTGCAATTTCCACTTCCCACTGAAATAACACTAACTTTGCTGCTTGGCCAAAGCCAGTCATGGCAATAGAACAATTTCTCTCTCTCCTGCTACAACGAATCTTTTAATGGCAACTGGACTGTCATGTCTACCAACATACAAGTTCAGAGTTTCCTAAAGCTTCTTGCATAAAGCTTTTCCCCCACATTCATCACCCTTAAGTTCCATTTCTTAGTAGTAATGTGTTTGCATAGTGAGTTTTCCAAAGAAAATCTTATAAAATCATAAACAGTGGAAGACATTTTCATTCCTAGACAAGATCAAAAAGAAGATATCAGTCTAGAGAAGCAAGTAGTCTCAGTGGACACAGAATTTTCTTTGGAAATGTGTTTTTACGTTTTCTTTTAATCCATAAGTAGAAGTTGATGTTTTCTATTGCACTGATACATGCAAAAAAAAAAAAAAAAAAAAAAAAATCTTTATTGAAGAATGGCAAACTGCACAAGCAGCCAGAAGCCAAGGAGATGTCATACTGAAAGTTAGAGAAGCGTTTTCTGTCTGTCAGCTGCAGTACTGCACTCCAGTACAGAGAAGAAAGAGGGGTGCACATGCCACCAGAAGTGACTGGCTTAGGGACATTGAAGTGGTCACCTTTTCCAGATACACAACTCACAGAACAGAAATATTACCCAACATGTTCTTCAGTCTCACTGGCAATGGATATTGACCCTGTATCAACCCTGCTCTAGTGTTGTTTTTTGTTTGTTTGGTTGTTTTTTTAATGAAAGCATTAGGGAAAAAAATAAGTAAAATGAGGTGAATGGAAAGGTTTCACAAATTTGACTCATATGAACAATAAAATCTGTGCTTCTTGGACCAGATCGCCATGCTGATGGAAAAATGGACAACAAGGCCATGATGACAGCTTGATCCTTCTGTTTCAATGTGCGAAGAAAAGAGTAGTTTTCTACCGTCATTCCTGTTAATTAACTTTTTCTAAGGCAATATCCAAATGTTTTATAAGTCTTTGTACATACTGTTATTCCCATGTTACAGATGAGTAGAGTCACATGCGACTTTCATATCATGCCATAAATTCTACAGAAACACATCCACCACAGCCCAGTGTCATAGAATCACAGAATCATAGAATCATAGGATATCTCATCATGAGTGTACAGCTTTAATTGTGTGAATGAATCTAAATTAATCTCCTTAATCTCTTTACTAAGCTTCTCCAGCATCCTCTAAGGCATGCACTATGCAATCCAGACTCATCCAGACCTATGGTGTAGCATGCTGCGACTGACTGAAGCTTTTATGTACTCACTGAGTCTTACCTGTTGAACCTTGTTTTAAAGAGGGGTAAAGAAAAAGTAAATAAGCCATGAATAACATTCCCAGTGCTGTGGGAAATGCTGCCCCTTTAATCATCCAGCAGCTGGAACAAATGATTGCTCACTCATAACATACACATTGCAGTTGTCATAGAAACGCACTTAGCAACAAAGAATCCTTGACCTTTTCCCCATCTGTTTTGAATCTTCACAAAGGCACATTAATTTCTATATATTGATTTGTCTTTTTTTTTTTTTTTTTTTTTTCCACTAAGAGGGAAATGCCACATTTTGCATGGCTCCCAGACACCAGCAGAAGCCTTCCGTACCTTCAAGGAGAGTACTGCAGAGGCGCTGCCTCTCCTTACCCCTGCTCAGAGTATGTCACCAGCTAGTTCCTGACAAAAAGATAACTGCAAATTAGACTCTACAACTGGGAACTCCACCTCAACCTGTAAACTTGAAAACCAGTCTGTTTCAGTTTGGGAGACATGAGGGAAGTTCAGAGCTCTGTGGTTTTGGACAAAACCATCCAGGGTATGTACAGTCATAGTCTGTAATTAAATCAGAATGTCCCCTTCAAATGGATGCAGACCATCCAGGAAATAAGGTTCTATTATTAAAGTCCAATATGTATATAGCAGCACTATTGAGATGAAAATAGCCTTGCTACAAAGGGCATAGCTAAATTCCCAGAAGAAACAAAAATGGATGAAATTAAACCAGACTCTGAGTAATGGTGAAATGACTGCATGTTCTGAATGCACAGAGTTTTTAGATAAAGCTTGGCTGACCTAATCAGATTAGCCATCAGATTAGATCCCTGGGGTTTGTGTTTTTTTCAACAGGTATGACCCTATGTTTACCATTTGGGATAAACAGAATAAACTTAGCTGCAAATCATTTTAAACTAAAGATAAGAAAAGGGAAAATAAACATTTTTACAAAATATTTCAGTAATTTTTGAAGGATTCTAGCTTTTGCATTACATTTTTCATTTTATCCTTTCTCTCAAATAGATGATGTTTACAGTAGGATATCTTCTCTCCTCTCCTCTCCTTACTGTCCTGAAAAAGTAGATAATGAGGAAAAGATAAAAAAAAAAAATGCACACAGACATGTGACACGCCGGCACACACACACACACAAACACACACACACAACCTTAATATCTGTAAAGTAAAAAATGACAACTTTGAAACACTTAGTGCTTCTTGTGGAAAATTATTAAATACATCTTTTTTTCCCATTAAAACAGCTTTTAAAAATGATTTCAAGTAACACTTATCACCCATCTTAAATGTTTTCTGAATTATGCCACAGAGAAGGGATTGCAAAGGAGCAGCTCTCATTTGTGTAACAGCACACAGGACACAACAAGGCACCGGCAGCTTTACCAAAGCTTCCAAATCAGTGGATTACTGTTAAGGCTCAAAATTTTTCCTGCAACATCACATCTTCTTAGTATCAGAATTTTTATCTGGAAATCATATACAAAGAATAGTGTGGGTTATTATGATTTCAAAGATCCATTAGGGACCACTTCCTGGGTCATTTTTTGTCTGCACACCACAGCTTAGGTACCACTGGTGAAGGAAAACATTTGCCTTGGTTGAAGAGATGAACAACATGGCTACAAGTCACCTCGCATTTTATCTGTTCTGACTACACTAAAAGGGGAATAAAGGAGATGATACATAGTTTTGAAGACTTGGCATGCAATCAAGGAACAAAAAACCTGCATTTTGAGAACTGAGAAGTCCTGAATTGTAAGCTTTAAGTTGTTTTTCTGCACTTTAGCTAAAAACAGATGATGCGTGTCTGAGTCTAATGATCCTCAATACCTGTCATTTAATTGTAAACTGGAAAAATTAGTAAAGAGGAAAGCCAAAGATAGCAAGACAAAGCGCAATACAAAAGAGAAGCTAGACAGCCAGACATGAATCACAAAGTCAACCAAGGCTGCATTTAGTAGTAACAAGATGATGTTTGGATTTTCTCAGGAAGATATAGCCATGTAGGTGCACCTCCGTTCTTAATCAATCACCGCAAAACACCAAATACCATTTTTTCCAGCATTCCCAGTGACATCAGAAATTTGGTAGGTGTAGGAAGGAGCAGGAGGTGCTGGCCAGGGCACATTAGGTCAAAATTTTGCTTATGTGCAAAGAAAACACACCTTATATACAAAGCCAAGAGTTTGTTGTTAGTATAACTGAAATCTTAAAGGCCTAACCTTAGAATCATTATTAGTCCAGATCTAACTGTTACAGAAAGAGAAATAATATTCTATACAGAAAAAAAATTTATAATAATAATATATTACTAATAAAGGTGAAATTGTTATACGTGCACTTCTTAGCTTTTTACCCTTTTTCCTGCTGTTGCACTCACCTTACTCCTGCCGCTTTGGGTCCCAAGATTGGCGGTTTCTCTCTGCTGGTGGTGGTGGGTGGGTGTTATAACGAGTCACCAGGGTCTGGATACCTTCTCTGGGAGGAATATAATGTTCATGTAGATGGTTTTTTCTTCCTCACTCTAGGCTCCACTTGGGGTCACTTTATGTTGCCTGGCACACTTAACAGCTTTCTCTTTTTTCATTGCTTTGCAACTTCACATTACATCTGAATTTACTATGTATGCTGCCTTTCCCATATGTTAAATGTTATTTCTTTGTTCTCTTTGTTAGCCCTAAAACCATCTTTGTCCATCTGCAGATCTGCATTTCTTTAACCATTGGTGAGTTGTTTATAGACTTGGGGTCTCTGGTGCCAGCCCATCCAATGCCACAACAGGTGGCCCCACCTCTATTTCCTAACACACTGGAATGATAAAACCATGGTGGGACCACACGAAGGTATACAAAAGTAAAACACATTAGCCATAAACACCAATTAGAGCAATTACAGGTACAGCTAAATCAAGTAAAACAAAGCTGCAGGCAGGTCAAGAAAAGCTCAAACAGAGCAGATCAGACAAGCCTCCACCCTGGGACTGTGCAAACTCAGCCCATATCTTGTTCCTAGCAATGGCAGTGCTATATTACAGAGCTACAGGGTTATGGGCACTCGTGGTGTCCAGATATTTCTGCTGACTGGTTGGGGTCTCTTCTTCATGCTCGTAGAGCTGAATCAGGCATCAGATTTACAGCAGAAAACTTTCCTTTGGTAAAACTGATAGAAATTCCTTCCCTCCCTTGTTCCCTTTTTCCTTCCTTCCTACCTGGTGATATGACCAGGTCCCTGTTGCCAGCTCAGAATTTAAACTGGCAAACTCTATAGTGTTGCAGGCTCCTGACATACTGTCATGGTTTAACCCCAGCAAGCAACTAAGCACCATGCAGCCACTCGCTCACTCCCCACCAGTGGGATGGGGGAGAGAATCAGAAGGGTAAAAGGGAGGAAACTCGTGGGTTGAGATAAGAACAGTTTAATAATTGAAGTAAAATGAAATAGAGCAGTTAAATAGGCAAAGCAAAAACCGTGCACGCAAACAAAACAGAACAAGGAATTCATTCACTCCTTCCCATCGGCAGGCAGGTGTTCAGCCATCCCCAGGAAAGCAGGGCTCCATCACGCATAACGGTTACTCGGGGAAGACAAACGCCATCACACCCAATGTCCCCCCTCCCTTCTTCTTCCCCCAGCTTATATACTGAGCATGACGTCATATGGTATGGAATAGCCCTTGGGCCAGTCTGGGTCAGCTGTCCTGGCTGTGCCCCCTCCCAGCTCCTTGTGCACCCGGCAGAGCAGGGGAAGCTGAAAAGTCCTTGACTAGCGTGAGCGCCACTTAGCACCTATTTAGCAACAGCTTAGCACTACTTAGCAAGAACCAAAGCATCAGTGTATCATCGACATTGTTCTCATCCTAAACCCAAAACACAGCCCCATACCGGCTACCAAGACGAAAATTAACTCTACCACAGCTGAAACCAGGACACATACCCACCTTTCCTGCCATCTTATCTAATACCTGCAATAAAGTTTCTGTGATTTTATTATAAATCCCAGATGTGCTGGAGTGTGGTGTTCATTATGTGCATGCATGCAAGTGAGGTATGTGAGGGAGGATGGTCAGTAGATTACTCTGGACTATCCTTCTACCGCACAATTGCTTGACGTTTCCTGTTCCCTTTATCTGCTCCGATAGTCTGTACTTGTAGGCTTTCATGAGGTACATATGTGACGGTGTGCTAATGAGTGCAATTTACTTTTCCTGTCTGAAAAACAAACAGAGCAGGGGAAAGAGAGTGTGGCACTGTAGAGAAAGACGTGATGGATTTTCAGAGCTGCTGATTGCTGATTTTTATACAATCTGGTTTGTGTTCAGCATTTTTTAAACATTTGGGTTTGTGTCTAAATGGAGACATCAGAATCATGACTTAGGTTTCCATTTAAAATTAATCATAGCTGTGTTTCTACGAATCAGTGCCTAGGTGTTTTGGGCAGTTCTTTCTGAAGAACTCTGAAGGCACAATCAGAATCTCAAAAAAACATTGAAATTTCTTCTTTTAGGTAGAGCTGGCTTCAGATCTAGTTCCCTTTGTTAATGCAGGTCAGAATCCTCTGAAACAGTTAATTTCCCAAAGAGTGCCAAAAAAGACTATAAACAAGATACTTTGTAAACCTGCACCCTTGCCAGAGAGTTATGAGTTATTTTTCTTAGAAATATTTATAAAAAGAACAAGAACAAACAAAAATCTTTTTCGTCTATGAGTCCCATAGACATTCCTGAATCAAATTTTCCTGGTATGTCATGATGCCCAGTGGCAGGTTAGATCATGTCAATGAGTTCAAGTCCATTCTCCAAATGTTATTTATGTGCCCAGGATACTGCCTGGTATCTTGAGTTATGCAGAAAGGATGCAAACGACAACCATCACAGGCTGTGCTGGTGGAGGAACACCTCTGGTGACTCCCAGCATAGCTCAGACATGTCACTCACTCCTGAACAGGGCCAGAAGAAAAACTTCAGGCATTGGAGAACTGGCTAAGACTTCCCATGGAGATGAGGCTTCTCCAAATTTTAGTATCTGCAATTTATAACAGTTCAGTGTCAGAAGTCTTCTGTGTAACTAGCATGTATGAGTTTGCCCAACTTTACATGAGAAGGGGCTTGATCTGAATTTTCCAAGTGCCTTCAGGGAGCCTGGATGAGCCCTCTGCCCAGACAACTAAATGAGCCCACATGGATTTTTTCAGTTCTTCAGTTCTACAGCACTTTTAATCTTCCTAGTATTTAAGCTGATGACATGAAAGACATTTACGGCAATTGAAGATACTTCTGTTTATAGAGATTTAATAGAAACCCTCAGCATAAAATTCACTGAGCAGCATCTTTCTATTGGAACAGTTATATTTTAAACACCATTAAACCTGACGGAAATCACAGCACACATCCGTACATAAACCTTTCAGTAAACTTCAAATGCAGAGGCAAATTCCTCTCCAGGATGGGTGGGACATAGCAGCACAGTTTTAGAGAGGCCAGCTTACAGTTAATAAAGCCATTCAGCCTGAAAGACATAATTTTTCCAGAAGTGTCTCTTTTATGTAATTTGTCTTTCTTAAAAAAGCAAGGAGGGATCTACTACTGAGAAATGAAGTTACTGAGAGGTTGCTGACTCAGTGAGCTATGGGACACAGGAGTTTCTGCCACCCCAGCCCCAGAGAGCTGGGCTGCTGCTGTCCCCCATCCCCAGCCAACTGCTGACACCTGGACCTTCAAGCCCCTGAGACTTGTGATCCTGCACCAGGATCTGTACCCAGGCCTCTTATCCTGCTGCTGGCTAGTCCACTCTGAAGTTGCCTAGTGTCACACACGCATCCTCTGAGAGCATTCCTGTATAAAACACAGTCAGAAATAGCATTTGATAAGGACAGAGAATAAGCACAGGGCAAGGGTGCTGGTCAGTCACCTGTCTGCATTTGACTGGCCCCTTTAATCCCCTTTTACTTTTATATTCCCATGCTTTGTTCCTCCCAGTCTCCCTTGAACCTCTGTTTCTCCACCTTTGGTCCTTTCTCTAAACATCCCATTAGTAAATCATGCCCATAATCCCCTTCTTTAAAACATGCCACCATAAATTTTACTTGGTCCCCAAATTCTCTTCTCTGAACACTCTATAATATGTCCTATACCCTTGTAGGCAATACAAGGCAACACAGGGCCCTGTACCTTTTAGCCTGAAAGGTTTTTGGGGAGAATTTATTTGTCTCCCTTTGGTAGGGTTCACAGGAGGGACAATGGGCTAATCCTTCTCCTTTGATGGTCTCTGGAGTAATCAACTCAGTGTCCTCTCTTTTCACAAATTACAGGGCCTTCATGGGCTCCTTCACTTGACCTTCTGTAGATGTCTGTTTATCATCATCTGCCTTTAATCAAAAACCCTAAAAATTTCATTCCCACTGCAAATAATACATGGAAAGCCTGTGGTGGAAAGAGAACATTTGCAGCATGGGCAGTGCATTCACTGTCTGTGCAAATACAAAAGGCCAGTCTAGTCCTCAGACTGGAGTGAGTCACATCTACTGCCTGCTGCCCCCCAGGCACTATTTAACTGTTCACAGCCTCACAGCCCTGCAGCCCAGCATTTCTGATAGGGTCAGCAGAGCCACCTTCAAACAAAGGTCTTTTTTCCCTTCATCAAGATTCAGCCTGGACTCCAATAGGGAAAGGTAATTTATTCATTTGAAATTGCAGTATCAAATAATTGCATTTAAAATGCTTGCCATAATCCTCAGGGCATGAAACATGGGCCTCAGAAGAACCATCCTAGATCTCTTGTGTGTTTCCAAGGGTTAGTGAGGGCTTAGGGAAAAGTAATATCCACTACAGATGGAGAAATAGTCAAGCTTTCTGACACACAAGCTCTTCTTTTGGTCTGAAAGAGAAGCAGCAATTGTCAGTGTTAAATTCAGGTTAGGAACAATTGCTCTGAGTTGAACTCGATATGGTAATTAGTTAAATCATCCGAGAAAAAATGTTGCTGGTATCTGTAAATCAAAAATAAGTGTTCGCAGGGAAAAAGGTGATGAGGCTATTATCTCTGGTGGGGAGAGCAGAGCCAGGTGATTTATCACCTCCAGGAAAGGTAGGATTTGGCAAGGGGAGGGAGGAGGAAACTGAAACACACCTTAAGCTAGCATCTCTCCTGAGTCCAGGATTTTCAGTATCCAATGCAGTTTTGAATGCCAGTTCATAGACTCATCTTTTGAAGGATTTAGGGTGGGGTTTTTTGGAGGGAGTGCGTTGGAGAATAGCTTTCCCTTAAGATTCAGGACTGAGAGGCCAAAGCTAGAATGGTTATTCAGTGAGAAATCCCCTCTCCCTGATAACATGATGTTTCTGTCCCTTATTGATTATTCTTAGAAGCCTGTGCTGGTGCATAATGCTTGTCTATTTCTGCACACAGTTTCCAGGAGAACACATTTTGCATGGGAGTATGTACATTACATTCAAGTATTATCCAAGTGTCATACAAATAAAACTTACAAGTTTCAAAGGCTGTATTGTCAACATAACTTGTCATGATGGCTGTGAAAATATGTTTTCAAAGTTTACTTCCACTCTTCAGGAACAGCCTGGCTTCATCCAGAGTGTGTGATGGCTGATGAGGAATTGGCTTTGGTGAAGAGCTTTGAGAAGCTGGCAAATGCTTTGTAAAGGCTACAGATATCTAGGAAAATACAAGGAAAATCATTGTGTATAAGAGAGAGTTACCACACTAAGCAAAATGAAGCAGAGAATAGACTGTTGTTGATCCTAAGAAATGATTTCTACTGTCTATGTATATTATAAACACATGCAAACATATATGGTTGTACATGCAATTTTGTTACACTAATGACTGACATCAAGTGGCTCCAGAGGTCAAACATAATCAAGCCTAAACTTAACTGCAAGCACTTTTCCTGCCCAAACAGATGAGGAGATCAAGCATCTTGATCAAGTAAAACTGGATGCAGATAGCGGTGCAACTGCCCAGGGCAAAAAGCCACAGACCTGTAGTCCCGCTGCCTGCTTGAAAACATGGAGGGAAGATCATGAGTTTCCAAAAAATATATTCATGATGCTCTCCATCATTCAGACCACACTTCTTCCTATTTACACTTCCAGCAATTATTGGAGTGACTGCCCCTATATTGGGACTCTCATCCTAGAAACGCCCCTCCTGACCAAATGCAGCAACACATGATAAACTAATGATGTAAGACATTATAGCTCATCTTCTTAGGGGCACCCAGACTAACTAGTGCCAGAGGGAAAACAGCCTTGCTAGGGCCTTCCCACCCTCCTGATCACAGCTGCGCCCTGGCCTATGTTATAGGTAATGAAAATCAAAACAAAACCATGAAAGAAGATCAGTGTGACTGGTTTTCTGTCTTGTAATACTTTGAAGTGTGCAAGTTCACTATAAAATTGCTTTACTAGATGTGGAAAAGTGAGAGGAGCTTTATAAACTTGAAAATTTAAAACAACAGGGTTTTATGAAAGAGCTAGAAAACCACAGGGTATGACGTTCCCCAGAGGTTTTCTAGGCCCTCTTTTTCTTTCATCATGCAAGAAAGTTAAAACCACATTGGTCATAATTCTGATTTCACCTTATCAGCTCCAGTGGCTGTTAGAATTACTCCTCTTGACACTAGTACAAAAGGATATCCTGACAGATTCAAGCAAACTCAGACTTATTAAAAGCAATAAATAATTGTTATGATCCCAGAGAAGCAACATCTACTACTCTATTTGTTTTGTGTATGACTTCAGAGATTAGGGGACCCTGCTACTTAATTGCTCAGAGGGACACTAATCTTGTAAAGCTCTTTTCCTAGCAAATAGAAGCAGGACTCTTTAATAAAATTATAGTTGTTAAATTATCTGTATTGCTGGGAAATTACTAGGTCCAGAAACAATACCCCAAAACACTCTTAGAAGAATAATCAGGCTGCAGTATAAAGATCTGAAAAATTTGTATACGCTAGAACTGAGGTTTTAGTTCACAATTTTTTCTGTATGTTTATGTTATCTGGTCATATATACTTTTTCTTTGCCACAAAGTAAATTTTCACACCAAACAACAGTCATGGCAGGGAAAATTACTTCTCAGCCTCAGCCATCCTGGGAAGGAGCAGGCACTGTCCCTTGGAAGGACAGCACCAAAGGGAGGGCCAGCCATGGGGCATGCTCTAGCCAGATAAGGGTTTTCAGAAATGTGGTTCCCAAAATCTCTTTTGCACGTGTGAGATTTACAGACCCAACATGTACAATTTCTGATACCACAGTTACTTGGCCACCAGCACTTCAGCCTCTCTTGGAGAAATTCTGAATAACTATGGGTTTTCAGTAAAACAGTGGTAAGAATGGGGTTTGTCTATGTAAAAAGGAGATATTTAAAAAATACTTTTCCCTGAGTTTGTTCTGAGACATGGTTGTAGACTTCTGGCCTGGAAAATGTAATGTTGAATAAACTTTGGGCAAGTCACAGGTAGCTTGAAACATGGTGTTGTAATATGTATTGGAGTACATATCACACTCTCAACTCCAGGAGTGGCCATTTGCAGATGACTAGAGAATAATGGGACCAGCATTTATGATACAGTCCCCAAATGCTCTCCGTCTGTCTTCAGCTGACTGGCAGTAACGGTAGCTTTAACTGCTGGAAGGTCCATCTGTGCTGCTAATAATAACAACAGAAATGAAGGAAGGTAGGTCCTTGATCAGGCTGTCGGTTGTGTTTTGCAAGGAACTTTCTTTGAACCTATTTGTGTAGTACCCAGAACTGGCGCTGTTGGTCCTACCACATTGCATGGGATACATCAGCTAGAGATACCTGCCCAGGCTCCACTCAGTTCAACGCAGCTGACAACATATTTGATCCATCTGTCAAACTTAGACCAAAACGAACCATCTGACTGCTTGATCAAATGGGATTTGCTATGGAAAATGGGGCTCCTGGAGGCCTCTTATTATTAATAATTATAATGTAATAAAAAGCACACAGCTAATTGCTGATCCTCTGCTATAACCTGTTAGATTAATAGAAACAGTCCTTTCTTCTCAGGAGAGTAGACTCCCTTTCACATTACAAAAATAATTAAAATGTAATCAAGTGCTGAGAAGTCACCCAGGAGGTCTGTGTATAATAGCCCACGCATACGTTTTGCCTTTTGTGCTGAAGCCGCTCACAAAGGACCACATCTGTTCTGCCATCAAGTCTTGATTCCCTCCTTACACATGAAAAAGGAGCAGATGGACCACCAATAGGACAGCTGTACTCTTTCACATGGGGTCTGGCTCTACTGCTGGCCCTCCAGCTGTGGCACACCCCCAGTTACACCCTATCAGTTAAACAGAAAAGTCTTCCTGTGTTAACCTGTATCCTGTAATTGCACAACATTTTGTTTTCAGATTTGAAGCTCGGGAAGGAGTTGCAACAGGAGAGTGTTTGTCTGTCTGTCTGTCTTTCTCATGCTAAATACTGCTACTACTACCCTTACTCAGGAAGACCAAGCATGGAAGGGACAGAGAGGACACCTCCCTCGTTCAGTGAGGGAGCCCTGGGGATGCCATCTGGATCCTGCAAAGGAAAACACCCCACTGAGCCCAGTGACATGCTGCTGCAAAGGCAATCACAGGAGCTTGCACGTTCCCTGAGCACGTTTCTCCCTTTCCTGGATCACTTCAGTGCTACCTTCTGTTTCAGTGCAGTTCCTAAAGATGCCTTCACAGCATCTATAATAAACCAAAAGATTGCTACAGGTCCAACAAAAGCAGCACAAACCCCGAGCTCTAGACTCACTGACCAATAAATCTTCTTGCGGCTTTTTTTTTCCTTCTAATTACTCTTTTAATCTCAGAAGTAATTTGCAGAGGGAAGATCAGAGGAAAATTTCTACTCACACACACACTTACTTCTCTCTCTATAACCAATTTGCAACTTCCCTTCACTCTGGGGTGAAAATGTACTGCAATTCTCATCGTTTCTCTTCTCTGCACCTGTGCATACAGTCAAAACTCCACTGCACTCACCACAACATATTCACAGTGTTTCAGACTGGAGATCTTCATTATCTAAAGCATGAGGCTTTAAACATTTATTCACATATTGGTCTTCTTTAAAAAAAAGAAAAAAGAAAGAAAAAAGAAAACGGAATTAATCTCTACAAGTTAATTATGCTCATTACAATCAGAAAGAGAAAAGATTTTTCACACCCCTCATTTTGGATATGCCATTCTGATTTTGGGACAAAGAGGAAAATATTATAGAAATATTAACTCACCAAAAGACCAAAGTACACAGGTGGAATTTCACAGAATTTAAAGGGAAAAAAAGGAGCCATTACTTTATCCTATCTGACTTCTCATATTCTACATCTGTCTTCCATATGTCATCCTGATCTCATGCCTCAGTCAGAGTTAGGCATTTCAGTTCTTGAGAGTATAAACTATTGTGTATCACAGAGGAAAAAAGAAAGACAAAGATAGCACTAATGCCCATGGCCCATCAGTTACAGAACTGAGATCTGTTCAGTATGTGTGCCATACCATAATGAAAAAAAGAAAAAGAAATTGAAAGCACCCATTCTCCCTCAAAAACTTGAACCCAAACCCCAGTGATCCCAAGAAACAAAGCCTCCTGAAAACCTCTTTCCAGAGCTGAATCTAGCAGAGGTTTGGTTCTGGGTATGTGGACAACCAACAACCGAAGAATCTGAAGAAAAAGGATTCCGCTTTCCATTCTTCAGTATTAACTCAACTTGGCGAATGCCTTTGGTCACCTGCTATGCTAACGTGGCCTTCATACTCTGAATCTTCTGTATTTGGTGTTGGGACTCCCAGTTGTATCTGACTGCTTTGCTTTTGTGTCTTTACAAATCCTTTATCTTTGATGTTTTTAAAATGTATTAACACCATGCATTCAGTATCTCACTTTCCAAGTTAGCAAATTGACTTCACTATATCAGGTATCTCGTCCCTACTATAACTTGTCCCAAGGATGTATTTTGAATGAGCATGAACACACTTGCTAGGTCAGGTGGAAGGAGCTGAAGATTGGCTCCTGGTATGAGAATCCCATTTTGATGTCATGAGGAATTTCTTACCAGGCAGAGCTCTGAGCAGGCCATTGATTCCATCTTGGGTCAACACTCAAATAATTTTTTCCATTCCCACAAACAGGAATTAATGGACCCAAGGAAGCTCCTTCAGAAGTCTCCACATGAAGAATGCAACTCTTTTATGTTTTTGAGATTACCAGTGGGGTCTAAACAGTGGGCACCAAGGATGGAAAAGGCAGCAGTGCACCTGAATACTTTTCAAAACTTTGTGCCTACTTGACTCCAATTTCACAAATATTATATCCAATTTTCACCTCTTACATCTGGAGTAAACCAGTAGTGCCACATGTCTGTAAAACTGGTAGAACAAGAATTGTGGAGAATGTGAGGATTTTTCTGTAATCTTTTTTGACATGGATAACATGCTGACTTTCACATCTAATTTTTTTTTTAATTACTGTCTGGTTGGTGATTATTTACATGAGATAAAGAATGTTTGAAGGCTTCGACAGTAATTAAGTTTCATCTTTTTAGACTGTTCTTTACATGTAAAGGTAATTGCTTTTAGCTGTTATAAATCTTGTGTAAAATTCCTCAAGCAATAAACACAAGCTGTATCTCAGTAATTGTCTATTGACTACACTTTCCAGTATGAATTAATTTTCCATTACAAACTTCCTTTCTCACTGTATCAGGCTGAAAGTCTGCATTTTGAACACGTAGATATTTCCATCTTGTGTAGATTTGTCTCACATTATACTGGAAAAAAGAGATAGAGATTCATTGAGCAACCATCAGTCTGAATATCAATGCAGCATGACAATAACAGCGTATGTCAAAACTCAGATTTCCTCTGCAAATTCCCAGACAGCAGCAAAGACCCATTTCCAACCCTAATTATTTTTATTGCTGCTACATTGTACTCTTCTCTACTGCTTCTTTAAAAGTTAATGACTTGATTAAGAAGGGGACCTAAACTCAATGAAACTTTCACAGCAACCACAAATGAAATCTATCCCTACTGACTTAACCAGGAGTATTTTAAGGGGTAAGTCCCTGAGTTACCTAAAAGGGGTAAGTAGGCACTCCTGGGTTGAGCTATCACATCTCTCTCTGAACAAGAAGTTGGAGACTATAGCAGGACTTTCCGAAGTGTTCATCTGAAGTTAGGTGCCCAGTTTGCTGTTGCTTTCAGAAATGCCCCAAGGTACCTACTGGCATTTTCCGGTGTGGAATACTCTTCTAATTATAGCAGCTAAATTCTACCTTCAAAAGCCACATGACTCATGTGGCACCACAAAGTTAGGCGTGTAGCTCCGCAAAGGGTATATGCCATTCTGAAGGAGGTGCCAAATATCCTCCCACATCAAATCTGGGGGAGAGCTGCTGCCTTTGGGCCTGAAAACAGACAGCTAGCCTGGTGGAGAGAGTGCCAAAGCCCTCCACCAGAAGACACAAGAGGTGCTGATTCAAATCCAGGAAAATGCTGTAATGGATTTCTGCTTCCAGAAGACCTTCCTTGTCCCTCTCTCACAGCCATGAGGTCCCACCCTCCCCTGAACTGATGCTGGACCTGTGCTGTACCAATGTAATTAATTAAAATAGCAGAAAACTACCCACTCTTCCCTCCCCCAAGACACTTGCTGCCCTTTTAGTGAGGTAAATTAGTTCATGCAAAGGTCCTAAGAATGCCAAAGGCAGCACCAAACAAGTAACAGGAGAAGACACCCAGGAGGGGAAGGCGGAAAGAGCTCTTACCCCAGTGCCACATGTAGACACTGATGTGAGCAGCCTTTGCATTCGTTCCCTAGAGGACTGAAGCATCCTGAGCTTACAAAGGTCTTGTAATACTCAGGGAGAGATAATCCCATATGATTTCCCACCCTGTGCCCATATGCTCTCCAATGGGACCTGGGTGCCCCAGATTTCCTGTGTCTTATCTGCAGCACAGCAGAGGTGTCTTTGATACTCTATGACATCTAAAATGGCCCTGGACATCTAGGTTTAGGCACCTCAATCTCTGCATCAGTGACCCCAAGCCATGCCACTAAAAATTCAATATTTTCAGTGGCTTTAAAGGGATGTATTTAGCCCAAGAAAAGGGGATATATTAACTCTTCATTAACGCATAAAGTGTGAAAGAGCAAGGATGTCTTTACAAGCAGTTCCAAGTAGGAGCATACTGAATGCTTTGTAAAGTGTAAAACAAGAACTAATAAATAAAGGATTTCCTCCATACATCTATGTGTTCAGCACATCTGCATTTCAAATTTCTGAAGTCCTGTTTAGGATTGTTAATAAGTTTATCAGGCTCAGTGTTACCAAATTTCAGACACTACAGGAAAAAAAACGCACACACACACATGCACATCTGTAGATGGTCACATATTTGGGCATTTATTTAATAAGGGACATTATTCTATTCGCTAGTATTTGCTGTAACTGAAAAAAAAAAAAAAAAAGGATAAAAAAGTCAGATGCTTCCACCTGCAGAAATCCTGAGAATGGGACTGAAGAGAATGTGATAGTACAGGCACATAAAATGAGGCTTGACCATGTCACTTGAGCACTGCAACGTGAATAGCTCCATTAGCAAGAATTGTCCTTTTCCTTCTCTTTTTCTTGTGTAAGATTTGTCCTTCTGTCTGTGAAATAAAGACTTCAGCTAACAGTGCCACCAGATGGGCCCTTGGTGGTACTGTGTTCTCTGAGTGATATCCTAGTGAAAAAGAGAGGGGAAAAGAAAAAAAAAAAAACAAACTTCAGCATTTCTGTTCATTTCATCCTATCTTTTCATCTCTGCTCTGGACTTCTCTGTCCAGCAAGAAACTGAAGGCTTTATAGTGTCTTACATAATAAGGTGAAAAGACCTTGGTTTTACTTTTCAATGCAATAACTTAGTGGCTTGCAAATTTCTCACTTGGGGTTAATTGTATCTTCAGAACGCATGACCCACATTGCAGACAGACAGAATAAAACAGTTCTGTATACTTTTAATGGATTTATTTAAAAGGATGAGCAAGAAAATGTTCACTTAAGAGCGCCTATTAGTGAGCTAATATACTACATTTTTACTGGGATAATTAAAGACTGAACAATGCCATGGTCAAATTGAGGTCACAATTAAAATTAAATCAGTAAATCAATAGACTCAGAATGATCAAATCACTGCATTAATACAACACATAATGAAATCGAATTACAAGGTTGATAGCAGATTAAATTACTAGATGATAGTCTTTGGCTTTGGTTGAATTTAACAGCGGCAGTTTCCTTCCAGTAAGACCCCACTGGTGGTGTACCAACATGGTGTTGACCCAGCAGGTGAAGGAAGCAAATATCCACATATGTTGCTGTGCCAGTCTCTTGGTAGTTTTTCCTAGGAGAAATCTAACAGACAACAATGAGTCTTGGCTTACAAAATGTAGCTCCTGTTGTGTGATTTTAGCAGTCCCTCCTCAACTCTCATCACTATTAACACTTTACTGTGATTGTTCTTAATTACCGCCCTCTGTTTTTGCAGTGTAACATCGACTCTCCCTAAGGACTCAAACCAGAACTGATGATATAGACATATGTAACTGTGGCTTTGGGATAAGTCTTTCTCCAATGCAGAAGAATCCACTCACTAAATCACTAAAACGTTTGTGTTTTAGGGAATTATTGAGGTATTATTAGTACTACTCTCATAATGGTATTTAAAATACCTGTGAGTGCGGCCCTTCTTTAAATGAAGAAAAAATAAGGAATCCAGTTTCAGCCATTGGCAATATGAGAGAACATGAGAAATGTAAGATACTAGATTTCATAAGGGTTATTTTTGTTTGCTCTGCCTTTAGAGTCAACAGGTACATGAACTCAAGTACTCTGAATTTCAATACTGTCCAGGAATTCAGTCAATACATGTTAATTTTTAAGGTTTTGTGTCATGGAAGAAAACTCAAGAAACAATTTATCCATTTCTGTCTGCCACAGCAGCTGCAGCAGAGATAATGCTCCAGAAGCAATGAAAGGTCTTTAATAGAAAGGTATGGTGCCAATATTTTAGCCAAGACAAGCGATGTGAGATCTTGAAAATTAAGGAAATAAATATACACCAGTGAGACCAATATATTGTTTCCAACTCAGCTTTCTTTTCCTGGCTGTTCTCTCAGTGGTTTTTGGCAATTCCTATTTTTTCTGGATTTTTTTTTTCTGAGATAAAAATTCAGGAGCAGAAATTAATGACTAATTCTAATGGCTTTTGATCTCAAAACACTGACAAAAGCTTTTATATTTTTATCAGCATGTGCTCTATATATGACTACAACATTTGTGGTGTTTTCTCTTCCTCCCTAGTTCAACTTAGACTCCCTACAATGTTACAAAAATAGACAGGTAGTTCCAAAAGCAGCGTTAGTGACACCACTCTTCCTTTGAAGGCACCTGTCTTCACTTCCTACAGAAGGATGACTACAGTCTGACTTGCCTGTCTCCATTAGTTAAGCCTAACTTAACTACCCAAAAGGACACAGTTAACCTGACTCAAAGGTGAGAAACTTGATTCTTCAAATATCATCTCTGTTCTCTTAGAAACTATGCCATTCTTGCCATCTTTCATCATTTCAGAGCTCTGGTCTTAACCTCCAGAACTCCTTGACCAGGTAGTCTTCTCTCTTTAACCAGTGACAAAGCTCTCACAAGGAATTAAATAGTGCCAAACTGACATTCCATCACCTGACTGAAGAGTTTTACCCTATTTTAAGAGAAATTACAGAAATGTTTTGGTAAAAACACTTATAAGTATTTTAAAAGACATTTTTCCCAGTTACTGATCCCATTAATGATCCACTTCATCTATTCTAATAGGTATTTCCCATTAAAATGCTTTCAGAAAAAAAGGGAAATGTAATTTACTTTTATAATAATAAAATAATAAATATAAATAATATAAATATAAAAATAAAAAAATAAAATAATTTGTGTCTCAACATCACAGGATTAATGCTCGGATATTGTTTAAATTGTTAAGCAACAGGCTTGGGAAGCCATTTGCTAAAGAGAGGAAACACATATACTTCTTTTCATTATGGTATTATTGGATGGAGCAGACAGATTATGGTCTTGAAATGGGAGCACTGACAATTGCACATTATAGAGCACTGGTCTGATGTTTTTTTCTGGGTCTGTCTCTAGTAGCAACATGGTCCTTTGCTACATTCCTGTAAGAAAAGAAAAAAAGATTGCCAAATTTTGTTTGACAGTGGCTGCAGTGATTTGTTTTGGACCTGTAGCATGATTTTGAGACAAATCCCCAGATTGTCTCCCTTTACTGTTCACTAGTTCAGTTATCAGAATAGTTTAAAATCCCACTGATTTTTGTGGGACAGGGAAGGAGACAATGGCCTTCTTGGTTGGGCACTGGCAAGGACATTCAGGTTTCTCCAACAAGACATGCATTTACTGTGTGAACTTGGGTAGATCACGCAAGTTGCAGTTCATCTCACCTAGCTTCAGTGTGTGAGTCCAAGCAGCAGTCCAAGACAGTCAAATGGGCCCCTTGTGCTCCTGTCTGACATCAGTTTCAAGACCACATGCCTGTTTCTCCAGTGAATGACTAACTGACTAAACTGCTGGCTTTCAAGGCTGTTAACATGCACCTCGGTTCCTTGCCCGTTTCCCTGAGCCCTGTCTTTCAGTGGAAAGTTACACTCCAGACTTGTTCTGGGTTTGTGCCAGGGTTTTGTTTCAGAGTGATCACCTAACAAACATGCAGAAGAGACAACTATTCCCAGACCAAAATGTGCATTGTATGACAGAATTACTACAGCCTTGGTGTGTCTCACAGGCTCTGTGCAAAGCTGTCAAAGAGATTCTCCTTTATGTCCAGAACGAGATAGGAAGGTGGAAACCTGGGCTTAAGGAGCAGGACAAGCTTAGTTTAATGGCCACAAGCACTTCAGATGGCCACCATGGCTGTGGACTGACAACCAGCCATTCCTAAGCTCTAAATGGCTGGAGCGGGTGGGAGGAGGGAGATAATAACTCATGAACTTCCTAAACAAACATCAAAACAGATTTAAATGCAAGAAGGTTTTGTACTATTATATTAAATAAAATCCATGATAGGTAGCTAAGTCACAGGAGGCCAGTAGCAAGCCTTTGCTGCTGTCAAGTGATTAATTTCAATAAGAACATCAAAGAGAGGAAACAAGGAAAACAGATGAGACGTTTGCTGCTTAGGAAAAGACAGCAGTGGGGGATTTTACTCTCATTAGAACTGCAGCCCTGTGCCCAGAGCTGACATAACACATCGTAATTTCCATTGCATTGGATTCACATAATCGCAACAAGTAATAAAACTCACTTTTCTCCACAGCAGCAGTAAATAGCAGAAGGTATAGACATTTGAGAAAGGCAGGATAACAATACTGGTCTGCCCTTCCCTGCCCCAAAAATTCTGAGATCAAGTTTAAGAATCACAATATTCAAAAAGAAAAAAAAAAAATCCTTGTGTTGTGATTTGCAGCCTTCAGCTTCCTCTCAGATGGAGATTGTAAACTCTTCTCTGCAACTGAGAGACATTTTCATCTTTAAAAAAGAAATCAAAGATTTTTACATCAATAACCTGAATCCAGCTGTCAGGGCTTTATATACAAAGGGACTGAAGGGCATGGGAGCCCATAACACTTCTGTCACATTTCTGTGGGCAATATCCTGTCTAGAAGACCCTCCAATGTTACTAATGGTCATAGGAAACTGTCAGTATGGTCTGGAGAGAGAGAAAAAAGAATGTACTCACTGGCTTAGTACTTCTTTCCATGGACAAGCGAAACCTGTGAACAATTGTAGCAGACCAACTTAGCATATGGAAGAATTTTTCAACCCTGATTCTAGCTTCATATAGAACTTCTAGGGAAGCTTCAGGAAGAGCATAGACTTCAATGAAGACTGAAGATAGTGGAGGGGTTAATTTTATAATGAAGATGTTAATGGGTGGGTTGGGTTTTTTGTTTTTTTGTTTGTTTTTTTTTTTCCCTGTGGCAGAGAGTGGGACCTTCATCAGAAAGGATGGATGTTATCTGATGCTTGCGGAGAGCCTGGTGCTTCGGATAAACTCCACCAACCCAGCTAGATGGAGTTCAAACTCCCATTCCTAACTGAGTAATGTAACGCAGAGTATCAGCCAAAAGGGTGCAAACTGCTACATTTGGGGAAAAAAAAAAAAAAAAAAAAAAAAATTAGTGCCTGCTCTCTAGAGAGGATTCCAGAGATGGACTTTCCATGGACATATATGCACACTGCTTTCAAACACATCTCACCTACTGTGGGTTCTTCTCAGCTCCACTTAGAGGAGTTGCACCCACCTTTTTCAGTCATTGGATTGTCCCCAGTGGGAATCCGGACTCCCTAATACTGAGGCTGTGGAGCCCATTCAGGTAATGGGGGACAAAAGCCTAAATCTGAAAGAGCCTGTGTCCAATTTCCACTGCCTTCTTGGAAATAGGATTTAACCCACGAGTACTATAACACAAATTCTAGGGCTCTAGCAACTTCAGAGTGCGTAGAGGACACTGCAGTTTGTTACTGTTTGTATTGAGGCGTTTGTGTTCAAAGGCTAGATAATTTTTGACAGATTAATACAATTGCAGCCAATTTCACATATGGGAGATTTGGGACTTGCCTTCACATATTCAGTAAAACACATATAGCAAATGGCAACCTTAAAACACCTACCAGCAGATATTCATAGATCTCGAAAGAGAATTGATCATAGCCCTCTGCAAGCATGACCTTCTGTTTAACACAGGCCACAGGATTTCACCCACTGTGGCAGAGAGAATTATTCTTTCTTTCTTCCTAACTGAACACTATCAAGCCCAATAACTTTCTGGTAGCTGAACTATACCTTATTGTTAAGTAAGACATCCAGTCTCAGTGTAAAAGCTCCACTGTGAATTTACCACCTTCTTTGGTAAGCTTACAATGTGCTTAAACACCTTGACAGAATTCATTCTTTTCCATTTGAATTTATTTGACCTAAACTTCCTGCTATCCAATTCTATTATGCTTTAGTGCACTGGATTGAATACCCCTTCATGTCATTTCTCTGGTTAAGACTGTTACACAAACCACCACATACCAGACACCAGGGACTGAAATGAGCACTTTTAGTGCTAAAATCTTCCGTGTCAACAGTCTGAGATAGTTCAAAGGTGCTGCTCCATGGCAGGATAAGCTAAATTGCCACTGCCACAAATGGACACCCTGCCCCACTTGCACCAGCCCTCATGTTTCTAAGCTTGCTAAGTAAATCAGCCCTAAGCAATCCAATACTATAAAGGCAATGGATTGGGTTTTTGTTGGCTTGCTCCCTGAACTGGGTAGTCACACGACTTACCCAGTGCTGGAACACAGAAAGCTCTGACAGACTGAGTTAGGTTGTGATGAACTCACACTTTGGAAGAACCACAGTAGATTTGCACCATCTGTGGAGCATGGTCATACAACACACAGTGATCAGTACGTTACAGCTGATCTCAAGGAGATCTGAAGATGCAATCTCGAACTTAATGCAAGGCTTCAAAAAACCAACCCAACCCAACCCTCATTGCTCCAACCGGTGATTCCTAAATTAATCATCTCCAGTACATTCACCACCATGTGCAGGACTTCTGGTGCCATAAGAGTATGGGAAGAGTGACACTTTATAGATGGAATTTGAAAACCAAGATGGAAGACCAGACCCAGAATCCATTTCGCAGACTGTATATCCTGATCAACCACCAAAAAAGGCTCCTGTGTCTGAAGTGAACTAATGCAAGACAGATTGATGGACTGACCTGAATAAAGGTGACCCATTTTTCATATTGTTTTAAAATATTATCTTTTCCCCCTTCCTAAATAAAAGGCTGGAATGGTAAATCAGCTAAGTGCATCACTTTGATAAAAACTATGCAAATCTTTATAAATATAAAGGCACCATCTATAATAGTGACAGTTCAGATACAGGCTTTAGTTTTAGTTTAAAATATAAGTTCCCAGTATGGAATGTAAATGCAAACATTTGCTTTATTTTATTTTTTTAAGTACTTTGTACTCTGACGGTTACAAATGGCATGGATAATTTATTGAACTTTTCCCTCCTCACAAACCCAGTCCCCCCTTCTTGAAAAGACCCCCTAATATTATATGAGCCTGGCAAGAAATACATAGCTTGAGGGGCATTGGGAAGGAAGATAAAAAACACAGAAAAATGACACAGATTAAAATAAAATAAATAGCAGGCAGCAGTTCAAATTACAAAGTGCTGGGGGTATTAAAAAGGAATCCATCATATGTGCCAGGAAAATGCATGTACTATATAGCATTCCTGTGCTGGTCCTTCCCTTCTAACTTGGGGTCACAGTCCATCTTTTTCCCCTTTCAAAGGGAACTGGCTATTACTGATGTGACCAGCTCAAACCCTTGCCTATCAAGAAAGCAAAGAGCACAGCAAGCAAGGATGAAACTACACACACTTCTTTGGTTTCCTTCTCTAAAGACTTTTCCATCGTCTCTTCCCTTCCCAGCCATTCAATCCTGCCTGCATCCCTCCCTGCCCTTCTGCTGTACCAGCACAACAGAGTCTATGGTGAAGGCAAAGGCAAAGGCAAGGCAAAGGCAAGGCAAAAATGTACAAAAATGATAAAATAAATCAGAGAACAAGGTTGTGCTGTTTGTTTTAACTCAGATAATTTCAGAGACGTGGTTTAAACTGCAACCCTGCACAGAGTTGTATCAACACAGCTGAAGGGACGGCAGGGAACTTCGCATGCTGCAGAAAAAATGTAGCATATAACTACTCCCAGTGGAGTCATTCAGTCAAATGGTTTGCCATGCCCATTCTGCCTGGAGAGAACAAACTTTAGGACAGATTTAGTTCAATGTGATTGCACGGCAGTTAGGACCTTGCTCAATGCCAAAGTGTTGTGTGGTGGTTTTTTTTTCCCTGAGTTAATGTACATAAATGATCTTTTAAAACTAGAGTCTCTAATCTAATTTTGACTTTACAGAACCTAAATGAGGATAAGAGGAAATTATACAGCAAAAATGGAAAACCAAGGAGTCACCTAAAGACCAGAGACACTGTGTCATGAAAATTACTGTGAATTAGATAAACACTCAATTTATTACATGCTGGAAACAGCAGAAACAATTTTGTGTCTCCCCCAACAACAAAGCAGGTTAGAAATCCTACCCTCTAAAGAACACTCGTGTATAAAGCAGCACAAAACTCAGCTTTGTCAGGGTCCTCTATAAACTAAAAATACTGAGCCCAGAGCACTTCACATGTCTGCAGTCATTCCAGCACTATCAGATGCCTACAATGAATGAGAAGTCCAATGTATTTCTCAATATTTAGGTGTCAGAAATCACTTAAAGGTCCAATTCAAAAAGAGGGTGCCGTTATACCCTCTATAGACCCTTTTTTTTTTTTTTAAAGAAACCACTGTTCAGAGAAATAAAGCACTCCTCCCCCTGCCTTTTGGGGTTTTTTTTAATCATTTTCTTTGAAGACGGTAAAGAGCCATACAAGAGCCAGCACATAGACGCCTCAAACACTTCATTACCTTTTGGTAGGGCATTACAGAATAGTTATTACTTGATTACTTTAGGGCTTACTCTCTGTCTCTAAGATATGACTAGGATTCAACACATGTGTTTTCATAAGTTTGCCTGGAAAAACCTAAACACTAGAGAGGTGGCTTGACAAAACTATCATTCTTTATTTCACAGCCTACAGTTCTGAAAGTCAGTAATACAGACAGATGGTGGCAAAACAAGCCAAATTCCATGGGAAACTCAGATCTGACACCATTTTCACATCATTGTTATGTTACGTCAGTAACAACAAGCAGTAAAATAGCTTAATATGCACAAAGCGAACACTCAGGCTGCAAACAGCTGAAAATTATAGTAGGTAGTCCCATGGACTGCAAACAAATTCTCCAGGCAGTTGTTACAACATCCTACAGCAATAGTACCCTGATGCAGCAAAACTTTCAGGTGGCTAAATTTATTTGATTAGAAACAGATGGCACCCCTGGGTCAGGACGTATCTCACTTTAAGTTGGCAAGTCTAAAATTGAGACATCTTATCTACATTAGGGGTTTTGGTCCCCATTTGTAATCAAAAGAGAAGGAAAGAGAGCCACAGACTGCTGCTCCATGTGTCTCAAGTTGGCACCGGAGGCGGAAAGAGTCCAGCGTTTAGTGTGCCCAGCTCTCCGCATCCACCATGGACACAGGTCTGTACTCCAGCAGCACCTCAGAGCAGCCTTCAGGCTGGCTTACACATGGAGGAATGTAACCTCAAAACAGGGGCATAAGGAACACTTTAGAAACCTGCCTCTATCAGAAAGGCAGGACCATTATTACTGGCTGTCTTCTCATGAAAGATTTCAGCTGGGGGTGACGGGGATTGTAGAGCACACCTCCTTGGGCATCCCCAGTCCTTCGCGCCCCTCCCAGACTGCATGCCTGGGCGCTGCTAGAAGGAAGTTGCTTGCAAATGCTGCGACCGAGAACCTGCCATAGCAGCATCAACAGCATCAGGGAGCCTCAGTGAGGCTTTTCTGCACATCATCATGGGATTTTCATCAAATCCTAGTGACAGCCCCAAAGCCCTGCACTAAGCTACACGCTGTGCACTTTTTTCAGCGCTATTCCCCCTCCTTGCCTGTACCAAACTCCTTAATTTAATTATTCCTTTCTTTTGCTTTTTCTCCCTCCCAAGCCTCCTGCCTCCCCTGTCAAAGCCTCGTCTCGCCTTCGCTTTCTGATCTAATTAGTTCTCACAGAACACCTGGGTTCTGCGTGCTGGACTGACATCTTTTGTGGTGCACCAATCTTTTGCTTGCTTGCCTCAATTAGCTTCCATTGTACACCTGGGTACGGCATTAATGTGACATCTGTACAGTTCAGGGAACGTCTGCTCCATTATGGAGCTTTTCCATCACTTCTCAGAGAAAAAGAGATTATTGTACCCTTAACTGTATCTCTGCCTTAGCCAGAGGGATCATTCTCTGTCTCCTTGTCTCACATACAGCCACTCAGCCTCTCTGCAGATGTTGAAGCTTGGAAAAAATAGGTCCTGTGTGAGAGACGTGAAATCACAAACCATCAAGGCTTTGGAAATAGTAATTTATTGGAATGCTTGGAGCCAGAATTGCAAAGCTGGGTAGAGCTGTTATAACTGTTGCACCTTGACTGAACTCTGCTGTAATCCCAGCAAAGTGTAGCTCTTTGCCCTGTTTCGGCTATAAAGTTGAGAGTCTCCTCAAGCTGCATAGCAGGACTTTAAAACCTTCATTCGGCTCAGACTACTAGAGTTGCTTGCAATAAATTGCAGATCAGGATGTTCGGGGGATAGGTCCAGACTTTATCACAGATATTTTACATTTGCATCCATGGAACTGCTGGCCAAATTTGCCCCATGCTTTTCAAAAGGACATTGAAGGACAGTGGAAAGGGCATCCTCAGAAGGTTAAACTGCACATGATGTTGATTATTTTAAATTTAACACTAACAATAATAAAAGGTGTAACAAAATAGTTTGTTCAGTGCAGGCGAGGAGCAGTGAGGGCTAATGCTTCCCAGCAAAGATGAAGGCTTTCTCCCTGGATCCAAAATGATAAAACAGCATTTTTTAACAGGTCGCCATGTTGGGTTCATAAATTAAGTTTTTGTAACATCCAAGCTCCTAATAGGCCTTATTTTGGGGACTGGTAGGGAATAAATTAGCTAGTATAATTCTATTTGACAGATGTCAAAGGTAAGAACATTTTTGGTGCTATTGTGCTGAAGCTCGAAGGTTTAATATTATCACTTTTCATTCATCTGTTCATTCTTTACAGTATAACAACTGCTGAAGCTGATGGACAGGTTCAACTTTATGTGGTGGACCAGGGAGGTTTCAAAGAAATTATATGAATATATGTTTCATGGAAATGAATCTTTAATCAAGATGGGAGACCTTATTAATTTCTCTGCTGATTAAAACAGCTGTAGTGTGAGAGCAAGAATCATTAAACAGAGAAGCTTCACCAGAAATTTCTCTGAAATCCCTAGCTTTAGGAAAAAACAACAACAACAACAACAAAAAAACAACAAAAACCCCACTGTCAGTATTTGCACTTTAGCAAGCACAAGCAAATTCAGCTGAGTAAGAAAGCAAAGGGGTGATGGGTGGTCATTGTGTTGCATTAAACACATTTGTCCCAGACTATCCATCTACCCAGTCTATGATGAGACATCATAGAAATTGCCATGAATTGTATGTCTCAGGACCTCAGCAACAGATTGAACAAGAATCAGCAGTATACATGCTGTCACCCAGTTTCTGAATGGCGACCTGTTTTAGATGTAGCCAAATTTTGAGGTCATGTGAAATGTCCTAGGCATATTTTCTCCTATTCTTAGGAGAAAAAGATGATGATGCTAGAATAAAACTTCAGGTTTACTGTTGTTGATTATGTCTTCTTGTTGTTGCCATTTTCTTCTATTGTGGATGTTTTGTTGCCTCTAATTCACACAAAGAACACATCAAGTCTCTTCTACCACAAAGCAGAAATTGAGTTGCTTATACAAAACAGGCCTCTTGAGGCCAGAATTTAACCCAAGAGCTCTCTTTGGGTTCTTTGGGTTGCTCTTTTTCTGTCTTTTTTCTCCTTTTGTGACTGATTCTGTGGTATTTTGCTTACCTTTCTTAACATGTCCATGTCTCCTAGAAAACAGCTTTAGTTCACCAAATTCAAACTCCAGAGCAGTCTCCTATAACTTTGCTGGCACGCCTGAGGCAAATAGAGAAGCCTAATGGCTTTTAACGGCTATTAAACCCCTTCTTTCCAAGAAGTTTTATCCATCTCATTAAAGGTCTTTGAGTTATCCCACTGGATTATTTGATTATTAAAATTAAATGACTAAGTGTCAAGCTGAATGGGAGGCAATCTTCTAAACCACTTTCAGCCCATGATGAAATTTCTGCAAAGCATTTTAGCTACTGCCAGAAAGCCCTTAGAAGGCAGCAGGATAATGGAGAAAGGAATGGACCTATTTGGAAAGGGACAACTCAGCTGTCTTTAGAGAAGGGAAGCACCACATTGCTGTATTCAATTACGTCTGCACTAACGTGGAGAACTCAAGCAATGGTGCTCTTCAGGCACTGGTCACAATGGACAGCAGATGCTTGCAGGCTGCTGTATGGCAAGAGCAGACACATCCTTATTATTGCTAAGAAGCAATGTGTGACCAGGAATAGCCACATGCTTCCAAAGCAGAGAGAGATTCTCCAAGGGCTGGGGAAGGAGGAGCTTTGGGGTCTCTCTTTCCTCCCATAGTACTCCTTAGTGGGTACCTGCATTCCTTGTCACATAGGGAGCCTTCTCCACTAGTATCACAGCTTATTTGGGGCTCTAAGCAGTGCGCAGGAATTGATTTATGTGTATTTAAATGCCAACAAGGCATATCTTCCTTTCGACTGTAACTACTTTAACTATGTTCTTCGCCTCTCCTAGTTAAAATCTTCTCTCATCCCATTTCTTTATCAATTTTCCTGTCACCATTTCTTAATTTGGAAAAGTCCGGGATTTTTCTTGTGCTTTGTCTTAATTCAGATGATTTCATCACACACAATCTAACAGTGGCTTAGCTGAAGGGGCAGCACAGTATCACACACAGGCGAGAATGAGCCCTTGGGACAATGGAAAGAAAAGGCTAAACTGGTTTTCTTGCTAAAGAAAACATCACGTGGAAAGTCACTATGAGAAAGATTTGAAATAGGTTTTCTAAGCCACAACACAGGTGTCCTCTCCTCATCTTTTAGGAGGAAACAGAAATAAATAAGCCCTTTTTCTTTGGCCCCTGTGCTGAGCCAGTAAATCATTCCCCCTGGAAGTAGTGCATCATTTTTCATGTCTCTCGGACCGTGTGACCTGCAGACAGTAATTTCCTTTTGACAGGGGTCTCTTTTACATACTGAGAAACCACAGCATGTGACTATAGTGGAATCCCAGAATCTACTGTCTTCAGGGGGAAACTATTCCTTCCAAGGTAGCCTTTCATGTACCGCTGTGTCACTCTGGGTTCTTTCCTGTAGCATATAATATTTCGACATACTATAGTTAATCTGCTGAACAGGACAGCTTCACCAGTTGAAAGCATTGTTCTGAAAACAAACCTGAACTAAATATACATGTACAAATATATCTATAGTTTTGACTTCTTTTGGAAAAGGTAGAAAACCCTAAGACCCTCAATTCCATTTGTCAGCATGGCCAGGTTTGCTTTCATAGCAAGTCACTCCATGGAAGAATGATTAAAAAGAAGAAAATCACTATATGTTGAGTTTTAGAAAAGTCTTTCCAAACTGTATGAGAGGCAATTGACTCACTGGAATGTAGGCTTGACTTGACTGTTATGGACTAAAAGTGGTTTTTCAAAGCTCTTTCTTTGTGTTATGCTATCTATAACATCTTTCATGGTGCCTTTTCTGCAATGTACAATAATGCGAGCTCACACACAGTGAATAATTAGCATCCAATGGACTAAGAATAATAGATATGGAAGCAGTTTCCAAGAGGAGATTTATCCTCTTTTCTCTCTCGTCTTTTCAGGTGAGTATTTCAATAGTCAGAGACAGGAAGGATTATATGCTTAAGGTAATTAAGGTCAATCAGTCATCAAAACTAGCTGCTTTTGTGAGCTCTAATTGCCAAGGAGTCTGACAGCTTGGTGGAGCATGCCACATGGGGCCTGTCCTTGCTCTAGCCCCTGGAGTAATGGTGGACTTTCACTTAGTCATCCTGTAGAGAGTTCTCTGAGGGAAATCACAGAACAGCCTATGAAAACAAGCAGTGCTCAGGGAAAGGACTTCAGCCCCTGGCTTGCAGCCTGGAAGCCAGGAAGGACACGGCCTTTGGCCCTCCTTGCTCTTGGAAAAGTTTTATCAGTAGCAGACAACTGCTGTGATGTGGCTGGTGTGACTCTGTGTGATGTCCAAGTTTCCTGAAGGGCACATTTTGTATTTCCTTGGACTAAATCCATCAGTTTGAGCCAGTCACAAACTGAGACGGTCACCTGCTCTGAGAGTCTTGACTTAAGTTTTGGTGTTGTTTAAACTTAGAAAAACAGACATAATATTGTGCTCATCCTGAGGCACAATCTTTAAGGTCAAAGAGAGCAATTAAGAGAGTTGTCAGTGTCCTGCCTGACTCAGTGGGTGGTGTAAGCACCACAAACACTTAAAATGGGCATTAAAGCCATTTTAAGCACTCAGGTTTCTCCTTTTAAGTGTCTTTTAAGCACTCAGTTCCCCCTAACTAAGATCTCACTCTTTAAATAAAAGCATTTTTTCCTGCATCCAGCACTGCTCCTTCATGTTTCTTTTGTGTCTGATGCTTTAAATGTTCTTTAATTGTCATCACACATGATGCAAGAATATTATCAAAGCAATCAAACTATAGACAAAGGTACTTAGAACATTTACAGCTGCGTTCAGCTCTCCAGATGAAGCTCATGACAGCTTGAAGGCACAGCAAGCACCAGGCTCAGCTGCCAGCCACAGCAGGTCAGTACTCACCCAGGGCAGACGGGGGCGGGGGGGGGGAAGGGAAAAAAAAAAAAAGCTAGACTATCCTAAATGATCTTAGAGGAAGAAATAGATGTGATATTCCATGGAGCTTTTCCCACCCAAACAAAACTAACAGCCTTTCCAGGTTAGTAACCTGGAGTTCCTCCTTTTTGCCATCTCATACCAAAGGCTTGCAATGCAGGCAACAGCAAGAAAAAAGCAGTCTTAAACCAACACCGACATATAATTGATCTAGGTTCCTAATCACCGCTCCACAGGGACCGGCAGCGCTTTAAAAACAAGATGTATTTAATCACAGCGTCCCACTGACATCAGTTCAAAGGCAGCTTCAGCTGCTCTCATCTTCAAGAGAGAACTTTCTTGCCCAGGCTTCAATTAATCCACACGCTGTCTAATTTTTCAACATTTTCAACCTTGTACAGATTCTTTGCACAAAATCCTGTCACTTCCACTTGTTCTTTCTTCTCAGTTTGAATATACAGGTCTTCAGCCAAAAAGAAAATAAAAAAAATCCCTCTCTTATCCAGACTTTTCCTTCCCTGCACTGCAAGTCAAGACCATAGCTGCTTTTTGACTTACTTTATTTGTCATAATCAAAACCAAAAATAACCCCCAGGACTCAGTCTCCTCAATTTTAGTCCATTACAGGGATTGTCAGTTTTTTGGCTTGTGCAAATCAAGTTCTTCACTATTTTGCCTAAGAATTACTTATAATGAACAATTTCTTCAGCATATGCTCCACATTTTCCTAAAACTGTATAATTTGCTTTTTAGATATGGGAAAATCTTCAGTCTCCTAATTACAGCTATACTCCTGTGTTTTGCAAAAGGAATAGATTTCCTCATTCCCATTTGACTCTAAGTCATTTAAGTAATTTTATTTATACTTTTATACCTCAGAATTACACAAAGCCTCTGAAAAGCATATTAATTTTTCACTTGTTCTTGAATAGCTTTCAGTATTATATATTGATAAAAAAAAAAGTCTTAAAATACAGTATTCATCAAAAGAAGACATACGAATGGAACTTTCTTGATCAAAAAATCTGCCCTCTATGCAAATAATTTCTCTGTCCAAGGCATATTTTCTTTTTCTAAGATAGTCACCCATTTCTCTTTTATGATCTTTTCACTGAGCATTTGCAATGAAATGGATCACAAAGTGCACATGTATTATACTTCTAAACATACGACCAACTATGCAAGGATAGCTGTATTGTGTCATGTCTTCAACTGTGACCAGTAAGAAAAGTCAAAAGAGTGGGGAGAAGGGTGAGAATATATTAATATTTCTCTGTTGTATTCTCTCAGTTTCCGATGACGGTGTAGGTTCAGGAAATTCAATAACTGTGGGTAATACTGTGTTTAACTGACCCTGATGAATATTTCCTCCATGTATTTATCTAATTGCTACTTAGCATCCACAAAACACTATGATAAGGAGCTCCATAGTTCAATTATGTACTGTGTAAAAAGCACTTCCTTTTATTTGTTTCAAACCTTTCTCTTGCTAATTTCCTTTTGATACCATCTGTTTGTTAAGAAAGAGAGAAAAACAATCCTTTCTTGTTCACTTTTTTCCATATTACTCAGGATTTTCCACAGGATAGCTTAGGATAGAAGGGGACTCATGAGACCACCTAGTCCAACCCTCCTGCTCAAGCAGGGTCACCTAGAGCAGGTGTTGTCCAGTTGGGTTTTGTACATTTCCACGGATGGAGACTTTAAAGCTTCTCTTGGCAACCCGTCTCCAAATTTGACTACCTTCACAGTAAAAAAAAAGAAACAAAATGAACAAAAAAAAGTTTTCTTGTGTTCAGATTGAATTTCCTGTGTTTCAGTTTGTGCCCATTGTCTCTTGTGCTGTCATTGGGCACCACTGAGAAGAGCCTGACATCACCTTCTTCATTCCCTGACCCCAAGTATTCATACACATTGATAAGTTCCCCCCACAGCCTTCTCTTCTCCAAGCTGAACAGTCCCAGCTCTCTCAGCCTCTCCTCACAGGAAAGATGGACCAGTCATTTAATCATTTTTGTGGCCCTTTGCGGACTTGCTTCAATAAGTCTGTTTCTTTCTTGTACTGGGGAGCCCAGAATTGGACACAGTACTGCAGATTTTAAACACCTCTGTCACATCCTTCTTTAGCCATCTCTTCTCTGTACTGAAGCTTCCTGGTCCAGCTATTCATTAGGAGTAATTTTGTTCCTTTGCTTATCATTTTTACTCATCTTCATATTCTCTAGATCCAATATATCCATTTTGGGATGGGACATACACAGCTTTGCTTGCATTCAGTGTGTGGATGTACATGCACACACACAGTGGCATGAGGATGTTTTCTGTACATTCTCTATTCCTTTTCTAACAACTCCTAATGTTCAATTGGTCTTTGACTGCTACTGAGCATGAAAAGGTATTTTCCTAAACATACATATTAGAACTCTGAGATCTCTTTCCTCAATAAGCCTTTTAACAGATGGGGTTGTATAATGCCAGTTTTTCCTTATGGTATTATTGTTATTATTAGAATCACTTTCAAATGCTTCCCCCTATTCATTCCTCCTTCAGTTTTTGCTTTGCTTTCTTAAACAAAAACTGAAAAAATGAATTTATTTTGTGTTAGCTTTTTTGCCCCCTTTCAATTATTTTCCTATGGCAAAACAGAAAAGTGAATGAAAGGGGGAAAAAAAAGAGGGATAAAGAGGGTAGAAATGTATGTGTAAAGATGGAACATTGAAGTAATGTATTGATCCTACAAGTGATTTTCTTTGTGAGATGGTTACAGCACAGCTTATGGGAATGCATTCTATACTCACATGCTGGTCTATGTGGTGACAGAGGAATTCAGACACCTCTATCAACATTGTGGGCACAATTTTAGACATATCTAAAGTAAGCAGTCCAAGGGCTGAAGACTTCTGGCTTGTGAAACGGAGAAGGAATCAGAACAGTCATGCTTTCACTACCTACTTCTGCTTTGTAACTTGCTTTTCAAAGCCTGATTGGCTACCATGACCTGTGACTAGATTCTTGAAGGGGTCTGAAGTAGCTGGATCTCCTTGTACAAGACAGACATACATAGAGACCGCTTTATTGTAAATATTTGCATCATTTTCTTCTTTTCACATTTCCAATAAAGTCTTGTTTAACTTCTGACAAGGAGATTATTAGATGCAAAACCCCATGGGATTTGATCAGAAACAGCTGTTTGTTCAGGGGCAGAAGAGGTGTGTCATGCTATAAACGAGGCAGGAGTATTTGATGAGAAGCACTCAAAATGCACTCAGAGCCAGAGGCACAACTGTTTTGTGATCAGAGGGCTGGAACACCTCTCATATGAAGAAAGGCTGAAAGAGTTAGGGTTGCTCAGCCTGGAGAAGAGAATGCTGTGGGGAGACCTTTTTAGTAGGGCCTGTAGCAATACAAGGGGTAATGCTTTTAAACTAAAAGATGATTGGTTCAGGCTAGATATAAAGAAGAAATTTTTTACGGTGAGGGTGATGAAACACAGGCACAGGTTGCCCAGAGAAGTTGTGGATGCCCCATCCCTGGAAACATTCAAGGTCAGGCTGGACAGGGCTCTCAGCAACCTGATCTAGTTGAAGTTTATCTAGTTGATGTCCTTGCTCACTGCAGGGGGGTTGGACTAGATGACCTTTAAAGGTCCCTTCCAACCCAAACCATTCTATGAATCTCTGATTTTGTCACAGACAAAGCCTGGCTGTCTATTTTTTCAGTCCAACACATGGCTTCATGGTGTGGAGTCAGAAATTCACAGGGATGCATTACTGCCACCTTAACATTTTTCTGATTGAAGTTTTAGCTGAGACATTTCTTTCCAGCTCTATCCTACGTAATGGTAAGCTATCTGAATCTATTAACTGTTTTATTCTCCACCGTAACTTATTTGGCGTAGTCTAGTAGGCTGACTTGAAGGACTTCATTGTGTGCTTATACAATTTGGTTTAACAACAATGGTTGACAGTTTTTCTCACTTCGATTTAGAAAACATACCCCTCATTTTTTTCTGATATTTTCAGGTTGACTACAGTGAAAATGGTGTGAGTTGAATTATTTCTAGCAGAAGGTATATATTTCCTTCAGAGGGCTTCTCCTGTCTTCTCTGCAGCTATCTAGTGTCCCTTCTCATTTTACAGTTAATTTAACTATCAAGATCCAGCTATGTTATTTACATGTGCCTTTTCATTTGGGCTTGGATTGCTCATTTCTTCCATAATTATTTGTATTCTAGGAATGCTCAGAGATTCTAGACCTATGGTGAGAATCACTATGCAAACGTAATCATATGATCCTTGCTCAGAAGAGCTTACAAATTTAAAAGGTCAAGAGAAGACAACACAGATGGATGCAATGGATGAAATAAGAACCACTTGGATCCCTGATGACAGATATACAGAATTTAAAGGAGACTGGATAAACTGGTCATACATATGAAATGGCAAACAGCTGGCATGATATCTATGGAGCACTGGGATCAAGGCTGTCCTTTTTGTGGCAGCAGAAATTCACTGTAATGATTTCAAATTGAAGTAAAGCTCCTTTCTTAAATTATTTAGATTGAAAATAAATAAATAAATAAAAAGAAAATGAAAGTAGCCTCCTTCCCACCCTCGATCATGCTGGATTTTATGGAATTAAATAAAATAGGAGGGGAATAATCAATAAAATCCTCAAGAGACATTTGAAAACTGCAGTATCAGTACAAATTCATGTTTAACTTCAGGTAATTCATGCAAAGCTCTGCTTTACAAAAGTTAGTAATTTATGCCTCACCTGGCATCTTTCCACTACCAGGACCTGAACACATTTGTTATTTTAAGCTGCACAAAACACCTGAAAGCAGGTATAAAATAGAGATCAGAGCAAGCACATCTGAAGCCTAGCTACCATGGCAATTGGATGCTACATGAAGATTTAGAGCCCAAAGCGGGGCATAACGGAACAGCTAGTTGATTTCCTAGGGCAATGTAATTATCTACTCTGTGATTTAAGCTTGGCTGATGTGCCTAGTTATGTGAAATACATTTGACTCTGCTCCAGCTTCTGAGGAGATGGCATTTGCAGAAAGCTGGTACTCTCTGCTGCAACATCATCCACTAATAAATTTAGGTAAAAGCAATCTCTCTTCTTGGGACACCACCATCTCCTCTGCTTCTGGGCGGAGACCTCTCATTCTAGTTAAGTTTATGAGCATTTGAATGTGGGAAAAGTATCTCTCTCTTAGAGAAGGAGATGACCTAGTACCTTGAACCTCTCCTGTGCCAACTAGTAGGACCTCAGTCTCCCTTAAAATATCCAAACTTCCCATGACTGGGAGATGCAGTTAGGGATGCCCTCTGCTTCTTGCAAGGAACATGCCAGTCCTGGAAAACAGAACTGCCATATGTGTATTTCAGCTTCATATAAACAGCTGCATCTAAATTTGCAGCATGGTCCATGGAAATCTACTCAGTACAGTCAAATCTAGTAATTTCAGAGTCACCTCATCCTAAAGCAGACACATAAGCCTTGATTCAATTTGGCTAAAACTAAGCACACAGTGCCATTTGAAATGGCTTGGGGTAGCTGAGACCACCATGAAAGAAAGGCTGGCAAATATAACATGGAAAATATGGGTAACCCATGCTCTTCTAGAGCAATAGCTAGAGTCCAGGAGGGATATTGGTTAGATCTGGGACCTACCTTAAATAAACTTCCTTTAGAAATCCTAAACTGTGATCCAAATGTCACCATATAAAGCTAAGGCTAATGATCCTTACCTGCTTGCCTGGCAAGACAAATGGGAAAGAAGAGATTATTCAGTACTGATCCAAGGGCAGCAAAGAACTGAACAGGATCCTGTAGATACTGTAATCTACAGGATTAGAACATGTGTACACCTAACATCTTTAATCTAGCAGGATTAATTGCTCCTAATCTGTGTCTGTATGGCACCAGCTGCAATGGTGCCAGATTCCTTTTTCATGCTTCTGTATTACAGTACAGTACCTTGTGTAAACTGTAGTCAACTATTTGAGCAGTGATTGCATCTTCAGAGACATTCTAGTTCAAGGTCAACACTCTGCAGTCACAAAAATTAGGACAGCTGGTAACCCTGCCACCACACCTGTGCTTGCCTTTGCACTAGTACCAATACCATGGCTGAAAAATGGCAAGCTACAATAGTAATGCACTAGAACTCAATATGCAAAAAACTGAGTAACAAAAAGAACAAACTTTATGACTGAACAAAAGGCTCAACACTAAAACTGCTATTAAGGAGCAGTAGTAGGTACATGACCAGGGATATTAACAGGGGCAACAAAATAATGAAATGGTGGAAAAACATAGGCTAAGCAAGCCTTTTGTATACATACATAATGGAGATGTAAGACTGAACTGTGGGTGTCCTGATTTATGCTAATTTACAAGTCTTAAATGAGTTGGTCTTCTTCCTTGTTATATAGATCTACCTGTACATGAGAAAATAATCCTTGGAACTCGTAATTCTCAGTTGTTCTTGTACACACCCATTTACAGTCCATATGATGTTAAACTAGAAAAAATGTACAGCTTTTAGCTATCCTTCTGGCTATATCTCTTCATTGAATAAAATAATTTATCTTTTGCAGCATATTAAATTAGGATCAGGTACCCATTAAGCTGGATGACACGGATGCAGAAAACATAGACCCTGATAAAAAGGTCTGAGAAGGTGTCTTGTGGCTATTGCTTGCTTAAGCTGAAAAACTGATCTTCTTACTTTTCTGTACTTCAGTTAAGCTTTCTTTTTGTGTGTACAGAAACTTAGGATTAGTTAATGGAAGGAAAGAAACATTTTCATGCTCCCTATTTTTATTACAGCTTTCTAAGACAGAAGGATGGAGAGAACAGCCAGAACAGTGTCTGACAGGAACAGGAGTTCCAGCAAGTACATTTCTTCAGGCATCTTTCGACTCTAACGTACGGAATACAAGCCAACAAACCAAGGCTGAATGCAAAATGCAATCAAAACGCATTGCTAGTTGGCAGATTACAATGGCACTTCCCAGATCCATCTGAAATTAAAGCCCCAAGCTATGGCACTTCTTGTGTGAGACAAGTTAAAAACGGGTCCCGCGCCACTGAGTTTACAGAGCTGGGAGGAAAATGGAAGTTCAAAAACTGAAAAATATTCAAGGCCAATGGACAACGAAAGCCACAGCCAGGACTGTAATACAGAGTCTCTCAGCTACTATTTCAAAAGTAGCATCTGTCAAGTTAGAAACAGAATGGAAGTTAAGACCTGTCATCTCCTTGTTTGCAGGGTAAGATTCCACTCAGAACCTTGTTACTGGCATGTTGCTGCAATTTGTTAAAGATAAATGCAATATGGCCCAATATCCTTGAAAAGATACCACCTACAGGTTTTAGTAAATTCTGTGGCCTAACCACACAATACACCTCCGAACTACATAACCACATTTTTTCTCCCCATTCAGGGTTTCAACAAGTACAGCTCTTGTGGTAGCCAGCTCTCTACTATGTATTTCATTTTTAAAACGACCTCATTTCTTATCCCAAGGTCTGTTGCTCTGCTTTCCCTTGGAAAAGAAATTGAATTAACTTCCAGTGTAATGCTGCCTTGGCAGAACCTGGTCAGAGACCTCAGCTGAATTACTCCTTTAAAGAAAGAGCTTCCTGCCATGCATGCTGCTGTCCCCACCCCTGAGGTTGGTGAATGAATCAGATAATCATTACAACATCAACCACCTCCCCTTCACCTTTGCTGGGTCAGAAAACTTAGTATCTGAGTCAGTCACCACATGATCAGACCTGAGCATCAGAAGCGATGCAGTTATCCTCATAAGAATGGCTCCCAGCAGTGACAGCCAAAGGGAAAAAAAGCCCAAGTTTAAGCTGAAATGGAAGCTGCCTACCTCAGGGAATAGACACCGCTACTAGACCTGTTGTGCTTTCATCAGAAATCTCTCCCCATTACGTCAGCTGACGATGATACACCATTAGAAAGGTGACAGACAGCTGACTGGACTCAATGAGTACAGCTGACAACACCAGATATGGGGGGAAAAAAACAATCCAGTACTTACTGGAAGAGAAAAAAAGCTCTGTCCCTGTCCTAGGGACACAGTGCCCCTGTCACAGGGCGCTTCAACACCAGCTAGGCAAGATAAGTAGGCA
The DNA here is from genome assembly GCF_965183815.1 of Platalea leucorodia. NCBI lineage: Eukaryota > Metazoa > Chordata > Aves > Pelecaniformes > Threskiornithidae > Platalea > Platalea leucorodia. Next base: position 6,815,498 of record NC_138858.1, read on the forward strand.
CCTCTCTATACCTGCAAGTAGACATGGAGCTTGTTATTCTACCTAAAGTTCAAAGGGAAGTAGTTTGAGAATGGTTTGTTAAAAGCAGATATTTTCCCCAATTACTTTCCATCTCCTCAGCTGGAAAATCGTTTAAATGTGACTGTGCCAGAAAAGAAATGTATTAAAAAAAAAAAGCCATTTTTCTTTCACAATATGGGTTCTTCAGTCTCTAATCAGCAAGAGATGTTACATTAAACAGACATGGGAGAGAAAAGCCTTTGGTTACAATTAACTTCACAATTTGATTCCCAGTGAAAGAAGACACACTGGAGCAAGGACTGCACAAAAAGACTTCCTATTTTACAGATCAAGGACAGATGAAGCAGTTTGTTCGACACTGTGGAATGTGTATTCATATGATTTACTTATTACATATTCCAATTAATGCCAAAGCACCTAGCGAGATGGGGAAAGGGCCATTATCTGACTGTCGCTGTGAGTACTACAGGCTGGAGCAAACCGAATGGCTCACCCATGGAAGAACTGACCCCAGAGCTCACCAGAGTCCCCACATTGGCTCAGCCCTCCCTTCACATAGCTTTACTTTCTGTGCAGTGTAATTTATAAATTGAACATCCTCCTCAGAGCAAGTCTGTAAAATTGCCATCTTCTGATCCCTCACCATTGATGAGGGGAATGAGGAAAAAATTAGGACAAACACATTTCTGTCAAAGGGAAGGAATTCAAAGTGGCTCTGTTAGATTTTGCACAACATCTAACTGTGGAGAGATTTTACTCAGAATTTAAGTACCTCCCTGTGGTATAGCTTAATCCACTTTGGAAAGGACCATCCTGCACACAGCTTAACTGATTAATGCCTGTGTGTAGATGAGCTACGAATTCCTCTCCAAGCAACGTTCCTGCTGTTTCAGCTTTGAACCCATGCAGGTGAACTGCTTCCCTGCTTAATACTCTAGAAGCAACCAGAGTTAGGTATTTTACCCTCCAAAGTGAAATTTCTTTCCCCCTTGCAGAGTTCCTTCTAAATCACGGATGCTTGGAAGAACAGGACACCAATACCACACTTCAAGTAGCTTCACTATTACAAAGAATCATCACATCAGCTGAAGAGGTTAAAAAAACCTATTTTAACACAATCCACCTGCAATCTGTTTTCAATGACTCCCTTAAGACTCCTTAAATGTATGCGCTTCAGATACCTCATAACAACCATGGTATTTTACCATCCACTGATGATACTGGGTCTTGTGAGTAAAACCTTTGCTGACTACAAAAGGAAGGCCATTTAGCCGTACTACCTCTCTTTGCTGCTACTCCACTCTGTGTGGAGGTGTTCAGATTACCATTCTCTGTTCCTCCTTCCCTTTTCCAGAGCCATTATTCCCCCAAAGCCTTGCAAAAAGTGCTTTTTATTTTAGATTGCACACAAGAATAAAGCCAGGTAACTGTCTATAAGAACAGGGACATTTCTTGCCAAAAGGGTATATGCCTTTGTTGTGGTTTAATTCCAGCCAGCAACTAAGCACCACCCAGTCACTCACTCACTCCTCCCTGCCCCCCCCCCCCGCCCCGTGGGATGGCGATGACAATCAGAAGAGTAAAAGGGAGAAAACTCGTGCATTGAGATGTATCCTTTGATACAATACACAGGTATCATTCCCTCAGTCTACGGACCACCCCTGTGAAATGTCTGTAAAATGTCCATAAACATCCACAAATGTCCACATAATGTATTGAGTTCATTTAGTCCATGACTTTGGGCTCCACCTGTGATGGTGGTCACTCAGGACAGGAGAGGTGGTGTGTTGCGTGGAGTTACTGGGCACCAAAGCCAGCTCAGGTCGGGTCACTGCTGTGCTTGCGCTGCTTCTTGTAAGGCTTCTCCTCCATTGGCTCAGGTGGTTCCTGCTATGGTAATTCCTATAACATGCAACTCAGATCATGGGTTACAACAACTTAAAGGTATTTCCATTACAATCTCCACCCTGGCCCCTTTGGACCAGACCATTGGGTTTAACACTGAGGTGGACTCCTCCCCTTGCCCCTGCTCCAGCCTGGACTTATCCAGAGACTGCAGTCCTTTAGGGGGGTTTACCTGCTCCAAGTGGAGCCTTATCCATGAGCCACAGTCTCTCCAGGGGTGTACCTGCTGCGGCATAGACTTATCCACAGCCGCAGTCGCTTAGAGGTGCACCTGTTCCAGCATGGCCTTCTCCATGGGCCACAATGCCTTCAGAGATAGACCTGCTCCAGCGTGGCCTTGCCAACAGCCACAACCTCTTCAGAAGTAAACTTGCTCCAACACAGCCTTACCCATGGCCACACACTTTGAGGCGCTCCAGCGTGAGCTTGTGCACAGCCGCTGATGTTTCAAGGTGTACCTGCTACAACATGGACTCATCCACAGCCACAGATGCTTCGAGGTGTACCTTCTCCAGCACGGACATATCCTTGGGCCACAACCCCTTCAGAGGTATACCTGCTGCGGCACAGACATAACCATGGCCACAGATGCTTCGAGACATACCTGCTCTGGCATGGGCTTATCCATGGCCACAGATGCTTCGGGGTGTCCTGCTCCTGCATGGACTCATCCATAGCTATATCCACAAATGTTAAAGCCAAGAGCCCATCCTTCTCTAGCCCACCCCACTTCCCCCCACCCCCAATACTATTTTGGCAATTACTGCTTCTTCCCCAAAAAAGAAAAAAAGGTGACTGTGCTATTTTCTGCTTCTGAAGCACTGGCACTTGAAAACAACCAATGAGAATGTATAGGTAAGGAAGAAAAAGAACAATTTCTTTTGCTTCCCTCATCCTCAATCCCAACAGAAAGACCTCCAGAGATTCCAGAAGAAAATAAAATCAGAATGAAACCAGGACAGATGTTGAAAGGCAAATAAAAGCACCCACAAGCTGGCTTTATAGTACTTCTTATCTCTAGTTACACAAAATATAACTACTGGGTAAAACAAGCCCAAGGCAAAATTATTTTTTTGACTGTTCTGTTTCTTTTTCTCTGCAATGCTTCCTGGAAAGACTTAACAAGATGACTTCTGACAAGTTATTCTGCAACACGACTGGTACAGCTTGGTCTCCGACCAACTACTGCATCATGCTTTGATACACGTAATGGAGCTCACAGACTCACTCCGTGTAGAATTGTGTGTGTGTATGCACCCCCTGCATACGCATACACACAAATACATGTGCAGGGTGTAACTGCTGCCTGACATTCCCTGGGCACCCTCCTCTGACTGGGGATCTACCTTTATGAAACATGTAGGAATTTCACCTTTAAGATTTGTACCCTTCAAGTCAAAACTGGTAGTAGTTATTCAAGGGATTCAGAAATTGTTAAGAGACAGACACATACTCACAGTATTGACTGCATAGAGATATCGAGCTGTGATAGATAACCTATTAAATTAAACATTCTTACTCCAGTTTGTCAAAGCTATAGACCAACATATAAAAAAGAAACCCCTTAATTCAAAACAAAATAGCTTCTTCCCACAGTTTTGTTTTGGTTTTTTGTTTTACTTTAAATAGATGATGCTGCACAAAGTGCTAAGACCCATTAGATTTTACAAAATAAAGTCAGAACTTATTTTGTATACCACAATTTAAAAAAAACCCCAAACACGTTATTGGTATGTGGACTTCTAAGAACCATTTTCAACAGTAATTTTTATTTAGAAGACAAGACTTAAAGTAATGAATTTACTGACATCTAGTATGTTGTAGCAGTCCCAGTGCTGTCCTATTCTTCACCCTGTAAGTGTTCATAGGAGCTGGCAACAGAATATGCAGATTATCCCCAAAACAGTCCCTAGGTCAATCAGAAACATATACAGGCAGTTTGTCAGCATTCAGCTGGTACGTGTTCTACAAAATTCTTTGGAAAATACACTGAAAAAATATGCAAGGTCACTCAACAAGCAGTAACACAGATGAATACACTGGTTAGATTATGTTCCACTCACTCAGGCAAGCTTTTCCTTTTCTGTGCCAGAGGTTCTCCATTTATAAAGTAGTCAGTAATTTACAGTAAAGCCAAGGTCTTCCCAAGCCTTATGTATTACACTCAGATTCCATTTGGGTTCACATGCTAACATTTAGAACTGACTTAGTGTATAGTTTTAATAGACTGTTGCATATTGCAGCATACAAACAGGTTATTATATTCATTTTAAACCACAAGACATAGTGAACAACTATGCATTCATTCGTAATGTATTTATAAAAGTTACATTTAACACTTTATAAGTCTCTTCGCAAAGTGGAATGTGCTGTAGCATGAGGTTGATGTCTTTTGGGTTTTAACAAGGAGTCATCCTTGGCTTGTCTGGTCAACTGGTGCAGAGTGGCTCATGCCCATACTCTTCATATTTAGTCCTGGGCAAGGGGAAGAGGAAGTTTTATTCAAAAGAAGAGTTTTCTTCAAAAAAATGGAGGAAAAGTCCTAGAATATATACAGTGGAAGGCACTGGGGATCAGGACTCAAGAACTCAGCCAAATTAAGCGTGGCTACATCATACAAATCAACAAGTTGTGTGAGTACGTAGGATGTCCCTTCAGAACAAATTTAAAACCACTTTTTTTTTGTAGAATTTTCTTTGAATGTCTGGAAATTCCAAGCTCTCAAAAATATCCTTGTAAGATAATGCAAAGTACTGTATGGAGAATGAGTTCATGGGAAATGGAGGCAGTAGACAAATATGTATTTTTGCCAGATGAAGCAAGACCAAAAAAAAAATCCACAAGAAAATGATAATTACTACTTCTCCAAAGAAGAGTCGACTAAAGATAAGAGGTACTACTGTAGTTCCTCTGTGGCATTGTGTTTTGTCAGCTAACACAAGCACTAAGTAACTCGGGTAACATAATTCCTCGAAATCACACATAGAGGGGAAAAAGAGGGACTGAACCAATGTTGTGCTTAACTAGCAAATTTGGGAAATACGCTGAGATAACTAAGGGCCTATCACAGCCCTAGTGGATTTTTCTCCATCAAAGCTCTTCTGGTGTTTGCTAGCAAAACAAGCACAAAGCAAGACTGACTCACAAATATCAGTCAGATTCAGATTCAAATCAGTCCTTCTTATCTTTATAATTGGGAGGGATTTCCTCCTGACTTAAGTTATTATTAAAAAAATACAATAGTATAAGAGCACCCTTTGAAGAGATCCATACACTTATGAAGAGCTAATTACATTGTTGATCATTCAAAACAGATTCATTATGAACTCAACATGTGGCACAAAAGTCATTTTATGAGTGGCCTTATTACTGCACCAAGTGAACTGAGGAGTGAAAATCCTTGCAAAAAGCCAAGAGTTATGAACATAATCCTCTAGTATGTCATGTCTCAGCAGGTAACATTAAAAAGACAAAACAGAACACCTCAAGACTGCAACAACAAAGAGTTTATTAGTGTCGAGAATATATAATCACTGTACAGAAAACATTCGGAGTTAAAGTGTGAAATACTGAACCGCTCACTGTGCATTCCAGTTGCTGAGCCTGTTAGTGATGATTTAATTGGCTGCCTACAGCTGGCTAACTTATCAGCACTTAAAAACATTTTTGTAAGCAGGAAAGAAATGATTGTCCTTTCTAAACGGTAACATCACCCAAGGTGGGAAATAAAGGATCATACGAATTACATTTAAAACTTACTCTAGGAACAAAGTTGGTGGGAAGGGAACAGAGGAGATTGCCATAGTTTTTTTCTGCACCAAGCAACTGTAGCCTCACTGCTGTAACTTTGTACATCTCGTGTTCGGTACAGCAATGATTTCTATTTTTAAATAAGAAAATATATTAACAGATACAAGAATTTACCACCAAATCCAGCCTCTTCCAGTTATCTTTGGCTTGAGAGGAAGTTACTTACTTCAACCTTTGAGGGTCAAATGTTTTCACTGGAAACACATGCCATAGCATCTGAGCCCCAAGGACAGTATAAAAAACCATTTTCCATTAAAAAAATGGTTGTTTTTAAACCTTCAGTGAACGGAGACTCATGAAGTTTCTCTACCTCCAGAGCTCTCAATTCTCCATGCTACCAAACCTGCAGCTTTTGCCTTCCAAAACTGGTTGGTGAAGTCCACAAGGGTTTGAGAAAGTCTCTTTCTTGAGCATTTGGTTGTTTCCACCACAAGTAGGCAAAAGGCTTATTTTCTCCAATACTAAAAGCAAACAAAAAACACATAGCACAGCATTTATTTAACTTGGTTTACTCTCAAAGAACAAAAGTTATGCGTAAATTGAACTCTGTGTTTAAAAACATGGTGAAATGCCTAAAGGCAAGCAATTTTCACAACCCTTCAGGAGAACAAACAGCATGGAAACCAACTCTATCTGCCCCTTGACAAATGGCTTCATCCAATCTACACAATCCTGCTGGTAGATGTTCCTTATTTTATTTTGGCATCCAATAGGAGGAAAACAGAAGCCCTGTCCTGAGGGAAAGGAACTAAAGCTGCATTCTGGGATGCAGCAGCACTGGGACCACAGCTTAGAGATATCCTAAAGCCACTTAACATATACAGCTTAAATTGAGTTCATTCCTAAACTGAGAGCAGCCAACCATTAGTACAACCCCAAATTATACACTTACATTTTAGGGGAGACAGCCCTTATCCCCCAAGCTTTCACTTTTTTAATCACTGCTTAACGTGCCCTGAATGCAGCTGACTTGACTTGTAAATTTATGAGGAAAATAAAATGTGAAATTAGTCACTTCAACTGGAGATTGTTTCCTTCCTCTACAGAAATAAATAATGCTGCTAAAATGAAAATGACTCTCCAGGGAGAAATGGCTATCCAGTCTTCATTAGTATCAACTAAAATTAGTCTGCACTTTTTCTCCTCTTGAGCACTATTGTACAACACCATTAACTTACTCTAAATGTTACATTTATTTACTTTTGAGACAAGTTTTTTGATAACTATTAAGAAGGAGACAAGTACTACATAAAAAGGTCTGTAAAGTATCTGATAATAGATTAGAGATGCATTTGAAACTAAACTGAAGGCTTCATAACACAGCTTTGAAAGGAACACAGTTTACAATATTGTTACAAAAGAACAATACCAAACTGATGCCAAAATATCTAGATTGCTTTATCCTAGAGCTTTACTTACTACAGAGTGACATATAGAACGCTGATACACAACAGTTACTATAATAACCAACCTTATTAAAATGCTCTTAACTGCTGCAGTAGACAGCACAGATTCCTTGTAGGCCTATTGTGGAGGCACTAAAAGCATAAATATGTATCGATAAACAAGAAAACATGCTGAAGGGCATTTCAAATGAAAGATTGTGTGGCATTAGGCCAAAATCTGCTGTTTAAGCATGTGTCATACCTGTGCAGTGTTTTATTTTTTTTTGGACAACTTTATTATTATTAAGAGCAAGGCCATTGGAAATTCAATGCAGCATTATACATGAACAAATTGAAAGCTTCAATTGGCCATTGTGTAAGACGACCCCTTTACAGCAAATTCAATGACGCATTAATTGTTCATTTGTTCAACGATTTACAGACTCTGTGAAGAGCAAATTCTTAAGACAGCCTCAGACAAAAAGGAAAGATAATGATTTTGACTAATGAAGTACTAAATATCACTAAAAAGTGTCCTATTTCATTTGTAATATAAAGAGAATAGACATTAACTACACTTTATTTTGATGGATTTTTTTCTAAGTTTTATTTTGAAGGATCTTTTGGTAAGTTTTTTAAAAAAATACATAAATAGAGCTCAGATTCTTAAGACTCGTCAACTGTTGGTTAATTTGTGACTATTCTTTTTGTATCCTTCTTACACTTATAAGCAGCCAGTATTCTTGCAGGGGGAAGCCTGCAAGTGTAATTCTTTATAGAACAGGAATGGAGGCAATAATCTCAACTCCAAAACTAGAAGAATAATCCTACATCACATAGAGCCAAGAGATGCCTTAAGCACTTACAAAGCAACATGATTGTTTTCATTTTAGGCACCCAATCTCAAAAGTAGAAAGGAAAGCTAAAAGCACATAGGTAGCAAACTCTGCAGCAGCACAGGAGGAGGGTTCAGGGCCTCAGGAAAAACAGCTCAAAAGTCTGCATGCTGGAACCCAGCATCAGCCAGCTGGAGAGGTAAAAACCAACTGGATCAGGCCTGCATTAGTGGCTTATTTGGTATCCAAAGGGCAATACGCACTGTGGGATTGCTTTTAACTCCCAAAATATGAATGGAAGATGCAATCGATGCTGCTGCTCTATGTATCAGCCTGTTGCTTAGACCACCATTCCTGGGAGCTGGAAGCCTGGGTTTCAAATTCTTGGGTACTTTTAAATATTCTGAACAAATCTGTCCTGTGATTTTAAAAGTGGTTCTAAGTGCTGAAGAAAGGTCAAGGAAGAACAAGTCTCAATGAAAAAAGAAAAGGTCACCTAAATCAAACCTGTAAACTCTTTCTAATACAGCTTCAGAAATACAATAGCAATTATCTGGGAGAGTCTGGCAGTGACCTAAAACCAATGAAGTAAAAAGACATGTCTTAAAAAAGTGACTGTCAGTATGTGACTAAAAAAAAGTCTACGAACATATTGGAGGCACTTAAAATTTTATCTTGAATCTTTGTAATGGCTTTTTAAAAAATTTTTTTTGAACCCCAAGGCAGATGGTAGGCATTTTTCACTTTGTCTTATGAAATTACCGTCCTCCATCCTATGATCAAAGTAATCTATAATGAATGACAACAAGTTTTGCAACATTTTCATATAATTACACTCCTTTTTCATATCATGTAACAGATCACCTTTATTAAATAAATATGCAGATGGAAAAGACATTTTTGCTTGTTAGCCTGCACTACAGTGCAATTCTTCAAAATAAAAATTAAGTTTGCAGCAACCAACAGTTTAGTTGGAAGACCTTTAGCAAAATGGATAGCCATAAGAACAGTGCTCCTCAGTTTCTAGCAGAATTTGATTGGTCTTTTGAAAAAAGAATTGGTAAAAAAACTGGGATAATGACTGGCTTTTCAGATCAGTTTTATTTTTCCTGTCAATTCCATTTCTTGTCATGAATCTAATACTTAAGGCAAACTGTAAAATCTTAAATTCCTGGTAAACACAAATTAAATATGTCAGATGGCTTTGAGGAAAAAACATTGTAAATTCAAAGAAGAAATGCTTTTGTGAATACAGTTTTATTCAACATGAGAATAAAACATTTTATTGTCTTACTGTGGCTCGTAGTAACACAGCACATATACGTGTGTTTAAACATTTCATTCTCCATACTAGAGCAAGGGTAAATTTTAATAATAAAAATAGTGGAGACAATAATCTACTGCTACCCCAGATCATGAGCAAGAACCAGCTTATGTGTGAGGGTGGGTGGGACCTCTGGAGATCATTTAGTCTCACCCCCTTGCTCAAGGATCATCTCCCTCCACCTGCCAGCAACACTCTGCCTAATGTGGTCAGCGAAAATGGCGGCCCTTCTTCGCCACAAGATCACATTGTTGCGTCATGTGCAACTTGTCCACCAGAACCTTCAGGGCTTTCTCTGAAAAGCTGCTTCCCACCTCATCACCTGCCCCCCTTGCCCATGTTTGTGCACGGGGTTAGTCCGCACCAGGTGTGGTACTTGGCACTTCCCTTTGGTGAACTTCATGAGGTTCCTGCGTGGTCACTTCTCCATCCTGACAAGGTCCCTCTGAATGGCAGCACATGCTTCTGGTGTATCACCTACTCCTCCCAGTTTTGCATTGTCTGCAAACTTGCTGAGGGTGCAGTTCATCCCATCATCCAGGCTATTAATGAAGACGTTAAACAATTTTGGCCTCAGTATCAACCCTTGGAGTACACCATTAGTTACTGGCCTCCAGATGCAGTTTGTGCCACTGATCACAACCTTCTAATCCCAGCACACCGGCCAGTTTCCAATCCATGTCCGTGTCCGTTTCTCTAGTCTATACTGCTCCACTTGGTTTATGAGGATATTATGGAAGACAGTGTCAAAGCCTTGTGAAAGTCAATATAGGGAATACCTATAGCTCTCACCCAGTCCACTCAGCTAGCAATTTTATCTTAGGTGGCTATCAGGCTGGCCAGGCATGATTTCCCTTTTGTAAATTCATGCTGACTCCCAATCACCTTGAACTTATTCTGCAGGTGCAGATCTGCAGGTAGAGCAGAAGCCATACCTCCTAATTCCAGAAGTCTCAAGGTTCCAGCTGTCACCATCCTGGGAGTCTGTATTTCCTAACTCAATGAGCACAACATGTTCATACTCCTCCTTCAATGCAGCTGGAGGTTCAGGCTCTTCTGCCTCCAAGGTCTTACGAAAGATCTGGTCAATCTTCTTCTTGTCAGCCCTGATACTGTGCAGTTTGCTGACCTCCTCCCACGGCTCCTTTACTTGGTGATGTAGACATGCCACCGCTGCACACCTTCTGCAAGCAAGTAGCCCAATTCCCACTGCCCCCAGCAAGAGGTCTCAGCCGCCCCCTATAGCCCCAAATCTGAGAAACTGCATTCCCCTCGGGAACTCCATCTGTGTTGAGGCCTTTGACATAGGGGATAGCTGCTAACGTAGCTGCTGCGGAACGTGTTCTGGGGTACACTGTCAACACTGCAGAGGATGTGGATGCTGTTATGAGCAGAGTTCCTGGCCCCTTCTGTGCACCCTGCTGTGCAAGCTGCTGTGCCTGTGACCAAAATAACCACCTGGAACTCACAGTTCGGGAAGTCTAGTAAGGGTAGGAAAAAAAGGAAGTTTATCCTCACCCACTTACTTTGGGAATGAAAGCTAAGGAAGTTCTGGATCCTTCCCTTAGAACTCCAGCTTTCCAATTTGCAGTTCTTACCCCTGGTAATACAATCAGTTACACCCCACTTAGCATGTTTGCTAAGGTGCTTTAAAGAATTTTCTAGAACCACTAAGAGCTTGCTCTCCAGTCCTGGCAGCAAGAACACCCTTCTAATGTGTTGGAAAAAGAACTAAAACATCATAAACAATGAAGTTAAATCTTGAATTTACCACTTGCAACCTCTCACCTTAGCTTTCACAGAGATCACCAACTGAAAAGATCTCTCACCTGTGCAAACTTGTGTATCTGCTCCACCACAGCTGCAAAGAGGGCATGGACACTTTCATCAATTAGACTCTGCATATAATGGACAGCTTCTTCATCAGACAGGTCCAAGCGAAACTTGTCCTGCACCTGGAATGGGGGCAGAGATCGCCAAAATTAATTCAATTCAATAGTTAAAACATATACTATTCTATCTGAACTATACTGCAGCAGACATAGTGATTTCAGTTATGGAGGTTTAGTAGAGAATCTCTCTTTCATTTCTAAGTTACAGCAGATAGTTGGAAATTTACAACATTAAGTAAAATGACTATTAACTGTTTCATAAAAAAGAATATTTAAATAAGCTAGAAACAGCCCCTTACACCTCATCCCCCCAACTAGTAATTTTAAAGTCAAGAGAAGTACCTGGACATAAGAGTTTAAACAGAACTAAAATGCTATGAGAAAAAGAGAAAATACTCAACAGTCACTAAACAAGAATGAAATGCCACTTGAGAAAACAGATGGCAACATCTCACAGGCACCGTTACCACAGACATTCCTTTGGTAATACTTAAAAAACCTCTGTACCTAGAACTGGCAAGAGCTTAAACAGATCCTTAGGGGGTAAAAAAGAAAACAAAACAAAACAAAAGATTTTGCTTTACAGGAGCCAAATAAATTTTGCAGACATGCCTTATCTCTCACAACATTTATGAGAGGCAGTTGCATCAATAAGCATTTTGGATGAGTTCAAATAATCTGATGCATGGATCTGAGGAAGTGCTACAGATATCAAAACATCATTTTCTAAGTTTTCTGAAGTGCTGGCTGTGCAGCAAGGTTTGCATACAGGAATAGCAAGTGTTCAGATTCTTTCAAAAAAAACCCCAAAAAACAACAACAAACAAACCACCACATTTTTTGGATAACAATACTATCTTCAAGTGCTCAATTTGGAAAACGATTTCTGCTGTTTAAGACCTCCTCACGAGTCCATTATCTCAGAATTAAGGAGTCTAAGATCCCAGCATCCTCTAATTAATCCTATCCCTAAAGTTTAAAACTACTAGTCACCTTGCAAAGTAGTGCTGATCACAATATGAAAATTGCCCAGCAAATTCACATTACTTACAGAAAATTAATTGCTGTCACCTAATCACATGCTTTATTCTCATGAAGATAAATTTCAAATGATGAGAGTTCCTGTGGAGACCATCATATTCATCTACTTCAGTCTCTTGCATAATGAGCTAGGTAAAATTGTATCAAACAATTTTTGCATCAAGTATGTAACTTCTAGTTTATCTGTGATAATCTATTTTATGGAGTCTTTATACTGTGACAGAATGCTTCACATCCTAGGTAAATTGTTTCAATGATTAATTGCCCTATTTAACAGTTGTGACTTATTTGCTATCTGAATTTGTCCAATTTCCATCTCAAACAGTTGAGCTCATTAAAACTTTTTACATTAATGAACTGTCCATCAGAAGTCTTTCTCATGTAGACAAATATCAAATGATTTAAGTTGCTTCTTAACCTTCTCCTGGATGTGACTAAGGAGGCTGACTGTAAGACAGAATCAAGTCTTTCCTGAACGTTTTCCATGCATTCAGATTTTTTTAAGCATTCACAAAAATGTGAGCCAAATTATTTCAACAATGTTCTTAACAAGGTCGTATTTGTGAGATGATGCTACCTTCTCTTCCCATTTTGTATTCCTTCTATGCACCAAGAATACTGCATATGCAACCACCCTCTTTATGATAACAAAATACTCTGAGATTTCAGTTTAGTATTACTCTGCATTCTTTTCAAAGGCAATATATTCCAGAATAGTGCCCTTCAGCACTACAATAAAAACCATAAGTTAGTCTGTCAACTATGGAAAGATAACACTGCTTCACTCAAAATACTGTTAGAATTCTGCTGCTGATATGTTTGAAGTAAGCATAAATTGAGGTTTTTTTTCCTCAACATACCCTCAAAAAGAAGTCTGATCAACATGAAAGAATAGATTAAGCCGAAAAAGTTCAACCTCTCAAGGAAGCAAGTACCAGGGAGAGATTTAGAAGATATTTCAGGCTAATACTACAGAACTTTTATCTTTGTAACAAATATGATGAGAAAGAAGTTTATTATTATCTCCAACAGATGTATTAGAAGTTTGACAGCCAATGAAGCACACAACAGAATCCAACTGAGTTTAATGGACTATTCACATGCTTGCAATTATGCACAAGCTTAAATACCTCCTGAAATTAGAGCACAGACTTCTATTAGATCTATTTTCACGCTCATAGAAAAGGTGATGTAATGAGAATTCAGCAAAATTGCTAACTGCAGTTTCAAAAAAAAAAAAAGTATCACTAACACTCTTCTACACAACTCTAGTAATCAAGCACTTCAGAGATCTTCTAATTTGTTCACAGAAGAACTTCTCAGAAAGTCTTGCAGTTAATGATGTTAAGATGCAGCTTCATTCTATGGAATTAATGACTATTTAAACCCACTTCCCACCTTCCCCAGGAACAGACTGGCACACGGATGTATGTGGAAAGAAATTTATCCACAGTTAGACCTTAAAATCAGTTTGCAATTAACAGCAGGATCAAATGCTGCCAAGCACTAGATCTTTGCATGAAAGTTTTTCAGCACTGCAATTAAAACTGACTGCTGCAACCTAGCTGAGAAGAAACACGGCAAGATGACAAATTACCTCTTGAGCTGCAACAGCAGCAACAAGATTAATATACCTTGACTTATGGTTCTTGTAACAAAACCAATAGTAATTCTTATTTGAAATCTCTGAGCTCCAAAGTAAACCATGTATTCTGAAAGCCAATGGTTTCTCACACAGGTGGTGAAATTAGGAAGAGATTCTGCATGGCGTAAAAAAAAGTGAATTTGGGGGGCAGGGGTCACATTATGATGAACACACTCATTCGACACACTTAAGAATAATGGCCACCATGAAGGCACCAAACACGTCCCACCTGAATTATTTACTTAAAGTTCTCACTTTGACATTTAAATTAAGTGCATCTTGTTAGTTTAATCATTAGTATTTGTCAAAGAGAAAAGAAATAAATTTGATGAATCTGGTTAAACTTCTGCTTTGTTTCCAAAAAGGAAAGTTTTAAAACCCACACCGTATACACACATTGATTTTAAACATCAGGTCTCAACAGCAGAATTTGAATGTTTAAGGATGAAAAAGTTAAAGAACTAGAGAGTCCATGAAGATACTGACATTCAACTTTAAGGTTTCAAGTTGTCCACTTCCTATCCCCCTGCACAGCAGACAGTTTAGTAATAAAGCATAAAAGAACAACAATGCATAGTTATATGAATCGGCATGACTAGAAATTTTATTATATGTCAGTTAAATTTGAAGTGTCCTGTAAGAAAGCTACTGTCAGTTATGACAGAGCTTAGTTTTCAAAGAAAAATAAAAATCAAAAGGAAACAGGGAAGAGGCCATAAAGATAAACCGCGAGGGACAGTTCAGAAGAAAATATGTGGGGGGTGGGGGGGAAGGGAGAAGCATTTAAGTATAAATTACTTGGAGCTGAACAGATGATGAGAATAGAAAATAAAGCTGATCATCACTTGCTGCAGAATCACACAGAGGATGGGAACTTAGTGAGGTAACCAGCCAAAAAAGGAAAAAAAAAAATATGTATTTTGCAGTAATACCATCAAGAAATACTACTTTGCATCACGATTATCCCATCTAAAATTACAGGTTTATCAACTACAGTTGAAACAAACTCAAGAGAAAAGCATACAAGAGGAGGAACTGGATACTTAGTAGCTCCCTCACCTTCCAGCACTGTGCAAAAACAGTATAATAACAGATACAGTGGTTTTTGGTGTTTTTTTTGTTTGTTTGTTTTCCTGTAACTGATATATATCAAAGGTCTTCACACATTCCATTACTGCTGCCCCGTGCAATGAATTTCTCAGTATCTGGAGAGACTGCAGATTAAAGCATTAAATAAAAGATCTTCCTTTATTAATGCAAAGATGAACTTATACAGCATGTATTTTTAGTATGGTCTAAAGCTGCATTTACACATTTTATTTACAATCAGGTCACAGTTTGCGGATACATTTTTATGCTTTCCAGAACAGTTTAAATATAAGGATTAATGTGGTAAGATATGGGAGGGTTGGGGTGAAATGACAAAAACATACATCAGTTTTGACTACACTTTTGCTGAAAACAAACAAAACCACCAAAACCCCCCAAAAACCCAAAACACAAACACCCTGAGAGACCCCAGTTAAAATCAGAATTAAATTCCTCTACCTGCCAAAACCGTACAAAACACCTCAACCCAAAATCAAGTGGTCACTTCATCCATCTATTGTAAAAAAACCCAGGATCCTATGATGACACAGACTGACCACAGCAAACACCAACTAGAATCCTACATCTTAAATTCTGGGGTAAGTAAAGGAAGTCCCACACCACTAATGTTGTTATGGGGAAGCAGAACATCATAAGGGATAAGACTGCAGTAGAAATTAAACTATCTCATGGAAAACACTGGTATTTCCCACAAAAAAACAAAAAACCAACAAAAACCAAAAAAAACCCAAACCTGAACACCAAACCCCCTGTTTTAAAGACACGAAATTTCAAAACCTGTAAACTTAATGTATATTTACATCTCATTAGAAAAAGGGAAGTTGTGCAGTTAACTGAGAGGGAAAGAGCATAACATCTACAAGAATCATGGGCAGTGTTAATGGCTGGTAAACTCGCACTTCATTTTCGCTTGAAGTGACTCCAAGGAGAACTAAAAATACTGTCATTTTCAAATGGTATCAAGCAAGTTGTATGAAGCTGATTTCACAGAGAACTTCCAGTCAGGCCCACAGAGCTACATACAGTATAAAAATCAGGATGGCAATAAAGAAGAGATGAAATACTCAAGAAAACCCTAATCATCATATTAAAAATTGCGGTTAAAGGTCTGAGATAACAGCAGGCCTGTGTCTTCAGTCAGTTGAATGCATCTCCAGTTTTACCCTTCTGCCTTTTGGTATTTTGTATTCTTGGAAGCGTGACAGGCTTAGGATTGAGAGATCCTACACAAACCCAGTTGGGAATACTGCTAGTGCAGGTAAGTGCACTTCATTGCAAGGTTCCAAGATTTTCACTTACGCTTTTTGCTCCTTAACCACAAGATTGCCCTTTCTCTCTCACCAAAGAGCAGATTTGTATGGATTTTTTTTTTTGTCCTCAAGTTTGACCTACCGTACAGCACAAGCCATAGTTATTGTTGTATTAAACTCAGGCATTTTCCTTTTTTACTACCAAGCATCTTCTCACTGCTAAAACATTACCTAAAATGGATTACGTACTTAAGGCTCAAGGTTAAGATAAACTTTTTAGAAATTCTTAAGAAGCTTTTATAAGCTTCAGGGCAGTATCCAAATCCACTCTTCATGAACATTTGTAGCTGTGTTTCTCATAATTACTGAGGATGGTAGCAATACATTTTGAGGTAACGTATCACATATACATATGAGAACCCTTTCTCAGTCTTACTTACTTTTCAGATTATTTGCAAGTCAGCCATTCTGAAGACTGCCGCTGCTCTAGTATTTATTCTTCCAGCAACATTAAGCAGCACTGCTTGTGTTTTCTCTGACTACTAGCTACATAATTTTATCACTCCAATATGGGATTGCTCATTGCAAAGTCAGCTACTTATATTTAAGAAAAACTTCAATGTCCTTTTTCATTGGGTCATAATATGCATTAGATGCAAGCACCCTGACTACTATTAAAAGCTCAGATAAAAATCAATTGATAGCCAAAAAAGAAAACAACAGTATTTAGTAGGGTCTTCATTATTATTTTTACTATTTTGCCTTGTAAGTGTTACCAACAGTCAGCATTCAATGTTCATGTAGCAGAAACTGGCATTAAATTCTTGGCTTAATCCTTATCACATTTCATCTTTTTCACAAAAGACTTTCTTGCTTTCCCTGTTGCTTGCAGACCAAACAACTCACTGTACAAACTATTCAGATGCTCTATTTGCATAACAATTTTATCTGAAAGACTACTCCCAACAACAGCTTCTGTTTTCAAGGCTTTGATTTGAACAAACTGCAGTTTCTAAAAAAGCCTGTGTAGCTTCTCTAATTTTTTTTTTTTTTTTTTTAAATAGAAGCCAGTAGAGATGTTGGTGAACATCTCTAACTTGAACTTCCATGAAAATGAGTGTTTCAGCTGCTGTGGTATGCTAAGATGATACTGTTCCAGCTCAGAATTTTAGCATATTTGCCAAAAACTTCTAATCAAATAGACTGCATGATATAAAGCTACAAAAGTGTTCTTACACTCTGTTCCTGTTGTGATATTTATTCCATCCTTTTTTTTATTTTGAAATGAATTAATACACATGCAAAGTCAAGAGCCTAGAAACAGAAAAGCTGGGTGTGCAGCTGCAGCATCATTACCCAAATGGACAGAAAGACAAACGTCTGCCTAGGCAAAATAAGCTCCACGTCAATGTGACACTTTTATAAAGAATAAACCTCCCCAGAGCAGTAAGCAAATATAAATACTGAAACAAACAGACTGTGAGCAAGGAAAACTGAGTTTATTTCTCCTATAAAAGTAAACTTCCTCTTGGCATTAATAGATCTCAGAAATGTTTCCTAGCTCCACCTTTTAACAAATACTTGCATTTTCAGTCAAGTGAAAAGGGGCAGATATCCACTGCCTAAAAAGGTACGTCAAGCATCAAATTAGAAGCCCTTTCCCTTTCACTAACTTGTGAACTCAGCTCTCAGTTATCCACTGACTGACTCTTGGGGAGGACAGAGGAGGGGGGAAGAGCACAGGGAATTTTACTACAAACCAGATGAAGAAACTGGCAAAATCAGCTCACTCTTAGAAAAACCTATCTCAGACTCTCTTTCAGTACCTCCAGTTGCATCGTATCTCTGCTTCGGCTTTTCTACCTGTAGAACAAGACGTTTTTACTTTAACATGTTTAATGTAAAAGGAACAAAACATGTCCGCTCCCTGTTCGTCCTAGTTTCCAAACATTTATACTTTTTCTTTTCGAGGGGGATGAGACCTAGTCAATGTTTGCACAGACTTGGAAACACGGAGGGTGCTCTAAGTGTTATACTCTGCAAGAAGAAAATTCTCCACTCTGCTGAATGGTTTGAAATCAGCCTTGTCCTGGGTATACCCAAAGGTGCTATCAAAACTGAATGGGGCTACTTTCACAAACAGCAGTTACCTACTGCTTGCTGGAAGACAGGTATTTGTGCCATCTATGTTCACAATAACCTTGCCTGTAAATGAAACAGTTGCAGCATCTTTGCAGCACCTTCTTTAATCAATGGGCATCTGAAACACAGCTCAGTCAATTAGGACACTGTCCTTTAATGCCTGCTGAGTTCTTTGTGTGACAATGAATCACTGGTCTCTGATGTTTTCTAATTTAAAGGTCAAATTTGCTACGAAGGACAGATAGAAACCATCTGGCTTTCCTGTAGAAAAATCAAAAGCTTTTTTTTGTTAGGAGGTGACAATGCTGAATACATTAGCTACATCTGAAGAGTGATGGTCTACCTCTTCCTTACACAAAACTGGCTATATAATTGACTCCAGATTTTAGTCATTACTACTTAAAATTTATAGCACTGGCTAATTTAAAAAAGTCCAACAATTAGCAATTAGTGTTACAGCTGTACTGGAAATAAAAAAGCAAGTAGCACTGGCAGAAAAAAAAAAGTGTGTGTATGGGAAATCTTCATTTTGTTATCAGTTATGCATTGACAAGTCAACATAAAGAGATTTCAGCCCAGCCCTTTTCCTGAAAACTAAGATGTGAAAAAGAATAAGTGAAGAGTGGAAAATTTAAAGACAATTACCTCAAAAGCCACAGAAAGGGAGAGGCAAACTGGGGAGAATCTTCTGCTACTTTTCAATTTAATTTCCTTTTGTGACATTTTTGAGCCAAAGCAGGTTTTCAGAAAAGCCTTAAATCAGAGGGTGGCAGTAGGAGATAGTGTCATGAACCATGAGGTGAAGCACACGAGACTGACAGTTTTCTTTATAAATAGTATGGAGAGGACAAAAGGAGATGAAAGGATCAAAAAGACAACTAATTTCAAGCCCTGCAGCTACTTTTTCTTTGTCAAAAATTGGCAAACGTTTTACTGTTAAACAAAACACCAAGAATTTGAAGTGAGTGTCTATGGTTTTGTGGATGGGGACAATTTTGTGTAGTTGGTAATAACTATTTTCTAGGTTCTTCTAT
This sequence comes from Platalea leucorodia, assembly GCF_965183815.1. Lineage (NCBI taxonomy): Eukaryota > Metazoa > Chordata > Aves > Pelecaniformes > Threskiornithidae > Platalea > Platalea leucorodia. The sequence goes on from NC_138858.1 coordinate 6,834,893, forward strand.
GGGGAAAAGTAGTGATCAAAACCAGAGTGAGGGAAGTCAGTCACTAAAACAAGCTTTTCTTACAATTAAAAGGTACTAGCCAATTTATCTAGTAATATTGTCTAGACATGCTGAAAGTGGATAGCTGGTTGAAGAAACATTTTTCCACACACTCTCAAAGAACAGTTGTGAAACTTCAAACAGAGCTTTTTTTGTTTTCAGGCCAATGCTGACTAACTCATTTTGAGTTCAATTTTAGATGTGAGAATGCATCATTAAGGTCAGCACTGATTTAATTTCTGAAAACAAATGTTACACAAAGCAAATAAGAAGGTGCTGTCAAATTGTGCTATGCTCTAAATCCGCATTGCTCAATGAAGTCATTGGGAGTTTCTGGTTCTTCTCACACTATCAGGAAAAAAATATCCACATTGTAGTCTTTCTCCGATAAGTAAAATCAGCTTGTGTAGAGCTTGTTCTCTTTTGCACACGAAGAATGTGAAAGTACCTTCATAGATGACAGGAACAGAGCACCCAGCTCTGCTTATGCCATCCTGCACCATAAACCATGTCAAAAAAGTGTAATCCATACTTATTTTTACAGAAAGTTGTACATGACAAACTGCTGTTTCAATATTGCCTTGACTCGATCCATATTTCTCCCAAGACATGTCACAACTATTGGACAGAAATGACACCCAGACAATATGCTTTCAGTTAGATTTTAAGCTTGATTATACAATTATATTCTGCCAGTTAGCTCCTTGGGATGTAACACTGTTACTGGAAGGCAGATATATTTTGGCAAAAAAAGTCTCCAACTATAAAGATCCTGCCTTCCCTTTCATTCCTCAGGTTAGTAATAATATTCCTTAAGAGTGCTTTCTGCACTCAGATTTTTCGAAAAAGTCTCATTTAACATATCAGTCTGAAATTCTTAAACAAACAAACAAAACCCCAAAACAGCAAAAATCACAATTCAGATCATCCAATGCATCACTGAAGAGGACTTGTTCCACATAATACTTTCTTTCATGATCTTACTTTGTTTCCTGACTTGTCTGAACTTAAGAAAGTCCAAGGACAGACTGAAAAAATGGTTGGAAGTCACCAAACTAGTGAGCATCCTGATATAATACACATATATATCACAGGAAGTGACAAAAGAGAGCACAAGAAATCAAGCCATACAAAGTGACAGTAGTAGTCTTTATTTCAATTTATTTTACTCTAACCATCACTATCATACACTATGTGCAATTTTTTTTTATTTAGAGTATGTATGATTACAAAAATTAAACCCTCATTCTGGCTCTAAAAACTCAGTAGATTACTTTCTGAAAGTTTAGAAAAGGGGAACACCAATAATATTTCCAAAGGAGGCTTTACTCGCTAGCATGTTTTTACATCTTCCAGTATTTCTCACCAGCAGGAAGATATTTCCTGCAACATAAAGCACCTCCCTGGCTATCAGAAGTGAGGAGGATGCATTATGTCACTTTGTGAAGCTAAAGATTAGACTGGAACCTGAGCTATCATCGAACATTGCAATGCTTTCACTTTGAGGAATCAAAACTGTGACCATTAAGGAAAAATCTTTCTTTCGAAATAATCTTTAGAATAATTCATGCGTACTTGGTAACAGCAGTGTAGCTGCACCTACTGAAAAACTCCAGTATCAGAGATCTCTCTGCCAAACGAATTGTTTGCCAAAATAAGTATAATACTCCCTTCAGTAAGCATTCCTGTGTTTAAAAACAAGAAAATTCTTTTTTTTCCCCTACTGTATAATTATCCTCATAGTTTAATCATAAACTAGTATTCTGATTTATCACGATATTTAGATAAAGGTAACCTTACTAGTTACCTCTGTGAGACCAGAGCCTCACTGGCTCACCAGCCCCCTAAAGCAAAAATGAGGGCTCTACAGAACAGAGAGTGAGTATTACTACAGCACCGGTAAGGAAAATGCTGGCTATGAACTTCCACCTACACTATTAAGGAGGACACCTTCTCAGAGACAGAAACATTTGTGTATCTCCACCTTTGTCTTCCATGAAAGTGATATCACACTTGAAATAGCTATTGACTTGACTCACACATCAAAGGTAATTTAATTTTACAGGTCAGTCCAAAATGGATGTTTAGCTAATTTGACTCTGTTGAAATATATATGGATTTTTTGTTTAAAGCTTTAAGAAAAAAATAAAAAATCAATTGAGGTGCTGAAAGCATTTATTCAATTTTCCTACAAGGTACAGTATTATCTTGTTAAATGACTGAACAAACTTGCCACTCAGCCCAAGAGATGCAAGGCACCTTGTTCATTTTTTTATTAGTACTAACAAAGCTCATAACTCATTTGAGACAGGCTAGTGGGCATTTAATATCCAAAACAAGTTTTCTAGCACATTTACAAAAAAACAGTGACCTATTCACCATTCTATAATGGGTTAAGATGATTCTGATCCTAGTCCATTTACAGCTGATTTGCTAACTTTTTTTTAAAGCAAAAAAGTAAACCGAAAAATTCAGAACTAAAGAAAATAATTACTGTCATAGGAGCTTTGAACATGGTTGTGTGCATCCAGTAGATCATAATGTCAACAACTGCTTTATAGAAGGGTCCTCTGTTCACCCACTCTTTAGAGATCCCATTATGATGTATTATTTTTACACAAATTCCAGGAGTATATTGAAAGGACAATTTTTGAACCAAAAGGACCAAATCTGAACCGTTAACAAGAGTTAAAAACAGCTGAGCTGTCAGAAAAAAATGAAAGTTTATATAAAATAACAATACTTGGGGGACAGCTGAAACATCTATGAATTACAAAGAAAATATTTATGAACAAGCTAAACAATTCAGTTATCTTTCTAATAATACCTTACTGTGTGGGTATTGTTTTGTTTTTTAAAGGAACAAGCACACTGTGAACAAACTTACAGAACTTGGGAAAGTAAAATCTTTTCCTCTCAAAACATTTGAAAATGTGAAAGTGATTTGCATTCCTTATTAGAAATACTTGCCTTACTGGTTAATTTCTAGCTCTTTTCGCATTTTAAAGACTCTGTGAATAGACAGACTTGAACCTACCATGAAGGTAAAAGTCACAATTCAGCAGGCGACAGCATTGTCAGAGCTCAGTATCCCAAAAACTAATTGCTGCATCTGATCCAACAGTGATCTGTCACGTAACAACTAAGCTTATGTTCTTTTCATGCAAAGAAGGCACTATTATTTATACTTGGTAAGGGAATTGAGAAGTAACCACATTGATCTAATTCATAGCTCTTAGAACTTCCTTTTAGATTTTGCTTCTTTCCATGATCTCCAATTGGATACAAGACATTCATGCTCTACAAAATCTTGATTTTTAACTACTGCACATCAGTGAACTGTAACATAGCAGCTGTAGAAAAGACTTGTTGGATCTCAACTCTGTATCTTGATTTGTTATTTCAGTAAAATTACATGGGAAATTTACATAGGAGTAAGAGTTTTAGAAGTGTCAGAAATACTCAAATGTTGCTACATGAAAACAATCCTTTAAAAATATTTTATAGAATCTGACATCCTATTATCATTAATTACAGAAAGCAATATACCCTTGGACAGTGCTTCTACAGAGTTTACCAACAGAAAATACGATGCCAAGATACTAATATGAAACAAGGATACTGTATGTTAATTGGCAGTGAACACTGGGAGACTCAGTTCGATAAAAAAATGTCAGAGCTCATGAGAGAGCATTCAAGGCAAGAATGAACACTACCACATCAAGCAACAGTGAACTCTGGACAGAGATGAGTAAGACTAAAATACGCAGCAAGTCTCAAACTTTTTGTTGCAAACATGAAAGAACCAGCGCTTCTGGAATTCAAGGAAACCATCAGTTTGATCTCCTGATGACTATTTCAGTCAACAACAAACTTCTCAAAATTAGTCCCTACGCTACCTGTAGATACATACTTCAATTTCTCCCAGGATTTATTGTGCATTTATTTGTAGACTTTGGGAAACAAATACTTCTCCCCATTTTTCCAACAGGTAGCAAGAACCAAACATGTCATCTTTATAAAGATGAAATTCATAGACATGTGTTGCAATCACAGTGTTAGAACCAGAGATACATTTAGGTTGGAAAAGACCTTTAAGATCATTGAGACCAACCATAAACCTAACACTAGTCCACCACTAAACCATGCCACTTCCACTTTAAATACCTACTTTAAATTGGGAGAAGAGACCAACCCCCCACGTTGCTACAACCTCCTTTCAGGTAGTTGCAGAGAATGATAAGGTCTCCCCTCAGCCTCCTTTTCTTCAGGCTAAACCCCAGTTTCCTCAACCACTTCTCGTAAGACTTGTGCTCTAGACCCTTCACCAGCTTCGTTGCCCTTCTCTGGACAGGCTCCAGCACCTCAATGTCCTTCTTGGAGGGAGGGGCCCAAAACTGAACACAGTACTCAAGGTGCGGCCTCACCAGTGCCAAGCACAGGGGGATGACCACTTCCTTAGTCCTGCTGGCCACACTATTCCTGATACAAGCCAGGATGCTGTTGGCCTTCTTGGCCACCTGGGCACGCTGCTGGCTCATGTTCAGGCAGTGGTCAACCAACACCCCCAGGTCCTCTTCTGCCAGGCAGCTCTCCAGCCACACTTCCCCAAGCCTGCAGTGTTGTATGGTGGTGTTGTGACCCAAGCGCAGGACTTGGCACTTGGCTTTGCTGAACCTCATACAGTTGGCCTCGGCCCATCGATCCAGCCTGTCCAGACTCCTCCATAGCGCCTTCCTACCCTCCAGCAGATCAATGCTTCCACCCAACTTGGTGTCACCTTTAAACTTACACTTGATCCCACTGTCTACGTCACTGATGAATATATTATACGGTACTGGTCTCAAATGGGCCCCTGAGGGACACCACTCGTTGCTGATCTCCAGCTGGACATTGAGTTGTTGACCACTACCCTCTGGATGCAACCAATTCCTCATCCACCGAACAGTCCATCCATCAAATCCATACCTCTCCAATTTAGAGAGAAGGATGTTGTGGCAGACAGTGTAAAAGGCCTTACAGAAGTCCAGATAGATGACATCCATAGCTCTTCCCTTGTCCACTGATGTAGTTACTCCATCATAACTTGGTAGGTATTGAACTGTTTTGGTTTTCTACTTTAAGCCTCTATCTCCTATGTTCTACAGCAGTAACCTATTCAGTCTTCACAGGGCATTTAGGGACAGAGGTGAGGTTCAAATATTGATATGGAAAAAGAATTAGCTGTCAAGTTTCTCAGAAAACAACGAAGTGGAGGGAGTGCTGTCATCTTTACCACAAAATACAGCACTTCTGGCTAGCCCACCTTTCCTGGAAATGAAACTGAATAGCTACATGAACTCTTTGTATCAATTTGAAACCAAGAAACTCTAAACAGAAATGCTCGAATTCTTGCAGCAAAAGGAAAGATTTGGTTGGAGTGACAATTTAGTTTTCTTTAGGGGAATTGTATTAGAACATGAAATATTCAAGATTCTGAATTTCTGCTTTCCTAGCTTACCGAAAACACTGAAGAACAGCTTATTTTAGAGGAAATCCACTGCTCGAGTAAAAATTACATTGAACTGATTTCCATTTGACAAACAGGCTCCACAAAGTCTTTTGTGGAATTAAAACAGATAGCCCTTCACTATAAATCAGGTTACAAAAAAGCCAACATTTGCCTAAAATGTAAGCGTAATGAAATCTATATGAACATTTATCCAGTATTTTTAATGTCAACTGTTCTTGAAACATCAAACGGAAAAGAATGATTCAGACTGGTGCAAAGGGACAAAGTCAGAATTATGGGACATGGGTTTGTTTTCATAATACACAAAAATTTCTTGGTGATAAAGATATACCAGTCTACTGGTTTTAAATCTTCAACAGACTGGTGTTATATCTACCAGTAGACTGGTTTTATAAAAAACATCCATGACTTATAGGATTCTAGACTAGATGGAACAATCTCTCATGATATAGTCACTTATCAAAAGTTTCATAAGGTGGGATCACTGTTCTTAGCAGAATGCCAAAATACCACTTGGAACAGAGCACTAGAGTAGACTGTGCACTACTGCATGGACGATAAAGAGCAATTCTGTATTTATGGGCACATGTGCTAAGTGATCTCAAAAGTGTATTTTCCTATCTTTAACTTCAATGATTCTAGAAATTGCTCAAAACTTATATAATAGGAGCAAGTATTTTCAGGTCAGTTCCAATTAAGTCACCACAAGTGACCGAAAGTTTCATTACACAATGACTTGGGTTACTGAAAGAAAAGGAAAGCTTTCCAGTTACCTTTTTCACAGTCTTGTCAGGTTCAAGAGCAATATCTGGAATGTTGGCATCCACCATGAGGGAAAATAAGTTCAAGATCAAGTTGGAATACCTACGCAGAAGAGCAAATTAGGTAAAACACCTCATAAACTGTAAAAAGACATTTTGTAAACAACTTCATTTAAGAACACATCGTCACCTTTGTATGAATTGGTAATGCTTCAGAGGAGATGCATTCATAACACTTTAGTTGAACATATTTATGTTAAAAACATAAGGTACCTGACATTAGCAGTGAAAGTTTAACCCTCAGACTGTCTCAAACTGCCAAAACTGAACAGCTCTGGTTTTGTTACAATTTTCTAAAATTTGTCAGAACATTTATTCAGAGACACATCAAATATAAACTGTGATTTCATATATTGTAAGATTTAATGCCATTTTCTACCTCTAGTAGGAAAAACATATGCTAGAATATTGATTCAAAGGTTATTTTTTATTAAAAATGGTATCAGTGATACAGCAGTATTATATAAATTAGCATTCGAACAGCTGAAGTCTTCACAATTATAAGAAATGATTTTTCAAGTTGCTGCAAGGGCTTTTGACATAAGAAGTTGAATATAAGTGATTTAAGCAGATCCAAGTCTGCAGTTGCTCAGTTAAGCTGCAATAACATTGGTAGGCATGCTACACTTATGAAGTACAAGTGTCATTTATAACCATTAAAAAAGACAGGACAGAGTATAGTTTTGAGTGTTAATGTGGTGTTGGAAATACTTGCGAATCTTTTAAAGAACACTATTTTGCCCTTGCAGGAAATTAGCTGTAGTGTTGCTTTTTGAAAGGATAATTTTCAAGCTGTTCAACATAAACTGAAACTTCCCTTCTGTAAAGAGATCTAGTCCCCTTTCAGGGACAAAGTACATAACTGACTTCAAAATCTGAAATACTACTTTGCTAAGAGCACTAGGAGCTTCATAGATGACAGAAAATGAATTCTTAGCAGCAAAACTTGTTTATTAGCAAGCTGCTGAATATATATAAGCTGACAATTGCAACGAGTACGAAGTATTTTAACTACACAAAAGGACTGCTTCATAGCCATATTTTACAAAGTAAATACTGCTCAACAAAAAATGTCTCTAGAAAAGCATTATTCCATCAAATACTCTTGACCGTTCATTATTATCTGGAACTAGCACTACCTAACCATTCCCATATAAGTTTTAACTCTTTATAACACAAACATTTAAAATAAACTGTTTTTTTAGAAAACAGGGCAGAAATCTTCAGTATCTGATTTGTTTCAGCTGTTCTGCTTCCCTTTCCCAGGGCAAAGGGCTGGAATCAGGAAAATTAATTTTATCACAGATTAAAAGAAAGAAAGGTTACACTACCATTTATTTCAGATCTAGCTAAGAAATCTGGCAGTCAAGTTGCTTTGATGCCAGGAACAGACACCACAGGTTTTAAAGAAAATTTTTCTACTTGCCTGAAACAAGCAAATCTCACTTTAAACATGCTTAAATCTTACAGCTACATTCTCTCAAGTCTCTTCCTAGGTCATTGGTAGCTCTCCCTTCGAACTGACCCAGGAGTCCAGAGACTCAGAGTCCCTTTTGCTCTTGAATGACATAGAGGATAAGAGCTTATGAGCACTACATGTTACTGGGGTTATTTAAGTGATGGAGGCTTGTAAAAGATATTTCAAACGTCTAGGCATCATTGCTATATGCCAGTTAAGACCTAGTTCTGTTTCACACAATTAAGTCTTTTGGTTCTTGGTGCTTAAAGTAACAGCACCAGAAGCATAAGGTCACCTGAAGAATCTCATTTAAAAAAAAAAAAAAAAAATCAAGAAAAGGTAATGCTGGGGGGAGTATGGAGTGGGATAAGACAAAAATTAGGAAAGAGCTGCTCACTATACTATCTGCAGGTCTCTCCCCCTCACCCCAACACCTCTTTAACTCAGTAACAACTACATGGCAGTCTAAGGATGAAAAAGAGCTTAAGTAAATTTGTTAGCTGGCTCTAGGACCCTTCTCACATTTCACAGTTTTTTAGAAAATTCATTCAAAAACCAGGTCTTGACAAGAGAAGTAAGAGCTTCCCAGTTTATAGACAGTTGGCTGTCATCCTTCCCATAGGCAAAATCCTTGGCAAATAGGCCAAGATGTTCACAACTGGTCAACTGACAGCCCAAATTCATCCTAAAACTAGACATTTTGCTGAAACACCCAAGTTAGGAACCTAACCTCTAAAAAACAAACACCTTTGACAGGCAAGTCATATCACTCCTCTTTGACATCTACATTATAAAGGCCTCTGGAATGGCTGACCTCCATCCACAGCCAGAACACAGTTTTTCTAGGCTTAAGGAGCTTCAAATAAGCACCTAAACTTGACCCTGAATCCTCCTCACATAAATACATTCTTTGTTTTCCTCAAAGCCCCATACAAATTCATTTACAAAATAAATGAGCATGCAGCTGCACTGGAGGTTAGTTGATTAAACTTATAGTTTGAACATGAAGTGCTAAAAATATGGAGTTTCTGTAAAAGTTTAAGAAATCCAATAAAATAATTATTCCTACATAGAAGTGGCCTCATATATACCAAGAAACCCACATCAGGTAGAAGTTCAAATTCTTGCTGCCACCTTTTCTGAGAACAGCATCTTTTGTTTTTAAGTGCTTAATATCTCATCAAATATGTTTTTGATTCTAAGCACTTCTTGATATAGTTTTCTAACATTTACTGGCCACTGTGCATATAGATATCTTAAACCAACTGAGCAATTAGGCAGTCGACATTTCAGTACTTTATTAGAAGCCACAAACTTCCCTTACAAAGATAGGACAGGAAAGTATAGTTATCTGCAGTCCCAGACTAAAGGCCTGTTTACCTGGTCTAACTCAAAAACTCCTAAATTTAAAGTCGAATTGCCTTCTCTGCAATATAACTTGGGCTCCCCCAGGACTCATTTCTTCTCTTCAAGACATATGTATACTCCTCAATTACTATCATGTCCCGAACAGCTATAATGAACTATAGCACTTACTCTTCCAAAAGCATTTCCTCGCAGCCCAGACTGAAGCAAAACTGAACTGATCCCAACCAGTTTCATTTTTGCTCTTCCTTCTTCACCATTTACCCCCAGCTTTTAGAAGACTATCTAGGCCCTGCACTGCCTAACTACAACCATTCCAAACAACCAGCACTTCCCAAGGCCATCACAGCTTTCCACTTGTTGCCTATAGTTTTTTCATTCAGATCTATATGGTCTCCTCTGTCCACTATACCACTGAGAATAGACTGGGGAAAAAAAAAAACAAAACACTCTGGTCCAGCCAGCTGGATATCCCCATCCATACAGAGAAAGTATCTCAGCCCAAACTACAGCTTCTGTCTCCTGTTACTTCCCAATCCTTTGTCCCTACCTATGCCGACTAACTCAAACTGAACATCAAACTTCTCACATGACTAAACACAGAGGAAACCCTTACAGTCAGTCTAGAACCTCACTCTGGGAAAAGCTTTCAAGTGTTGATGCTGGATTCTACTCTGCTGGATCCTGCTGAGGACATGTAAACTGGGAATTCTCAGAGGAAGGGAAATGCTGACACATAACAGGACTTGAACATCTTTAAATAGGCTCAACATGTATAATGGTGTAAAGGGCTGCTACAGCCCAAGTGAGGATACAAGATCTGCTGTCAGCCACAATTTGCCCTGCAACACCTTCAGAATGCAGAGGCTGCTCCTTCATTACAGCACTGCTGACAAACACACACGCCTGATTACTGTTGCTCAAAAAAAGGGGAAAGCACCTCCTGCTTAAAGTAATAGTTATAGTAATACTAATATTATCCTATGCTATCTTTGTTGAAAGCCTTAAAAGATATTTATCCAGAACCATTTAAAAATACTTTCCTATTAATTTGAACAAATATTGGAGAGACTAGAATTACAACTACAATTCCACACATTAAAAATGAAACCATCTTGATTTACAGTTTAGTTTTATACCCACATTACTGCTATACTTCACACTTAATGATGATCTTTGTAGCAAATCATTACATAAATTAATGCAATGGATAATCCTTCACTGACACAACGGATCTTTCCATTGAAAAAGCTAGGTTTAAACAATAAAAACAACTCAAGTATTTCACAAATAAGAAATACAGTATTACAAAACAGTTTTAAACAAAATTTGGAATATACCTTAGCCTTCCTGATTGTTCTCTGAAGTCATGAATATTGTTTGCTGACAACATGCTGTTGTTTTTTCATGCTGTTGAATTGCTGTTAACCCAGTAATAATGTCAGTTCATAAACCAACTCCTTACTCTTTCTCCTTTTAACAAGGAGAGAACACATAGCATTTTTATTTCAGATCATTGACTGCCTACACTTTTCATACTACATGTATTTTTCACATATGCTTTTCATATTACTAATTTTTTTCCACATATTTGGAGGCTTACATTATGTGATCTTGATATCAAAGTGAAATTCTTTCATCTCCATGTAAGATGTACTAAATCAATCACTGGACAGACCAAAAATGCTTAACTGCATTCTGTTCAAACAGAACAAAGCTGAGCTACTTGGCTCCGAAAGTTGACAGTAAAGGATATAGTCACTGCAAAATAATGAAGCTGATTCCAAGTCTAAAGGAGAGATCTGATCTAAAGAGGTTTTAGCTGTCACAGTTCTGAGTATCCACAGAAACTGTTAACATACTTGATTGTCACAACAAGTAGCTGATTTTTGTCCCGCAGGACCTGAACCCAACTTATGCATGCCATCTTCAAGGCAAAAAATTTGATCATCACTAATCTAAACTGGATGAGGATAAAGCAGCAAATGAGTAATGACTCAGAGTTAAAAGGAGAGATAACTGATCATCAATAATCAGAGAAAAAGTTTCTTAAGGGCAAAAACATATCCAAAAAGCAAGATATAAATTAATATCCCACAGGATTTATGAAAAAAGCTATTTAGGTTATTAAACAAGTGAAACTGGGGACCTTAACATGAAGGACAATTACATTCAAGCCCCACATTACACTAATGCTGTGACGTTTTCATTCCATTGTTTCGTACAAGTTCTTGTGTCTATGTTCAGACTTCAAATAAGCTTTGAATTTTCAACAGAAATATTTTCTCCGATTCATTTACTCCTCTCCTCTCCTGCTTTATGGTGGCTCTAATAAATTTTAGCATCAAAATAGTGTTGTTACCTGCGGAGATGGAGAAAGGCTGTGTAGCACTGCTTACGGAACTCCTGGTACTGTTCACTCTGCGTGCCTCCCATACCTTCCACCATCTCCTTATTCAGCTTCATTGGAGGAGGTAGAGGCTTAGGGTCCCGACCCAAAATATAACCAAAGTCAATGTGAAATAGTTTACCTGTAGAAGAAAGGGGAAACATAATTACTTATTTCAACACTTCATATAGTATCAAATCTTGATGCAAAACATGGGAAAAAAAAAAATCTTGAAGTGCAATCTCCAGAAATGCTAAGCAGCTCTCAAAAAAATACACTTCACTGTTTTCTATAAGGCTTATAACCGTGTATTTTATACCTTCAGCTACTAATTTGGAAATATGGGTTTAAAAAAGTAAAGCTGATTTCAAATTTATTAGGAGTACTAACAAACATGATGAGGTTTTTTTTTTGGTTTTTTTTTTTAAACATATGGATTATATTCTCAAAGGCTGAATCAATGTTGCAACTGGTCAGTAGATATTAAGTGCACAGTTATATAACAGATAGTACTAATTTTGTGCCTTCTTTAAAATTTGTTAGCAAATTAAGATATTAATACACACATTACATCGCTTTTAGTATCCTATTTAGTTGCTGTGGCATCAGATATGTTATTTTAGTTGTATGCTAAATTTACCAAAAGGAAAATAAGACTCATGATCCTAAGAACGACCTTTTGAAGCCACTAAATACTGAAGAAGATTTCAAAGCTGTTTCAAAATTCCTGGAGTTGTTTGAGTAAGGTTAAAACTTATCAAGTTTTCAAATATACTGAAGAAACATCACCGCAATTCTGCATCTGAAATTGTATTTCAGATGTGCCAAAGTCTGTCTTTCACTTCTTCAGTACTAAAATGCAAGAGTTACATCACCTGATGACTACCTTTCCCTCCTCAGATCAACTGACTACCTTTACAATGTTTCTGCAGCATTAACTTGACAAAAACTATATACATCTTTTGCTTCAAATGCACAAGGCGACTTCCCTTCCTATCAAGAGCTTGTGCGCAGCCATGCTGGTTATAATATCGCCCAGATCTTTATTGTGGAGTATTCACTGTACTCCCTTTCAATAGTACTGAACCACGTGAGATGCACTAGATAGCAAAACGAACAACTGAAACATCGGCAACTTCAAAAAACTCTACTAAAACATTTAGGTAATCTAAAGATTAAATATTATATAGATATGCAAACAAAAATGTTGTCAACAGAAATCAAAATAGTACAATTCATAATTCTTAAAAAGCCAATTTCTAGGAACATTCTTGACACACTTAAATGGAAAATACTGATATTTGAAATGCAAAAAAAAAAGTTTTTGAAAGTGTTCTGCAAACGAATTTTCAGTTTGAAATGCGTAATTTAAACAATGACTTGGGTCATACCAGACCTGCATTACAAAAAGATGGTAAGAATTCAGATATGCCAAGAAACATTTATGTAAAAAAATAAAAATATATATAAATGAAATCTGATTAGTGATTTCCTTAGGACAAAGAGAACCATCTTCCTGAACTCTGCAGTAATGAGGAATCAGAAAGTAAATTAAGAAGTACAAAAAGGTGATGTGTGTTTGAACCGTAAGGTAAGTTTTGCATCCAAAGCAAAGCTACCCAGTGACATAAATAAAGTCTTATATGACTAATTTAGAGAAAATAATGAAATGTACATACAAGATGGAAAATCTTTTAAACAAGAAGGTAGAAAATTATTAGAATGATTGTTATCTAGACAGTCACAAATAGCACAGAACATACACAGAGTCTTGCTTCAGAATTATGGAACTGAACAGCTTTATGAACAGATCTGTTTGCCAAGGGTTATTTTAACCTGCAGCATTTGTATGCATTTTAATAATTTCATAAGCTTAGGTGCTCAGCACTCTTGAAAAAAATGGAACAGCCAGTATTTTTCAATTAGTAACCCCTCTTTGACCATTTCATTGAATAATAATGTTCTATCATCAGAGAAGGCTGCTTGAGATCTGTCATAAGCACTCTTCAACCCAAGAAACAAATCCTATCACAGTCAATTTTCTAAGGGAGATCACAAGGATGCTTAATAAGCAGGCAAAGTATTTGCTAGTTGATAAATGCCACAACCATTACATTTTGCATACCTAATTGTGCTAAAAAACCCAACTCCCATCAATAGTTTTTTCAAGCTGTTACAGGAGTTAAGTTTTAGAGCTCATTTTTGTACGGTAAGTTTTTGAAGTAGACACTCTGATATATACACCACCACCATCATTAAATTACAAAAAATGTTTAATTAAAAAGTTTGGCGGTTCTGTTTTCTGCTCACTTATTCAAACCTGTCACCTTGAAGAGTCAAGAGACAATATTTTGCATAAAACAATAACTCTTGTGGCAGTAATTAAATCTTTTTTTTAGTTTGCTCTGGATATAGGGAATAAGAAGCAATAACTAATAATTTAAATCAGTAACAAAGATGCATCTAAAACATTCAAAAACATTTACAGCTGACTGATATAAGTTCATATAAATTAGTTAGATATTGAATAGTTTACTTACTCACTTTTAGGAATGAGATATAAAAGAAAGTACATGATGAGGCCATCCTGCATTAACATTATAGCTTCCCTAGCTGTACTTCAAAATGTAGCAGATTTTTAGGCTGACTCAAAATGTATGTCAAAAGCTTTCATTTAAATACATCAAATATATTTAATATTTTTCAAATCCATGTACTAAACACAGACTTAACACATTTGCATTTGTGCAGCTCCTCCAAGATCAATTAAGCCAGCATACCGTATTACTAAACATGGACCGAAGGCTCCCCTTGGTGCCTGCCTGAAGCTGCTACACCAGTAAAGAACAACCAGCAAGCTTGAGGCAGTACTGCTGTTTTAGAGCTTTCTGCAAAGAAGCCTGACTTATGCTCTCCTCAAGGACTTAAATGCAATTGGAATAAACGAAGAACAAGTCTACTTTGGACAAATGAACTTGCTTGTATATTTAATACTGAAAATTAGGTGAAGCCCATCTTATTATGTTAATAAATAATAAATTTATCAAGTTAATAGATGTGGTGATTTGAAATCTTTTAACACTAAGAAAAAAGGTTGCAAGTATCTCAAGTGATCATCCCAAGTGTGTACCCTCTGTTAGGGTACAACACTGAACATGCCACTTTCATGATATTAATGAATGCTATCACTAGACTATCACTCAGTGTAAGGTCTATTACAAGAACAAGACCAGAGAAAGTGTCTGGTACCTATTTGAGAAGGTGTAGTGCCACAAAATACTAGATAGTAGCAGAAAAAGCAGGATAAATCCAGGAAATTGAACACTCCAGCTCTATACAAAGCAACTGTTGTAGATTATATGACTTCAAAAAACAAAATATCACTTTGATCTAGAAATTACTGAAGACTTAATCTTTATTCAACCAGAATTTTTATTCTGCAAGAATTGACTTTCACTGTGAATAGCATATTGTCTCCTAACATAGCCATCACTATCTGATTTACATCTGTAAGGACAGAGGCAAAAGTTGCCAGTAACAACTCATTAATTTTTTTTGGTCAACTTAAACATGTTTTTTCTTCAAGTGCACAGCTCCTCAAAACCCTACTCATTTGAAATTTGTGAGCCTCAGGTATGACAATACTTAAACCTTGTCTAGTAATCACAGCTGAAGAAGTCTACTAGAGAATCAGCATCTTATTTGGGAAGGTGTTAAGTGTTTTAGTTCTGGAGTGTCACAAAGTTTGTGCAGTTTGTATTTGAAAGTTCCTGAAAATTACGTGATTTTGTTGATAAGAAGCATAGCTTCTCAACTGAATTTAGACGATGACTCTTAAATCTTTATTTCACAGAATCACAGAATGGTTGAGGCAGGAAGGGACCTCTGGCAGACATCTGGTCCAACCTCCTGGTTGAGCAGGGCCACCTAGAACTGGCTGCCTTGCCCAGGACCATGTCCAGGCAGTTTCTGGATATTTCCAAGGATGGAGACTCCATGACCTCTCTGGGCAACCTGTGCCAGTGCTCTGTCACCCTTACTATGAGTAATAATTCATACTCATAGCATGGTATTTATATACAATTATTCTCTATCCTCCCAGTAAATCAGACTGCCTGTGAACTTTGTGTAACACTACTTTTTGTAAAGGCTTTGAACTTCCACATTTTGTAAAACAATTACATTTCCTTCCTTCAATATACAGTGTCAGTGCCACAATACATGCACTTCAATCTCTTAGACCATCATGTTTTTAACCTCAGCTTCTAATTCATCTTCTTCAGATTTATTATATCTTAATTTAAAGGGCTCTTAATTATTAGATCTGCTTATAAATTAAAGACAAAACTGGACTTTTCATTTTGGTTTATTACTGTTCCTGAATGACTGCTAAATCATATGGGTGAGGGTTTTTTGTTTCAGTCATGTCAAACTAAAAATGAAGTTACTGAAGACATGTGAAACATATCATCCTCTGAGCCTCTTACGTTCTTGTAAGGCTAGATATATAGGCCTTGGATTTCTAATATTTAGACAGTGAAACCTTTAGACACCTACTTAGAAATCTGACTTCCTTATAAAAACGGGGGATTTTAGGCATATGAGAAAACAAAACATAATTTAGGAAACACCTCAGGACCACAGACAAGTATACATGAACCTCTTGTCCTATTTCGAGCCTAGGAGAAGGACTATATGCAGGTACCTACATATAGTTCAAGATACACAGCTCTGGACAAACACTTCTGATGTTGAAGGTGGCTCACTCCTCAAAGTCTAAAAAATCACATTAGCCCTGTTTCAGGAAGCAGGAAAAATCTGTGCTGGGAAGACTTCAAATAGAGTCTCTGACCTTAAAAAACAGTGCCCTAATAATCACTCTCCACTCCCTATTTAAGCTATTTTACTGTAGAAAAAGCAAGACACAAAGCATTTACTGACTGAAAGAGGATGAGATGTTTCCAGGAATATGCAATAATGCAGCATGCACACACAAAATGATTTTCAAAACCTAAAAGCTAATACTGTTAGGTACTTACAAGCTTTTTTTTTTTTTTTTACATTTTATGAGGTTGACTACATTTTTCTACTGAACACTTGGTTTTCTAACATGAAATAAAGAGGACAGGCCCTTGGAGACTTCAGGGAAATGGCATCAAACATGGAAAGTTTCCCTGACTAGCAGCTAAGGCATGAGGAATTTGAAAGTCCATCTGAGTTCCTTTCAGCCTTGAGAGTGAAGTGATCTTTGATTAAGTGAAGCATGGACTTGTGGAGATCAAAAATTGGTATCTGGTGCTTGCAACGGCCAATAACATCTGACTGCAGCCAGAGAGGCTGATTTGTGTATCACTTTTACTGCTATTACCTAGATTTTAGTACAGGAGAAAGTTCCCATACAGCAGCACAGAAATTGTTTTATTGCTGCAGAGGACTGTTAGGAAAAGCTACTGAAAACCTGCACAGAACTCTGGAATCCTTAAACGAAACATGGAAGACAAAGCAAGTTAGATGCAATTACTAAAATAAGTCTGGTGGCAATTGTCTTTTAACAGGTAAGAAAACCTTACAAATTATTCTGAACTTATCTATTCCCACTTTGGGAAGAGGGGAAAAAGAAACCCAACCCATATACAAAAACTCTGAAGCTCTGAATTTCAATATATTTTCTGTAAACTGCAACTGCCACTATTATTTTAACCTGGCTCGTACAGAAAAAGTACAATTTAGTGACTATTTTAACTGAACTCCTATTTTAAATTTGAAGCAATAGGATAAAAGCTCTTCTGATGAAAGTGTGTGGATGGATAGATGGATGGGGTGGTTTCGTGGCTTTCCCAGCAACTTCTGATGCTACCATCGAAAATTTTTCCTTTGCTAACAGAGCACTGCCATGGTGAAAAAAGTCAGAATCCCTAATTTATTGTCATCATTGTCATCAGCTACATATTGTAACTTTTCTAAGACTATACAAAAATGGAACAAAGTAGTATGAATTGTTAAGGACTTACTCAGGATACAGATTTTAAACTCAGTATGCAGCAACAGCTGGAGGTAAGTTTATAATCGTCATCCATATAATGGATAAGGGCCCAGCTTGTGCTAAGCATTGTAATTTACCCCCCTCACACCTCAAGCTGTCCATTCTCAAAATACACTCCATGCAGGCATATATACAAGAAAAAGACGTCAGACATGTATTGTTAAATGAGAAATACTGTTCAAGATACCGATAAGAGAAAATGTTTTAGCAGACCAACAGCTAAAAGTTTATATTCTCTTTGGTAGGCATGACAGAAATTGGAGTTGCAGAGACAAATCTAAAGGATAACAGTATATGTTAGTTTGGGCTTTTTTTTAAAAAAAAAGGATGTTCCTCTATCAAGACATTTAAAAACATATCTAAAAATTCCACTGCATTTTACATACTATAGAAGTTTGCAACATTAATAAATGTGTTTATCAATGTACTTATCTAAGCACCAATACAGAAAGGAGGGCTTGAATCCTATAGTTTTTCCATTTTTATCATCTTCAAACCTGCTTTGGGATAGATGGTTTTAACTGAAAAGCACTGAAAGTACAAACACATGGTGTCATCTTACATAAGGAACTGTTCAGACCTTTGCTGTCTTACCCGGCAACCCTTTCCAAGGCTAAAGAATAAATCAGACTTCAATTGGTGCACTTCATACTGAAGACAGACCACAGCCCTACTTCTAAGCATTAAACGAGAAGGTAGTCCAATTCTTTCACCTCTCTACACATTATGCTAACAGCAAACGTAGTTTTAAAGTTGAGCCCTCAGGTTAGTAATATCTGAGGGCTGGTCAAAGACTAATTTTATCCACGTAGCAATTTGCTCTACTGCTACAGAGCAATTTCAGGTGTTGAGTTCAGATCAAAGTGCCTGTATTTAGGGAACCTCTAATGGGAATTTGGATTTACATGTAGGTTCCTAAAGGTTATTGAAAGATTAAGGTGGCCAGTCACTAGGGTGAGAATTAGTTGCTCAGACACACACATGCAGTGCTACTCAAGAATGCCATTTGAATGTCTCAGGATATCTATACACAGCCTGCAAATATGACAGGACATTTGTGAAACCTCTGTCTATATAGCAAGTTGATGTTCTTAAGATATCTCAAATGGGACAGGAGATTTCACTTGTCTGCCATAGCTGAAACACTATGTAAACTCTAATGATAACTGTCTTAAGACTTTAAAAGGCTTAGGAAACATGAAGACATCCATATGTAGGTGTTACATCAGTAGCTAGCTCCCAACTCTACAACCAAAAACAGAGTGTAGAACAAATCCAGAAAAAGTATGTTCAAGGGAAGGCATGACATAACTGAAACATACTAGCATAATGCACATTACATGAAGGTTAACTGAACTTGCTACATCTCGTTATCACAATCCAGATTCACAACCATCCAGCTCTTCTTTCCAAGGCAAGAAAGACCACATTAGCTGGTAAGTCAGATACTGGCATTAATATATAAAGCAGTCTGTAATCCTACAACAAGGTACTGATGTTACTTAAAGCTGGGTATTCAGCTGCAAAACGATGTCTTGTTATTTACAAATCACAGTAATATCTGCTGTTATAGATCTGGAAACAAGAAATTAAAACATACAGCAATTGATAACATATTTTAGCTCCAGGAGAAGCAGGAAGTGGAAAGTTCTCAGAGAAAATAAATATTCTTGTAACACAATACTGACTACATAATGTGACATTCAGCTTACAAGCTAAGGCACATTTGTGAAACTGATGCAAGTATTCTTGTAATTTTTAACATTACTGATAGATGAGGATGTTTTGACTGAAGGTTCCCTGTATCTCTTTCCAAACAAACTTCTACAGCTGCCCTTGAAATATAATGGTACAGCATTTAAAGATCTGAAAATCTGAATTTCTTGTTTAAGACTACTTAAAAGTCACCTATTTCTAGAATTAGAGACATAAAACTGTCATGAAAAACTGCAGAAATTATTTCACGCAGACAAGACATTCTTATCCTACAGTGCAAAAAAATACATTTCTAACACTGAGTGGGAAACGATTTTTTATGAACTTCAGTATCTATTGCTTAATATTTAAATTATATAATATCTATTATAAGTATGGATGTCTGTATGTTAGAAGATGATGTAACAGCTCTATTTGAGGGAGTCCAACACAGACATCACTACATTCATGAAACTAAGAGGTAGAGCTGAAAAAGGTAGCCATATATATTGCCATATAAATCCAAGAAAAGTAAGTGAACGCATAGCTGGTACTCAGCGCCCTTTACCCTACTGGAAAGCTTTAATTCATTAAATAAATATCATCAAGAAAGGATGACCATATATGGTCAAACAATTTTGAAGAAAGGTAGTTATAGCTTCCATTCTTCCCGAGGACAATGAAGTTAGCTTTTCCCAACTGAAGTCAGTTGGGAGCTCAGGAGTCAGCTCAGGAGGAAGAAACAAACCTTTGTAGCAAGCCTTTGTTTCATTTGGAACATAAGAATTTCTCTGGATAGCTCAAAAAACCTCTCTCAGCATGTGACAGAGCATAGGTAGCAGATAAAAACAATTTCAGACTCAGAATGTACCGTGGATGTGCACTGCCCTCTGCTGTACTGCTTGAATTCTTCCACTAAGCCAAACAGCCATTGTGCTGTTACTTTTAACCATAGACAGGTAAGATCCACTTTACTCCAAATCAAAATACTAAAATATTACTACTCTGAGCATGCAAGCAGTGCCTGCTATGAAAAGCTTTATACCCATCTCCTTAGACAAATGATAGAGACCTCTCAAAACAGATTTTTAAATGCGCATTTGTACATTTCCAAGCAGATAAGGAAAAATGCACTTGCTTTAGTTGTTCCCCCATGTGCTTAGAGCAAGACCTTTTACCCTAATCAAGGCCCAATGGTTAATTTTCTACTCTTTCATACAAAGCATGCTGATTCAAAGTAATATATACTTCAGCCTTATCTGTAAACTAACAAGCCTTCCAGATGGATGTGCCTCTTTTCCCCAAATAACATTTTTTATTTACATGTTTCTCATTCAATATAGATTTCACTTTATTATAAACACTTAACCACAACTCCTAACTCTTCAGCACTATGCAATGAAGGTATTCAAGGTATCAGAACTCCTACTGGAAACTATAGTTCAAAAGTAAGCAAGAAAAAAAATCCAAACAAACAAAATAACTCCAAAAAATTTTTTCCCCTACAAGGAATGTTTTTATTAAAACTTTGTGAAGTTCATGCAGCTACACACATACTCATTTTTCAACTAAACCACTTGAATTTCCCTCCAGCCCAAGGCATTGATTGTTATAGTTGGATCCACTTAAGTTTCAAATCTTTCATTTCCTCTAGTAGAGAAATCTTTTATTTATTTAGAATCACTAGAATTGTTCACTCTACCTGGTCTGTTATTAAACCATATAGATAGCAACAAAGAATGACATTAAAAAAGTTAAAGCAAGTTAGGGAGAATTAAAATGCATATCTGCTATTTTGAACTTTTAAGATACACAGGTTTTGCTGCAAACAAAAGGATATATTTGATTAAACAGTAACTTCTACTACTTTCCCTCCCCCAGATGTGAATTTGTAATGAGCAGGACACTACTGAGTCTATTGCCTTCTTTGTTTTTAGAGAACACTTAAAAAATATATATAATCTCAACTGGAGCTGAATGGTCCAGCCAGCTCAGTCCAGCTGATGATGAAACACTTGGATTTTTACTATACAGTGGTTTGGTTCCATCAAGAACACAAGATTCACAGGGAACAGAAAATGCTGAAGTGAATCCTGAATTCCAGACTTGGAAAGCTCACAGAACCACTTTCTTTAAAAGAAAGTAAAATCTGAGACAAGAATTTGCATGGACCTCTCAGTGAAGTCATCAAGATTATACCTAATTCCATATGACTACTGATAATACTTCTCTAAACATCTACTGTATTTGAAATAGCATACATAAAAAAAGAAGAATTACTTGACAACTATTAAAATGCAACCGGCATCCAACAAATAGGTCTTGAATTTGCTTTCTGATAGCATGTTAAAAAAGCTACTAACAGGAATGTAACAATTTAATGAAAAATTAAATGGGTTGATAACAAACAATTAGAATACTTGGGGCTGAAGTCACTTTACAAATATTTTTTAATGCATCCTTTTTTTCAGCTTTGGACCAAGAGTTCTGAACAAAACAACATAATTATGATTTTAGCCAAGTTTAAGGTAACAGTGAAATGTTTCTTGGTCTTAGGTAAAGGCAGTCAAATTTTACCATATACTGTGTCCATACTACTTTCAGAAAGGTACCATCACTCAAGAAAATTCTTGTGTTTAATAAAAAAACAACTTACAGGTCCACCTTTCAGTGTAAAAAATGTGACAGTAGAAAACAGGACTGTAAAATAAGCCAACTGAAAGCCACACAAAAACCCCAGTGTTTATAAACATGTCTGTGTTTAGGTGAAGTTAGACTTCCATTACCTACAGATGTATAGATGGCTCTTAAACTGACACCAAAACCACATACCAGATACCCATTGTATCTTGCCTGCTAATGGGTTTAAAGAGCAATTAATCTATTTACTTTCTTACTCTTCAACTGCCACTTCACACTACTAATAGTTTAAACCTAAACTTTGATTCACTGGATAAAATGTTACCTTAGATGAGACAATGTAACTCTACACTTAAAAATATATTCTAAGCTACAATACTCAGTGGGCTATACTCAAAAGGAAAACGAAGCAAAACAGTACCAACATATTAGAAATTAAACAACTGGTGTTATAAAATTATACTGCTGAAAAGAATTACCTGTTTTTGTTAGTAAAAGATTATCCAGATGTCTATCTCCAACTCCAAGGATGTATGTAATTACACAATAACCAGCTGTAACAAGTAAATTGTAAACATCAATATAAGTACCTTTCTAGGAAAGCAACAAGTTCCATGCAACAGCATATGACATCTTAGTTCTTGTTCACAAGTAATAAATATACCATAGAGACTGTGGGCAGGGGTTGTGCTGGGGAAGAATAATCACGATTATCAGCACTGTGAAGAACATTTGAAGTAATAAATTAAAACTCTAAATCAGTACTGCCTAGATTTTAATTTCTTACTACGCAATTATATGCCTAAAACTAAAGGCCTAAATTCATTCAATATTGGGATTAAGATACTTCAAAGGAAGATGAAGTATTTCAAGCACAATGAATGTATAGATTTTGAACTTAAGATATTTTAGGACAACTGTAAACAAGCATTAGACATTGATATGAATCTGAATGTATACATCAGCAGTATTTACAAGCTAAGCAGTAAGCCAGGCAGTGATAATAAATTAGAACTAACACAAATTGTTTTAATTCTTACTTTCACCCCCTAACCAGCCTGAAGCAGTTCTAAATACTGCGCTATCACAAAGAGAAGGGAAAGATACTGTGGAGTAACAACTAAATTCCTCTTTTTTTTTTGTAGAATGAAGTTGCTTTTAATTTAATGGACAACAAATGTGGTATTTTAACACTGCTATCAGTTTATTGAACAAGTGTTTACTGAACTATCACTTTTTCTTGTCATCCAAATGGCACAAGAAGTTGAATGTAGCCTCACCCCCAAAAAACCCTGATGTTTTAAAAATAAATTGAAATTTTCTACCTCAAATACAGATGATTTATTATTATATAAATGCTTTACATCTCCCTGAATTATAAAGACCCCAACTCATGATGCGGTGGGGGCAGAGGTAAGATTATTGCTAGAAAGCAAAGAGTATTTAACTTCTAGTCTCCTTTAAGGAGAGCAAAAAGAGGGCTGAGGAGAGGAATTGTGTGACATGTCAGGCTCAAAACTATTCTTTTCACAGGGATGTGAAGTACATGCATAGTGCCCTATCCACAGTCATCTAAACTGAAATGTCTTAATATCTCGTCTACCCTGTCCTTCATACTTCAGATATGAAGTTATCAGCTATAAGACTGTAACTTACCACAGCTCTTAACATATGTGTCCATCACCTCTGCACTTATTCCATGAGGGCCAGTCTCACTAGGTGCATGTTTTCTGAAGAAGTTCTGGAGGGGAAGTCATCAACATATTTAGTTATTCCACATGATCTGAAACAAGATCTTTAGAACTAGTAGAAAAAAAGATTTAAATCAAGGCCACAAATGGCCATTATTACGATCTGCTAAAATAACAATCACTGCCAAAAAACGTAGTAAGATCTAATTTAATTTTGTATCGCTTTATTTTGTCTTAATCATCATATTTTTATACTCAATAGAAAGAGATGTGAAGTTCAAATTGAAAAGCAGCTTTCTTCATTAACGGCTTCAGAAAATTAACAATACATTGAAAAGTTACTAATTAATAACTATGAGTGCAAAATACTTCCACAGGAAGCTGTTTATGCCAGATCAGCAAAAACTAGAACAGGACTAACAGTTCAGATTTGTAACTACATTTGGCACACACACTCTTACAAGGTTTATTATTATGTGTCTCCATATTCCTCGATACATCCAACTGCTACTGAGTTTAAAAGAAAAATCTAATTCATCAAATGGAAATTTCACATTCCCTGTGAAACACGGACTGGGCCAAAATAGTCCTTCCCACTACTCAGAAGAAAACTGGGGTTTTCTTGACTGGGACAAAAGAGGGGTAAATTATATCCAAGCCCAAGTACAAGTTTCTTCCAGTAAGCAAAGGTAAGCAAGCACTGGAAGAGAAGCTTCGTAGGCATCTGGATGATGTAAGTGACTAAAATACTAATGAAAAAATGAAGGGAATCTTACAAAAGGAAAAGACGTACCGAAGGAAAGTACCTGAAGGCTATTTAAGAAAGTTTTGCTTGAAAAGCAGTCCTGTTACAACATGTAGCAGAGTTTTAAGGACTCTGCTGACAGAGGAACATGCCCTTCTGAGGTACGTTAAAAAAGCTTACAATATAAAGAGTCTGTTAAATGAAATCCCTAAGCAAAATGTGGAAGGAAATTTTTAACGGTTAACAGGGTACTAGAGAGATCCACTTTCAGTGCTCCAAAATTTTACATATGTATGTAAAAAACAAACAAAACCCACAAAAAAAACACAACCAAAAACCAAAATAACAAACGCAAACAGGCTTCAGATCATCCAAAAGCTAAACTCTAGAGTGTAGAACAGAAATATCTCCAAAACATGAACTGTAATTTCACAGTTGTTGATAGAAGGTAAGTAACATTCAAACATCAAAACATCTTTTCTTTCCTGCAGATTTGCATTGCCAGCCAGTATTAGATTACTTGCTTTAAATCTTTTCAGAAGTTAAACATTTTTTAATATTTAGATACAGTGCCCATCTTTATTAAAATAGCTGTGACACCCAAAATGAACATTTACAAAAAGAATAAATCAAACTCTCACAACAGCTAAAAATGTTTCTTTAGTTTTTATTTCCTTGGCCTACAATGCTCAGCTATTTTATCATGCTTTGGCACAGGAAATCTGGGCTCTATTATGTATTTTGCCATTGATCTGTGAAGTAATATTAGATTACATTCTTTTGGCATCTTGTCTATTTAGATTAGCAATTCTTCACAGGAAGAATTGCTTCTTACGTCTGCACAGCAACTAAAACAGCGGAGCACCTATTTTAGATTGGAATATGATGTTACGAGTAATTGCAAAATGACATTTCACAAGCATTTCTAAATATATTATTTTATAAAAACATATAATGGACTAGAATATGAATAGTACAATTCCAAGATTACAAAGGATTGCCAAAAACCCACTTTATAAACTGCATGATTATTGAATGCGTAGATGTAGCTTATCACAATCTTTACGAAACAGAAAGCTCAAAAAAAACATATGCCATTTGATGCAGGTAATTGTCTGATTAATGATAAGCATTTTTTTATAAACGGTAAGCATTCGATACCTTTATTTGTTAAGGAAATGGTAATGACAAATGATAAGCATTGTTCAATCTCTGTGTTTTTAATATATGTAGTTTATAGGAGCTGGGAACTATTTGCTTTAGCTCCCAGTTACTGAGCTATGAACAAAAGCAAACTTCTGTATCAGCTACAAAAAAAGGGAAAAAAGGTACTGTGACAAATTGAATCCAACATAAACATGCTGTGTTTTCATTAAAAAACTTATTAGCTATATATCTCATATGGCAATTTGGCATGTTTTTAACTGTATTTATCTCAACCAGCTGAGCTCTGCTACCTAGATTGTGTGCTGTGCTTGAAATTAGCATGTAGTTTGAGAGCCACTATTCAATTGTGCTCCTACTCAATTCCACCACAGTTACAGAAAGCTTAAAAGCCAAAAAAAAAAAAAAAAAAATCACACAGTATCTATACATGCACCATGGCAGGGAAACAGACTTCAGAAATTACATGGACAAACTATTTAGTTGTTCCAAAGAAGAAAAAAAAAAGGAATTATTAAAACATACTTTGACAATGTGTCAAGCCAGAACTACTACATGAATGACAGAAACACTTTAAAACAAAACAGTACAGAAAAGTGTCATGCATCTTCAATTCATCATTACAGCAAAGCCAGAATTTCAATATCACAATTAAATTACACTTCAGTTATTTAAATGGTATTACTTTAGGACATAAGATATTCACGTGGTGATTTAAGTATTTTTTTTTAAAGCAAAACATCTGCTGTAAATACCCTTATGTTTCAACCTTTAATTTGTCTTCTAACAACAGGTATAAAAATCAGTTGAGAGACTAAAAACTTGTGCATGAGATCAAAGCCTGCAATTTATACAGTTTTATCAGAAGATGACTTAAAAATTCCCCCATCACGTACCTGTATACTTTCCTCAGTAGCAAGAACTTCTGCAACTGGTACTGACTGAATAAACTGCATAAAGCCTGTGACAGAAAAGCAAAAAAAAAAGTCTCCAATGCATGGAACTTTCAAGCTCCACTATAACGCATGTTTATTAAAGGGCATCGCTAATACACACTTTGATTCAACTGCTTCTCATTGGGAACAAAACATGTTTTGTTCCCATTTTCTGCCTTTTAAAACAACTAGTTGTTAACAGCAAATTAGCTTTCAAAAGGTCTGTTGTTCCAAGTTTTCCTGAGAAGAGAAGGATAAATCAATGGCTTTCTAAATATTTATCCAGAATGTATCTAAAAGCATAGCCAAGTTTGATTTGTTTTGTCTTGTTCTTTTTCCTCCACTTCATGCAAAGATCTATAAATAGGATTGTTAAAAATGATTTGTCCAAGATCACACAGCAAGCCAGTACCAAAGATAACACTACTGATTGTCACATACTCCAAAATCCAGACCAGGCTTCTTTTATGAAGATATTTGAGTCACCTATGGAATACTGGGGTCACTCAGGTTGTTTACTTCCTTGACTTACATTGCAACAAGATTTTCTTAACACATTTGAACTCCCTTTTAGAATGCTGTACTAAACAAAACATCTCATGAAAATAGTGTGTCACAACAGCCTATGAACAGAGGGAGAAGATTCCTCCCAATACTGTATTTTTAGGAAATAAAAGTATTCATACCATGTTTTGTACTAGTTGCCAGTACTTTATAGGGTGTCAGTTTCAAATCCAGATTCTCTTTTCTTAACAGCTGGAAAAAGTCAACACAAAAAAAGCAAAGATGAATACAACAGAAAGCAGCTTCTATTTCTAAAAGGAATGTGCATTGGACATTGATCTCCACTGTTCTTCACTGAAATTAGTAATAAGTGAAAACCTGTTTGCTAATTTTTTTTTTCCCCCCAAATCTACACAGGATCCTTCCCCATCTACAAAGAAAAAAAAGCCACCTAAGATCTGAAAACCCTGGAATGTATTGGTAACATACGCTGCATTAACAGTTTTCAACACTCTTGCTCTCGACAAGTGGAATAAAGAACATAGAAGGACAAGGATGCGGATTAATAATTCTCACCTTATCCATGAGCGAAATAATCTGAAGAATAAGTTGATCTTGACGTAAATCATCACCATGCTTAAAAATTACAGGATATTTGCCTCCGTCTTCTGTCTTGAAGAATAACTGAGCAGGCATTAATGCACTCTGGAAAAGAAAACTTATTCTACTAAGCTGGTACACAGTGATGTTCATGTTAACATGTTGCTGCAGTGGAGTTCTAAAATATAAATCCTTGTTTACCACACTGTAAATCGGAAGTGAATTAAGCAAGTATCAGGTCATAGGATTCAAGTATCAAATTCAGTTAGAAAAAGGTTTAGAATAGTCCCATTTGAATACCAACAGCATGGCAGTGAGCACCAGAAGTCTCTTCACGTTCCTCAAGTTTGGTAGAAAAGAAGAAATTCTAAAGCTTCTAAAAGTTCACTCTGTCTAGGACTCAACAGTTAGAACATACCATTTCCACTTACCAAAAATGGGATATAGGCATGTTTTTTAAAAAAAATATCTTAAGGCTATCCTTCTTTTTTAGCAAGGAACGTGAAGGATACATTCCTCCCCTGTGTGTCCCCCACCAGAAGAGGAAAGGACAGAAGGATTAAAATTTTGTTTGTAAGCATGTAATGCCAATCAACATAGAAACACCATGCAAAAGGTCGCAACAAAACAAATTTAAACTGACCAGATCAAAAGAAGACACATTTATAGGAAAACATGAAAGAAATGCTAGGGGCAAGACATCTTAAACAGTTAATTGCTTCCTTAATCTATTTAGTAAAAGCGAAAATGCCTTTTTACATTGTTGTTTGAGAAAACCAATTTAATTGTTTGCAATTTCTCTGCTATGAGGAAAGGCTGAAAGAGCTGGAGTTGTTCAGCTTCGAGAAGAGAAGGCTGTGGGGAAACCTTATTGCAGCCTTTCAATACTTAAACAGGGCTTGTAAGAAAGATGGGGACAGACTTTTTAGTAGGGCTTGTAGCAATACAACAAGGGGTAATGGTGTTAAACAGAAAGAGGGGAGATTCAGACTAGATATAAGGAAGAAATTTTTTACAGTGAGGGTGGTGAAACACTGGCACGGGTTGCCCAGAGAGGTGGTAGATGCCCCATCCTTGGAAACATTCAAGGCCAGGCTGGATGGGGCTCTGAGCAACCTGATCTGGTTGTAGATGTCCCTGCCCATTGCAGGGGGGATGGACTAGATGACTTTTAAAGGTCCCTTCCATCCCAAAGCATTCTATGATTCTCTGCATAAAATGGGTTGAAGGCGATCAATTACCCACATGAATGATTTCATCTATTGCAACTGACCAAGTCACTTCCCTCAAAAACAAAAAAAAAATAAAAAAGATAGAGTTAAATATTTGAGCAGTGACATTAGATTTGCACATGCAATGAACGTTTCAGAATTATTAAGCTCCATAAATGAAGGAAAAATGATTCTTTAAATAGTCCTACAAAATCTGCCATGTGATGTCCAAGAGCACCAAAAATTAGTCATTCTTTCCTGTTCGGATTTGTTTGGGTTTTATCCCACAGTACAGAATGAGAGATTAAATGGAAATCTGTAACCTTTCAGAATCAGGAGGATCAAAACCATCTCTGATTTTGAAACAAATTACATCTCATATTTTTGGTCCTAACTTTTCTACATTGCTACAGAAGACCAATATGTAAGAAGGCTATCTAGCTTGAGTTTGTCCTGATCAAGTTAAGCTATTATTCTTGATAGGAAATATTTAGTTGCTGTTCCAGCAGGCTTTTTGTCCACATTCTTCCCCCGCCTCTTAAATCATGTTCACACTACAAGCTGACTGAAGTTTGCAAAACCTTGTTTTCATGAACAGATCTTTCCAGTGTTGCCTCCAACCTGAGGTGCAAGAGCATGGAACTGGAGAAGCGTACTCTTCAAGGAGACTAACTGCTATATAAAGAAGCAAGCCAAAGCTGGGAAACTGAGAGATGGTATGGTAGAAAACTATGCAAAATGTTCATCTCCGATTTTAAGTATAGACAAATTATATCACAGTTAACAAGCAGCCTGTCAAAGTTTGAAACTACTGGGTATAACAAATTTGTGACCTGGTAGAGATGATGGATCAACACGAGTTGCCACAGCAGCTTGAACACTTTTTTAATTGGCAGAGAATGCCTCCTGGACATAGGTCTGACTGGTAAAGCTCATTTTGATCATCTTAAAATTAGATCACAGTCACCTATGAGTTGAAAGTGAATTTATAAAGAGGTTCTACATCTGTGGACAGGTTATAGCTTACATTCCAGGCAATAACTTACATTCCAAGTAGTACAGGAAGGAAAATAACCCCAGCCATTTCAACAGCACATTGACTGTTTATTATTAACTAGATAAGGGCTGGCCATATGATGACAAGCAACTGCTACGGATTGGTTTAAGGACTTACCAACCACAGGGATACAGGATCTACCTGTCAGTCTACTGCAACTGCATGAAATGTACCACCTTATTCCTTTCCAGTCTCTACCAATTTAAGTTTTATTTTGCAATGGGATAGACACATAGATCTAGCTGAGATGCAGCACACCTGACTTGATTATGATTTTGATCATAAGTGGTATTCCTGTTGAACACAGTCTAACTAAAGTTCAGAGAAATTCTGAACTAGGAAGCATGCCTTCAGCTTGGGGACTTATGAACTTTATAAACTGTATCAGTATCATAAAAGCTGCTTTGAAGTTTGCACATTACCCCCCCCCCCCCCCCAAATAATTTCATCAAGAAAATTGAGAAAACAAAAAAGAGTTGTTTAACCACATTAAGAGTACATTACAGTTACATTTTGCCTTGACTATGCCAGCCCCTTTAAATCTTTCAACTGATGTTTCTAAGCGTAGTGCTCCTAAGATTTGTTTGTATTTCAGCTATTCAGAAGATTTCATTTACCTTGAAAAGTGTGGCTTTTTCAGGGATTATCCCTTTAATTTTCACCTGAGGTTCCAGAGGAAGTGGAATAAGTTCCATATCTGCTAAATTCATCTTTTCGTTATCTCCTAACAATGCTTGAAGCCTCTCATTCTAAAACAATAAAAGAATAAAAACTTGTTTTAAAAAAACAATCATAAAACACATACTAGGTATACAGGAACAGTAAAAAAGTCTTTTAACAAAGGATATATTATTAGTAAATATCCAATTTATTAAATTCTGTACTCTTCCAAAGAATCATGGTTTCACTCTTAAAACCCAGTCAAATAAAATAAGAAAGCAGATATTCCATCTAGTCTGAGTATAGTCAAGCAATTTTATAAGTGCCAGGTATAATAGTCTTACAAAAATTTATTTCTAAATTGCCTATACAAGTAGCAGGATGATTTATTTTCTATACCAGTATCGCATGTTAGTTCTGTTTCAGAAACTTGATTCAGGTCTTCAGCTCTAATCCATTAAATCCCTGAACCGAAGGAGATTCTCTACCACCAATGAACCGAATATCCAACAGCTTGCACAGATCTTATTTCAGAGCTTGGTCTACATTCCTACATCTGTAGTTATCAGAAATACAACACTAGTCAGTTTTCAAGTTCTTTACGCTTGGTGTATAATATAATAAAGGTTGAATATATAAAAGTCTCTAGTCTTTTCCCGTATCAAATATAACAGGCATAAACACAGACACACCGCAAGGCAGCCCACTACTGTCGGGAATGCTTCTATTGGTTAATTGCTGCTAGCTAGATTTTAATCCAAAAAAGCCATGCATTTCTTAGTTTTACAGAAATATCATGGCAATTATTGAAGAACATTTGCCAGAACGCTATCAGTGTATTGCAGAAGCAGGAAATACATTCTTATGAACTGAAAAATCCTCCTTCTCTTTTAGCGATTACACCTTTATTACTGATACATAGCATATTCACAAAATTTCATAAAAATGATGCAACACCTGTTTCATTTTCCCAAATACACACCACAGATTTAAAGAAAGAAGGCAAAAAAATATTACTACATACTTAAAAATACTGATGTGTGTCAGAGGAAAAGAAAATACATAAATAGAAATTCCTTTGGCATTCCTGCTTCCTCCTCATACCTATCTGTCAAGTTCACTTGAAATATTTTAACTAAGAAGGACAAGGCTTCTTAAAATGCACCTATGATAGAAATTCTTCTCGTCAAGATGCAACAGATAACTTTCAGAGAAGGGAAAGTTCTGCTAAACACACATATTATATAAGAATAGTTTTGTTGCTCTTGGAATAAATGAAACCGTGCTGCTAGTCAAATTTCATTACCTATCCCAGCGTAATTCTCACACCACAATAACCTCTGCTCCCCTCCCACGTCTCCACAACTTGTTCACTGTTATATCATCAACTATTCAATTATTCCCATATCTTCCTTTTACCAAAATATCCCGAGATTTTTCTCAAGGGCTTCTTTTTCATCCACAAACTTTCAGAACACTTTTGAACCTTGACTCATCTAAACCTCTCCTAAGCTTGTTTAAAGTTTGCTAAAATTACTACAGGACAGGCAGACATCTGTTACAAATCTCAGTGCTAAGCATTTTTAGTGAAAAGCTAACATTCCTGCTGTCAAATTCTAGCCAGAGATAAGTTTTGCAATCCTTTACTTACCTTTTTTTTACGATTCCCACTTTCACGCTGCACTGCTTTCATTACATGAACCAGCCGATCTACAAACGTCTGCTGGGCTGCCAACAACGAACGCATAACTCTGACAGACTTATCACCCTAAGTGAATTAAAAGAAACAAAAATTAGTTCTTTGTTCTATAATTATTTTGTCTAGAAATTATTCCTTTATTCTTAGACCTTTGGGCTTTTAAGGGGTAAGTGAATAAAGATCAACTTCCTGTCAATTCGAAAGGTATTTTCTGTAAAACACAATCAGAATCACTGTAGCTGGCAATCAATTATCTGACCTACCAGTGCACTTCAATTTCATTAACAATTTCAGTGGTGAACAGTCATGCATGACAAACCTATTCACACAGCCAAAATAAGTTAGTAAGGATAAGCTCAGAGAACATCCTTATGAAGCGTAAGAATCAGATTTGAATAACATCTCCAAAATGGGAACTAATATGAAGTGAGATACACTAAAATCAGGAAAGACTGCACATCTGCTATAAATTAGAGACTGCAATTCACAAAACTGTTTTTTTGTTTATGTTTTTTTTCCCCACTGGTCCAGCACCCTCTGCTGCTGATACACAGAACACCACCATGAATTCAAAAGACAGGTCTCTTGTCTCAATTTGCACTGCAAGGACAAGTGCTTCCAATAAAGAAACAGTAAATAAAATAGACTGATTACGCAAGGCAGAGGATTTTAGAACCAGCATGTTACTAACAGGAACAAGCAATAAAACAGAGGAAAAAGTTCTCAATACTTGTTCTTTTGTTTTTAAGTAGTTTCTTTGGTTTACCACAAACTCAAAATCTGAGCAAAAGTGGAAGCTTTTTTTAAAATTTCGATACATATGACATGAAAAACTGTCCTCCTTCTAGACACCTGTGCCTTTTTAAAGAATGGCTATCCCAAAACACTATGTATTTCCTTTCACAGAGGCATTACCTTCAGCAAAGCCTGACTAAATCTTCTCATCACATTTAAGTACATTTCGTGAGTCTTTGGGTCCCTCTGCTGAGTGTCTTGGTCTTCACACTCCACTATTACATACCTGCAGCATAAAAACAACTCAAGTTATGCTGTACTCCGGTGTTAAACGATTTGAGTGAAATACAGCAGCCGTGTATTACAGGCCTGGAACTCAAAGTTGATCTTTGAGTGAGTTATCAACCAATAGGTGAACTCTTCAAAACTTCATAGTCAAATTTCCACTTGGATCAAGAGAGTCTGTCAAAGTTTCTGAGGTCTTTCACTTACAGTGAAGTGGCATCACTCAAACAGGACAAGTCAGAAGTCCAAATCATATGAACACTCCAACCGAGCAGTACACAAGGGAAGAGTGGGCATTCAACTGTGCTACTACCCTCTACATAATGTAGTGGCTGCAAACTTGCTATTCAAGTATACCTGAAAAAACAAGAAGAATCTCACCCTACCTTTTCCCTATTTTAGTTAGTAATGGTGGAAGAGACAGTATCGGTCCTGAAGCAGCTCTTCAAAATCTACATTCCAAAATGAGTTTTCATTTTGAAAATTATGGTTCGAGTACAAGATTTAAACAGTACAATTTGGAATAGTTATACTGAAAACAATTTGTTATGGTAAACAGTTGTTTGGAAAGCTTTTGTGCTTATTTCTATTCACAGCACTGACAAGTAAAAAGTAGCTATGCACAGAAGGTATTCTTTCTGTTGACCAATATATCTCCTAGTATTACCCAGTAAAAAACATATAACCCCACTATTAAAAAAGAAATTAGCAAGTCACTTGATTTTCAAACTCTGCATTTGAATTCAAAAGTGACTCTACACATTCAACAAACACGCTTGAACTTTACGTTTACAGCTAGAATTACGCATTCCTTATGCACTTGTACAGAATCTCTTTGCAACTGAATGATTATGGGACAAGATTAGAGGTCTGTCATTTGCAGCTGACCAGATTTGACTAGTCTTATTTATAAATACACAACATATTATATAAATTAAAATAAAGCATATGTAACTTATTCCATGAATATTACCTCAATGAAACCAATAACTAGAGATTACTCCTAGAGCTTTGCAAATATATTGTTCTACACTGCTCCCTCACTGAAATGACAAAATGAGATTGCAGTAATATGTGTATAAAAATAAGCCCATGTTTATAAAGTCTGTGCACCAAAATTTCAAGGAAAACAGGAAGTAAAGAACTGAAACTGCCATTTTCATCTTCATTTGAAAAGTCCTAGACAGTTTCTCAAAGCTATCTTGAAACAAGGAGTAAGAGTAATGCTTCATACTTGGATAGCTGTCTCATACGTCCGAAGAAGAGACAGAAAAAAGCAGTAGCACTGACTTCTGTAGCTGCTGTTGAAGTATAAGGATAGGATAGCTTTACAATGACAAGTGACTGAACAGGGAGGTTTGATTTTCAAGGGTTATTGTAGTTTTTCCATTGATTATTTTAGGTGCATGCTGTGTCTGGATAGTTGAAACAAGCAATTGATCAGCAGCCAAGAGGATTTATGGCTATGTCAGCTCAAACAGTGGCTGCAACATTTGTATTTTGTCACTGAGAAATTGAGATGCCTGGAAAGAAAACAAAAGACTAAATTGACTAGGTTTTTTTTTTGTTGTTTGGTGTTTCGGTTTTTGTTTTGTTTTGTTTTTTGTTTTGTTTTTTGGTTTTTTTTTTTTTAGTTTTAAGACAAACTTCAGAGTGCTGGATGCTTTGAACTTTCTGTAGACTGAACCTCTGAGATATTGCTGAAATTTAAGTGCAGAGTTTCTATCAATGTGATAGAAACAAGCTAATCTACTAACACTTATCTTAAATGAAGAATATTTGACTAGGTCAAGCATTTGGCTTCTACCCACATCAATTAGGCCTGCAATTATTTTAATTATTTAAATTCAATAGCACCTTTTTCTGAAGCCAAACATTATCTTTGGCCACTGCAATAGAAGTATGTACACTAAGGAACTGCAGTTAAGTTACGCACTTATATATCTTAAATTCAAGCTACTGAAAAAGCAATGGAATAATAAAACTTAAAAAGACATTTACAAATGGAGTCATTCTCAGGGTAGATTAGGATTCTTGTAAGAATTTTATACGAACAGTTTACAAGGTTTACATCACATATCACACTGTTCCTAATTCCTGGCTTATCTGTGGTTGAATATTCATAGCACATTAACATATGATAATATGTATTAGTATTTTTAATTATTAGATACCTCTACAAAGGATATAAATAAGAATCCTTTGACTTCAGTTTACCCATGTAAAAGGCATCTAAGCTCTCTATTTTAAAGTACGTGTGTATATACAACTAAATAGCTGTATGTGTTGTGTATATGCATATACATATATATACATTACTATATACACATATACTTTCACAGAGCACAGCTCTATTCACCTCAGCTTTCTTCAAATGAGATAA
This sequence comes from Platalea leucorodia, assembly GCF_965183815.1. Taxonomy (NCBI): domain Eukaryota; kingdom Metazoa; phylum Chordata; class Aves; order Pelecaniformes; family Threskiornithidae; genus Platalea; species Platalea leucorodia. The sequence goes on from NC_138858.1 coordinate 6,870,525, forward strand.
TTCTATCTGCAAATGCTTACTCGGAAGGCATGCAGATGACTAGTTTAGGCATCTAATTTAATTCTTAAACCACTGAAGTGAGACAAGATCCTCAGGTGAGTAATCTTACCTCTCACTATCTAGATAATCTATTCAAAACTAAAATTCTCTCTTAATAGAGCACACACCTGCAATGACATCTTGTTTGTGCTCATAGCATAACCACAAATGGAATCTAAAAAATAAGTCACGTTAGCACAGAAAAATTAGTGCTTTATGAACCTTCATAAAGTACACTCCTGATTAATACTAAAGTGGATAACCTTAATATTCTAGCTAACACTGTCAAAAGCTATAAACACAGACCAAACAGAAAAGCAGAGCAGAAGATGAACTTTATCTCCCTCCCACCACCATAAACAAATGGAATGACAACTTATAAACTATAGTTAGGCTTTTTTTTTTTTAAACACTGTACTTAATGCCCTACAAACACCTTCCTTTGTCTAACAGTAAAGCACATTTGGGTATTTTAAAACCAGCACCCTCCTTTTACTAATTAATCTGTTCAAGTGCATATTGTTTTAAATCTACTACTTCATCCTGACAGAAACTGAGATTCTCAAGTTCTCAAGACAGGTCATCTTTTGCTGTGCATACTTCTGGGCATTGGAGCTTTGATTCCAATTAGACATTGATACAGTATGAATAAATAGTTTCTAACATACCAGTATAAGTAGTTTGCCAACGTAGAATTTTTGCATGCTCGTGAAATCAAGAAAGTGCAAAGGTCTTGCTGGAAGGGATTTAAGAAAAATAAAATTAAGTTATAAAGAAGTCTAAGCACTTTAGAGGGAGAAGATGTTAAGAAAAAACCCCAAATAATTACAGGGAGTTTTGAGAGATACATTCCCTTCTAAAATCTCAATCCAATCCAACCTAATATTTAAATCGCATTAGTTTTAATATTACTGCAAATCCAGGAACAACACTACAAGTAAAAATAAATCTGTTACTACAGTAATGTATTTACCAACATGTCAAAAGTACATGATGTTCTCCAACAACAAACCTTTAATGTAAAGTTTCTATTTACAATATATTACACTTTACTCCTATGCAATTATCTCTTGCTGTAAAATTCAACCCTGAAAGGGATTTGCTACCCTGTCTTGCATGCAGATCTAAATACCATTAAGACGTTGTACATTTTAACATAAAGAAAAAAAATCTGTAGAGGATACACAGCATTTAGGTGCTTTTTCAAGGTTTAATATTCCAACTAATAGGAAATCCATGTATCTTTACTGATATGCTCAATTTGAGGCTTATTTTCTCTGCAGTACTGAGACCCAAAAAGGAAGATTTGCAACAGGGAATGGCTCTAGTTCAAAGATCAATTAACTGCACATCAGGTTAAAATCAGGCTCCCTCAAACTGCCTTTACCTTTTATCTTTCCCTCCCTCCAATCCCATTTTTATTACTGTTCTACTTGTGGTATAAATTGAGTATAATCCTTGGTAGATGTAAATCAACACAGTGCCTCACTTAGGGCCAAAAAGATGACACCCATGGCAAAGAACACAGCTACAGAAAGAACAGACTGCAGAGATTAAAACATTTGGATAACTGTTTTCCATTAAAAAACTTGCTTTAAAACACCTCAAACACATGCAATTGTCAGTATCTAATCAGCATGTGATAGCCTTTGCAGTAATTTTCTCCTTTAAACAGAGTACTTTCGTTTTATGAAGAATTCAATGCCCAGTCCCCCAGTTTTGGACAGTGTGACCATGTACGTAAATAGATGGCCTGTAAAAAAAAAATATTCAGTTAAGCTATTGCTATTTTCTTAGCATTTAGCTGTTTGAGCACTTTAAGTATTCAGCAACATACAGCAGAAAGATTCAAATATTCACAAACAAAAACTAAACACAGCACTAGGTCACTAAAAAGCCTCAAAAATACAAGGTAAAGTATTTGACTTACATCAAGGTTTTCATTGTCTGCAAGCTCCTTTGTCTTAGAAGTAAGAGGTGGTGAGGAAACAGGTGGAATAGGACTCATGATCTGGGAACTACATAAAGGAAAGCATGTAACTGGCATGATTCAAAGTTCGCCCTTGGGGGGCAGGGGGCATGAATGGAAATAGCAATGCATTTCACTTCCACGGCATAATCAATTCAGAAAACTGGAAAAGAAGTATCTTTTGAAGATAGTATCTCAACCTGGTTTCAGAACAAACTGCACGAACAGCAACTTTGACAGCTACAGTTCCTGAAATGGCAAAAATCTATGCCTGGATAGCTACACAGTTTATGGCTGTGAAGGACATTAACTTACATCAAACTTAGCATTTTGTTTCATCTTACATAAAAAATAAGCATAGATAGGAATTTAGCATAGCCACATTTTCAGGATAAGCTTTTTTTTAAATGTTCTTAAGATGAAATTGCTAATACACAACACCTGCAAGCACTTGTCTCTGGAATGTAATTACACATAATAGAGCAGACAAACCCAATGCTTGCAAAGCAAAATTATCAGACAGTAAATTTACCTGAAAGGAAGTAATCAAACAGCTCTACTAATGTCTAAGTGTCACCGCAGCCTCAAAATACGCCATACATCCCAGGATACCCACTCTACAGCTTAGCAGCAAGATCAATGAAAAGCAGTATTCTTGTAATATGAAAAGTATACCCTAGTGACACAAGTGATTAGACATTGAAGCTTCAGACTAAAAATCCTCAAAATTTGTATTAAATAGTCACAGAAGACTTCAGTTAACCAAGTTTGTTTGCACCTTGCTTAATACCATATTAATTAGGTATTTCAGCCTTTCTTTTAGATTCCTGCAAGAGTAAGAAGTGTGCTCCTCCAGCTCCTTTACATTCACAGGATTCTCCCTATACCCTCTTTTGCAGGAGCAGGAAGAAATTTCTCTCCATTTCAGACTGATTAGACTTTTAGATCTATATTCTTTGATGAAAGTGGCAAGCAGAGCCTCACACCACATTGAAGACATCCTAACTTTTGCAAGTACAAAAGGAAGCAATGCCAGTGTTTTTCCTGCTCTCCAGAAGTTGTCTTTTCATGCAGTAAGGTCAAAGCCCACAACTTCAATATCAAGAATGTTTGCTCTGTAAAATATCTGTAGTCAGGAAATACATTCTGTGAAACCTCAGGGTTTTGTTGGGTTTTTTCTGTTTGTTTGTTTTTTTTGGATGGTTTGTTTGTTTGTTTGTTTGTTTTTTAACATCACTGCTTCAGATTGTAGAATAGGATGTTGAATAAGCAATGGTCCCTAAAAAGGAGAAAGAATTTCAGGACTTACAATGTTATGCGTTTCTGCTTTTCTACTGGAAATCTAAGCTTCTTACCTGTCTATTTCTGCACCATTGCTTCCAGATGTTGTCATGTTTTCTGACATTGAACCTTGACTGTCCCTCTTGCTAGGTTCCAGTCCATTCTTTATGTCATCGAAGTTTTCATATTTCAATGCCTGGACTAACTGTAGCAGGTACATCAGTAAGTCCTGATGGAGGAAAACATGCAAATGAATTGAGAGGGTCAGTGAAAAGCTGACTAGGACTCTATGTGTTTTCAAAATTCTAATTTGTAGAAAAACTTAGTCAGGATATAGTGACCTATAAAGAAATGGAAATTGGGGTCTCCCTAGCAAGCAATGTACAGCAGAAAAACTGGTGCAGGATGGAATTTGACTCCCAAAAGATACTGAGTTATAACACTACTAATTTTTTGTTACCAAAAGGTAGTAAGTGCTAATTAAGTATATACTAAAGTTCTCTTCAGTTAAGCTGCCCTACTTGCTTCCAGCATCCACAAAATAAACCTTGCAGTTTGTGGCTTCCAAGAAGAAAATTCAAGCATAAAATCTGGACCACGGTACCAGGAATTCAGATTCTTTCCTCTCTTATGCACTATTTTTTTTTATCCTTTGTGTAGCTGGGAATCAAAAAAAAAAAAAAACCTCACACATCTGATCTACTTTAGATTGAAGAATAGAATTTTAATTACTTGCTGTTTATAATGAATTTGTTCCCTCTGCTATTCAACTTGCTCTATTTAGCTGCCTTCAAATGTTTCGAAAAATGTACATTTTTAAAGTCAAAGCAGTATGACCTTGGTTATTGAAGTGGGCTTGTGAAAATTTGATATATTTATGCTCCCTATTTTAAACTCTATTGATTCCCAAGGATTCAAGAGTTATGGTAATACATTCAAAGTATTTTTTTTACTGTCAAAATAAAATAAAATATATAAGTTATTTAAATTTAAATTACCTAACAGATTAGCATCTATTAAGTGGGCTCTACTCACAAATCGCAGCTTATCATATTCTAATCAGTATCCAATTAGAAACACCGCATTTCCACAGATGCTTTTCTACTCACTTTCTTTAGCAAAGGAGTATGACAATATATGGCTTCAATTTACCAGGTGGATTTGTTGGAAATCTTTTAGTAGACTATTTTAACTTCAGAGCATTTCTATGCAGGTTAACACTCACAATTTATCACTGGTTTCTGGGGAGAACACATGGTTATTGCACCTTGTTTGACAAAAACAGCTATCACTGGCTGTTCATACTGAGACAATTATCAGCGAGTGCTGCTTAATAACGTACAGACCTTGCTCCATAAAGAGCTTAAAGTAAATAGCATCACAGGGAATTTCTTTTTTTTTTTTTTTAGTTTTCCATCACTATTATTCACTTAAATGCCTTAAAAAGTAGCAAACATTTCAAGTACTTAATCACACTAAAAATCCTGAGACAAGATGACTTTCACATGTACCCACAGACCAATGAATACCTCATCATCAGCCTGCTGAAGCCTGGCGACAGCATAGCGCCGAACTGTTGGGTTGGTGAAGTGAGATGACAGAAGTTCTAGAGAGTCTTCCACATCCATGGGCTTCCACTTGCCCAGTAGCTCCAGTGCTTGCTTTGCCTCTTGTGGAAGGTCCCAGTTGACACATTTTAAGAATTTTGTCAAGGCCTAAATAGAAAGAGATTGGACAATTCATAAGTGAAAACCCAGGCTAAACAAATTATTTAGAATACAATAGAACATAGACTATTTCAGTTGGAAGGGACCTACAATGATCATCTAGTCCAAATGCCTGACCAATTCAGGGCTGATCGCTAAGTTAAAGCACACTGTTAAGGACATTCTCCAAATGCCTCTTAAACAGTGACAGGCTTGGGGCATCAACTACCTCTCTAGGAAGCCTGCTCCAGCATTTGACCACCCTCTCAGTAAAGAGATGCTTCCTAATGTGCAGTCTAAACCTCCCTCAGCTTTGAATCATCCCCACGAGTCCTATCACTGGGTACCAGGGAGAAGAGATCAGCACCTCCCTGTCCACTTCCCTTCCTCAGGAAGCTGTAGAGAGCAATGGGGTCACCCCTCAGACTCCTTTTCTCCCAACCTGACTAACCCAAAGTCCTTAGCCGCTCCTCATAGGACATGCCTTCCAGCCCTTTCACCAGTTTTGTTGCCCTCCTCTGGACACATTCAAGGACCTTCACATCTTTCTCGAATTGTGGGGCCCAGAACTGCACACAGTATTCAAGGTGAGGTCACACCAACGCTGAATACAGTGGGATAATCACCTCTTTTGACCGGCTGGCTATGCTGTGTTTGATGCACCCCAGGATGCGGTTTGCCCTCTTGGCTGCCAGGGCACACTGCTGACTCCTATTGAGCCTGCTGTCGACCAGCACCCCCAGATCGCTTTCTGCAGGGCTGCTCCCCAGCCACTCCTCTCCCAATTTATAGTCTGGCATTACTCCATCCTAGGTGCAGAATGTGGCATTCAGACTTGTTAAATTTCATCCCATTAATCATTGTCTAATGCTCCAATCCATCTAGATCCCCCTGCAAGGCCTCTTGTCCCTCAAAAGAGTCAACAGCACCTCCCAGTTTGGTATCATCAGCAAACTTGCTAATGGTGCATTCAACTCCTGCATCCAAGGTTGCCGAAAAATACATTGAACAGAACAGGCCCTAGAATTGAACCCTGAAGAACACCACTGGCAATCAGTCACCAGACAGATGTAACCTCATTTACTACAACACTTTAAGCTCCACCCTTCAGCCAGTTCTTCACCCAGCACACCATGAACCCACTCATCTCACAGTTGGACAACTTGTCCAGAAGGATGCTGTGAAATTAATGTTTCACATTAAGGTAGAAATAGATTCAGACTATATTTATATAAGCACAGACCTGAAGAACCTTACTGATATAAGTGAAAATATAATATTGGATTGTTTTAATATGTCCCAAAAAACTGCAGCTGGGTTATCTTCTAAGTGTAAAGTCAATGGTTACTGCTTTACCACAATTACCACTACATAAAAATTATTCACTGCTGGGAGATTTAGTTATTTAATTTACTCTGGGTTTTTGGTGTGCTACTACTTATTCTGGTAATGCTAACCCTTGTCTAAAATGCATGAAGAAGCTCCTCTTTAATAATTTTTCCTTGTTGAAGACAAAATAGGCAACACTGGTATTTTAAGCTGACAGTCAGTGTAGAAAGACTGCTGTAGTAATAGTCAGTTCATATGACTTAAGAGGGAAAATTACAGTCACCAATTTTTAAATCAGTAACATTGTAGAAAAAGTTAAAATAATCTTGACTAGCTTCTAAGACACTGAAGCTCTCCATCTCTGCAAGAACAGAACATTGTAGAATGAGTGCCAGATGAAGCACCTCTTACATTAATAAGTCCTCTCAAATCATTCAACTTACCTTCTCCTGATTGGTAAGGTAGTATCTGAATTTCCAAACTAGATCCTGTTCCTCGTACGTTAGCTGCTTTGTCGGTGGATAACTCACTATGATCTATTAGATACATAGGCAGAACATGAGTTTAAAAACACGAACAGGCACAATCAACAAGTTAACAGACTAACACTGTGACAAAGCATAACCCTGACAACACACAAAAATAGCTCAGAAAAAAAGCTTTCAACAACACAAAGTTCTCATGCTATCATGGTGATGCTCCTCAGTTATATGGTTGACTGAACTGGCAGCACAGGCAAACATCCACAGTTACTTTAAGACTACCATTAACACCCACGATATGTGCACAATATGCATTCTTATCCCCCCTAAACTTCTGCTGCTTTCTGAGTTGGACTCATCTAACTAACCACTTGTAAGAAACACTTAACATTTCTTCGTTACTTTCTTTACACTGAAGTGAACTGTATTTTCCTTAAATTGTCATCACATCAATCCAAACTACCTAATAAAATTGAATTTAGCCATCATATGACTGACTTACATTAAGCTGATCTCGTGTAGCTGCATTAGGCTTCAGATCATGATCAGAAGGTCCGCTTCTTAAACTTCGAGCAAGCTTGTGATGTTTGCTTTCTACTAAGTTCTCCTAAATGCAGAACATGTCAGTATTTACAAATATTTAAACTCCAAAGAAAACTACTGCTGAAATGAAACCATCTAGCAAAGACTCACCAGTATCTTGAATAAGGCATGACAATTAAAATTCACATCTAAAACTACAGTGTCTTCTGGATTTTTTTTTTTTGGTTGTTGTTGTTGTTTTAGAAGAAACTCCTTCAATAATATGTGAAGGGCTGTTGGGGATTTTGAGGTTTTGGTTTGGGTGTTTTTACTTCACACAATTTACAAACCCTATCTTGCCTTTTGGTGAATTGCTGCAAAATGCAAATGCTTCAGTCAACACATCTGTGATTCAGACAGCACTCAAACGTGCTAGCCACTTTATAAACATTTTTAGGATGCTTGCAGTATAAAGCTTTGTATGCAAGAAAAACTTCTCAAAAAGTTTTCCCACTGTTAATACCATGTTAGCAACAGTAGGAGCCACAATAGGAGCCACAGTGTCAATGAGATTTCAGCAGCCAAGGCAGTTTTCAGCATTGTCAGACTTGCTCTTGCAGTGTTAGATTACAGTGCTCAAACAGTGTTGCCAGTAGAAGCCCACTTACATTAAGGTTCCCAAAGCTGCCAATACCAGTCCCACTGAATTGGCATCCACAATAATGGAAATCTTTTCTAGAACTGTACTTAGGCACTGTCTACATGAAAGACAACATACAAGAGAGTGTAGGGAGAAAATATTTTAACAAAGTGACCAAGAGTTAATGCACCTTCCGCTAAACTTCTATTCTTCAGCTCCCTCTTACCTTATATTCCCACCCTCTGACCTCTTTTGCCAACAATCCCCCTTCTCTACCTTCCTACACCTCAGAAGCAAGCACATTAGGTACGGAAAGGAGGAGATAAACATAAGCATTAAACCAATTCTTGTATTTTAATCTAGCAGCAGCAAAAAAAAAAAATTACAAAAAGTCAAATCCACCGATATTTCTCAGCTGGTCAAATACATCTTTCCGCTGCAATTTTAAAATACTGAAGACAGCAATATATGCAAGCTTTCATCTCCATTTATGAAAACTTCAACAAATATACTATAATACAGATTGTATTATACGGAGCATTGCTTACCATAGACATCTGGGGATCTGGAATCTTGACAATTTCAGAACTTGTTAAAATTGGAGACGACTCATCACCATCCTGAATGACAAGAAGTTAAAAGCACATTTAACATCTCAATTTTTAGGAAAAAAACAACATCTCATATTAACGTATTGTGAATTATACTACAGTGAAAGAATGATGCAAATGCATCTTGCTGACTTTTGATAGTCATAAAGGGGAAAACAGAAAATAAGAAATAGATCCTTTTTCTTGTTCGTTTTTGCTAGATGATAAACAAGGGGGCAAGAGAGATGAATGTTCATCTGAGGAGACACAGCTTGGCAACTCACTACCATGCTGGCACACAGGTGAGTGGAGAAACTTGCATTATCACTACATGTGTCCTCTGGAAGCACAAAACCAAATGAAATCAGGGTCCATATTTCCACTGAAAACAAATAATTTCCAAGAAATAACAGCCATGTTGCAGAAAATATCTCCTAACTGTTCAACATACAGGCTCCCTGAAAAACAGACAAATTTAGGAAGATATAGGTGTGTCTGTCTATCACAGGTTCCACATGCAGCATGATAGTCTCTTCTAGAAGATCGTGCTGTGGAGCAGTATGAGAGGAGCCTGTTAGTTTTCCTTAGGGGAGTCTAACCTGTTGCTGTATAAATAAGGGAGAACCGAACTGAGTCAGAGCCACACTGGCAGATCAGAATCCACATTGTACTAAAACCTTTCTCATCTCAGGCAGAACTTTCAGATCATGTTATATTAGTTTTACAAAGTCAAATTACATAAAAAACAATGAAATTTTTTGGGGGGGAAATCATTCTGAAAACAAACACATCTGATGACGAGAGATAACAAATAGATTTCTATCTACTGATTGGTTATCTTCCTAACCAAAACCATAATAAGGCTGCAATCTGACTTGACCTTTATAAAACAACAAAGGATTATCAATGCCCCAGAAAACAAGTTTCCACTCTGTTTAGACTCTTCACATGAAAGTGCTGTAGGAAAAACCTGACACAGGAGTGGATTCACTAGCAACTAACAGATGTTCAGACTCCTACTGAAGCATTTATAACATCCATATCCCATGTGGATTCTCTAAGGATAAGCAGTAATAACACCCATGCTACTACATCTTTCTCTCAGTGAAAACATTCAGATAAAATAGCTGTAAAAGAAAAGTCAGATAAAGCTTTTAGGCTGTTAAAAATGGAGCACACACCCCACAATCAAAAGGCTATGACAGCTATTACCAACTCAGAACTTACTGGGATGAGAGTGACAAAAGCACAACTGCCTAAAATTGCTTACTTACAGAACTAAATTAAAAAAATGCACAAAGCCTTCCAGTGACTAATGCCAAAATGTTTAGAACACAATTTAAAACCAAGATTGGGGATTTTTTCCAAAACTAGTGTTAAAAGAATGATTTCTAAACTAATTGCTGACATGTGTCTTTTTATAACCTTTTGAATTAATATTATAATGACTGGTCTTCAAACTCCTCTTCTCAAATGCAGCTAGATTATGCTGAAGAGCCAAGCTGAAAAGCTCTGGTTACTCATCCAAAGCACTAAGAAAACTTTGTTCCCATTGCATTTTAGAACAAAACCTTAAGCTTCAACAACACTTGCTATGAAACCAAGTTTTGCCAAAGCATTCATGGGACAAGTTACTGTGACAGGACTTTACATTTTCAGAACAAACTATTTTATGAAATCCTCAAGAAGGCACAATGCCATTAGTTTGTCTGTGAAAGATGTCAGGTGCTTAACTTTGCCTTCCAATTAGATTAACACACAGCTCTAATTCTCTCTCATATTTGGAGAGCATCACATGGGTCACTGTGACCCTGACCATACAAACTTACTGAACTGTACCAATGCCTGAGGCTCAACTCTAAATCAGCATTTGAACTTGGTCAGGTGCATGCTTTTGAAATGTCTCTCCTGATCACCCCCACGTGGCAAACTTTGGTTCATATCATGTAGGTTTTAGAAATAGGTGATATCCTCCAACTGCCAACAGTCATTCAGCCCACAGGACCTGATTAAAACCGGTCCCAAGCATAAGCACACAGTGCAGACACTGGGCCTTCAGCAACCTCTTCACTCTGTAAATCTGCTCCTCTTGGCTGCATTACTTGCTAGGGCAGCCAGAACCTAAGATGACCTGCTATTTTGCCACTGCGAAACAAAAGCAACATCAATACTAAACAGCATTAACTTGCTTTAAACTACTACGTTACAGAGCTTTAGAGGTACTTTACTACATTAAGGTCTGTGTGTGACCTTATATAAATATTAGAGTCTATTTAAGAGAGTCATCAAAATTTGCAGAATTTTCTAAACCAGCAAGGCTCTTCTGCTCTTCCCTGAAAATGAGTTTTACAACATCAGTAAATGAGGAGGTTCTATTTATCTTATTCTTTAGTGAAAAAATCATTTTGAGTAACACTAACGGGATTCAACTTCTCCCAAACAAAAGGTAAACGGACACCCAATGCTATAGACACTACTTCTTTCTTTCAAGCCATGAAAAAGGCTCTGATCATCAGACTACTTTTTAAAATAAACTGGATGCAGCAGTGCAATCAATTTATTTATTCAAACAAAGGTTTCACTTGAAACCTGCACAAAAATACATTAATGATAAATGCTAGTGTTATTTGCACTTGGAAGTCACACTGAATTTTTGCTTAAATGGAGAATCAGAAGCGATGCTCTCGTTACTAGCAAACTGCCATCCTTCACGCCTTGAATGCTGTATTAAGTTAACGGAGAACATGGAAAGAGCCACTGCCACTTCACTTCATTGTAATTGAATATTGAGTCAAAGAATCTCAAATTCTATCAGCCACTGCTTAACAGGCTAGTTCTTCATAAACACTTGAAAACAAATTTATCAACAAAACTGTGACAAGTAATCTCCACTTTGACTATCGGTCACAGGCAGGTGACAACAGAACCTACTTTCATTAGACTCAATATACTGAATTGGTGATGCTGGATATGTATACTGTACACTGTAATTGGAAGCATGACAAAACTGAGAAGATAGGCACTAATTTATATACTATTTCCTACTGCTGCCAGAAAAGGGTCAAGAACTTGTTGAAAAGCTACGTCATAACAACAAATCCCTCATACTTCAGTTACTTATAGCTTTAGTATGAACTATTTCACATTCAATTACTTCATTTCCACAGGAGCAGTCAGTTCATAGTTATTGTATTCCATGCACTTTTAATATGCTTCAGAAACATCTGTTAAAAGAAAGATGCATGCTTGAACTCCGAATCTTCTTTCCCACACCTTGCACATCTGTAAAACCATAATGATGACAAAAAAGTTGTGTGTGTAAATCAGGAATAATTAATCTATAATGGTAGGTTTCTAAAGGTGAGGGAGAGAAATCACTTTTAGGAATGTCACATTCAACTATAAAAATAAAAGAGCCAAGAGGACACAAAGCCACACAGTAGCCATGCTCATCAGTTTGCACCTGTGAAAAGTACAGCACATTCTAATGTAAAAAGCTAACGGTTAGAATATGATCAAAATATTGAAACATTTTATTATGCTCTCCATAAAAATATTTCCTTGATTTCCACAGAGGTAAATAACTTTATTTTGTTTCATGAAGGAATCTGACATATGGTAGGTTTCATTCTGATTTGTAACACAAGGGAATTTTGTAATAGTAAGGTCGTCTACAATAGCTGGTTCTAGGGTAAGTGTATAGAAGCACTATGAAACAAGCTATTCTAAAGGCAAAAAGACCTGGAAAGGTGGGGAGGGGTCCCATTGTCAACTACAGTCCACAAAAAGAAATGCTAAAGACCTAACGTAGACATCTGTCTAAGGCACAGTTTCACCAAAATTACCAAAATTCAGCAAAAAGAAAAAAAAACACAAACAAAAAAACAATGAAACAACAAAAAAAAACAAAACCACACAAAACCAACACCATCAAAAGAACCCCACCAAACTAAAAAAAACCAAACCCATACCCCGAACCCCCCCACCACCAACCCCCTCCCAAATAAAAAAAAAACAACAAAAAACCCCAAACACAAACAAACAAAAAACCCAAAAAACAACACACCAAAAAAACCCACTAAACATCCCCCTCCCCCCAACACACCCCACATATTTGCCTCAGACTGTGGGAGGAGACACTAAGTGACAAGTGGAACCACTATTTCCTCCAGAAGCATTACAAAGGCAGCTACCACCACACAGAGTATGTGGACAGAGCACGGACATCCACATGCATTATTTTTATATGTCTGCAAGACACAGCTCTTGCAAGGGCTTCGAAAATTTCTTAACAGCCAGTCATTTTTGTTATGACTACAGCAATTTGAGAAACAACCTTAGGAGCTTCTTCTACAGTGGCACCTCTGTTAAAATAAGTTCTAAGACTACTGTTAATAGTTTCAGGTATTCAGTAACACCTTAATTCAAAGGGCTAGATTAATAACATTTAAACAGTTCTTTTTTCAAACATTCACAAGCTTTAACTTGCAACAGATCATACAGTTGAGGCAGATTCTGATGTGTGCCTTCTCAGACTTTTTTTTTGTGGAATCCTGGATTTTGCAACTTATTACTGTATTTTTCACTACCTTCTTCAAGAATCTTAAGTTAGATCACAGTTCTTCTGTCCATATCAACTGGTAATATTGTCACATACGTAGAAATACTTGTAATCTATTTTCCATTGTATTAACATTTTGTGTACCGAATTACAGATTTTTTTAAATTCTCAGAATAGATGCTGCTTAAAGTTAGTGCCTCTGATCTCAACAGGACTCCAGTCTCTTTTTTTACATTCTTTCTCCTTCCTATAAAGCTGCATAAACGCATAAAAAAACACTGAAGGCACTGCTTTAGAGGTCTGTTTTGTAAACAGAAAGAAAAGATGCAAGACATTCCAATCTAGATGTCTTTTACTTGATTGACTTCAAAAGCATTTTCAGCATGAAAGACTAAACTTTTATATGTTTATTTTAGCGAAAATGTTCACCAGTAGAGCTCCTGTGCAAAGTTTTAGTAAGTTATCTTTTATAAAATTACAATCAATACAGGTACATGTCTTCCTGATACAAGACATAATTTTACATAGAGCTACTCTGAAAGTACTGCTGGATGAGTGAAGGAACCATAAATGAAAAAGTTTTTAATCACTCACACTTATTAAATTCTGTAATCTTGAACTGTATTACATGAATGATTGACTTCTGCAATCTTGTTGCATCTATACTATTTGATTTGTATGTACATAAACATTTGCCACTGACAGCTGTCTGCCACTATCCTGCATCAGAATATTTCACCTCAGGAGAAAAACCTATCCATTTTTAGGTGCATATGTTGTTTTTTAAAGACAACCATAAAGCCTGCAAGGCACATACCTTTTCGTAGTAAACTATTCCATATTCTTTATCATCACACTTGACGCAACGGAATTCAATCATCAGGTACATAAAATTGGAACTTCGTTTTTCCCTCTGAGAAGAGAACCACCACAGATGTCTATCATATATTAAAGTGCATCAGTCTTCAGCATTCTCAGTACAGCAATTACCTACCCTACTTCCTTTGTGCTGTAACTGATTAATTAGATTATCAGTTGTTGCAGCAATTATTCAGTTAATCATTTCATAGCACTACTTGAGACCATATCACCTACTTCTTGACATTCTTACTTCCTTACATTCCCACTTCATGATAAACATCCACATGTAACAGATAAAATCTCACTGTTTTCATCAATGGCTTGCAACTGTGGACTAAAGGTCTGCAAAAAGGCAATGAAGAATAATCAGCTGACAGTTGGATTTTTCATGTGGGGTTTTTTTTTAAACCATTACACACAATAGTCATGCATGTCAGAGTCAAAAAAGACATGAAAAAAGAAATCACTGTTTCACATAAAACCATGAAAGAGACAAATTAAACTTGGACTACAAAATTAGATTTGCAGCTCATTCACTTTCAGAGGAAGATTTCCTCATGTATGCATTTTTTAAATGCTTTACCTAGAAAAAGTGCTTAGAATTTTAAAATCTACGTGGGAAGCAAGAAAAGTTATATATAACCACCACCAGGAACATATATTTAATAAAAAAATAAGCATCCTCTTTAATAATGAGCAACTAAATTTTGTTTCATGCATTAATAATGGATTGACTTTCCAGCACAGGCAAAGTGGTTCTGCATTTAAGGCACAGCTCTAGGAATCAGGAATTTTTAGTTTGCTGTATTTTTACAGAAAAGGAAGAAGGGAAAAAAAAGGGATAGGCTGGGTTCTCAAAAAAAAAAAAATTCGTAAGGGTTTATAAAAGCAAAAATTTAAGTTCAAAAAGAATCTGATTCCCTGAGGTCTCATTATAAATAGGACAACAAAAAATCTCTGAGCGCAAAGCCCAAAACAAAGGAGTTCTGCTGTGCAAGATGAATATAATCAGTTAACAGTTTTGGGGTTATTTTGCTCAATGAGGGTTAACACCTCATTCAAGTATTTAACTACCAGATTTTTTTTTTTTTTAAATATTCAACTCTTACAAGTGTTTTTCCTCAGCACCCAAAATCAAAACCAGTAAAGCTGAACAAGTCTAAAACCAAGCCTATATGTCTGAAAAGCTTCCCATCACAATCTAAATCTTAGAGTTAAGTTAGTCATACATAGCAGCATTTGTTGCAAGCTATTCCAAATTATTAATAAATTTTCTCTGCTGGGATCAAGTTCATTTGAAGCTGACAACTGATAAGACAGCTGTCTATTCTCATCATTGCCAAAGTAAAATCAACTTTGGAAACACAGAATTATTTTTCCTTTTATCATATACACTTGTGGTTGAAGAAAAATAGGATAAGTACTTTGAGTTATTCTCCTAAGCAAGCAAAGTTCCCATATTAGCAAGATCCCAAAAAACATTACAAATCTGATGTACAATGGCCTACCTCGTTGATCATTTCTATTTCTCTAAAGGTCAGTCTGTCCAGCCAGTCCACTTTCACCATATGACCTTGCCGATGAGACTTGGTGAGCTGCATGAAAACACAATAAATTGCTGGGAGCAAGAAAATCAAAGTCACAATTTTACACAGACACTAACATAAAATAAGGGGAAAAAAGCAAAGGAACTGAAAAAATGCTTGTACAAAACCCAAAACCATTTTGCAAGCACATAGTCGTTGAATTTTTAACACATTAAAAACAGGAACCTATTTTTTAAATAAAGTCACATGACAAAAATATTTCTTTTTTTTGTGTTACTTACCAAGTCAAACAAAAAGCAGATATTTTTAAAAATATCCAAATCAAATAATTCTGCCCTTTTTAGCCTTACCAAAACAAGTTCTTAGATTGGGACTTAATACATCGCAAAAGGTCAAAGACTTACTCACAGCAAGTCATAGACAGCTTGTTCTCCCTTTCTTTTTAGTCATCTGAAAAGTAGTCCAAGTTTCACTCCTAGATCTACATATTGCTGTAAAAACAGCAAGGAAGTTGAGTTGTTTAAAGGACTACCTAGCAGTAGAAGAGTGGAAGAGAAGGTAAGAAAGATATGAGCCACACTACCTGTAGTTTCAGATGCACTGACACAGAATAGTTTATGAAAAATTCAGCAGAAGACCATACAAATATGAACGAGAATCCTCTTTTTTGGCTGCTAAGAAATCACAAGAAATCCTCAAAAAAATAGTAACTCTTGCAGTATTCAAGAAGAGATGCAAAGGGACTAGAAGACATCAAGTTCTTTCATATTTCAAAGAAATCAGTATCTGTCTAGAAAACAGCTAGTAAAGAGACCCTCACAATTACCCTATTAAGGGAACGGTTACAACTACTACTTCATCAGCTTTGTTCTGTGGTCAATCAGCTTACCCATGAGCATTTAAATTTGAACAGGACATACAATCACACCAACTGCCATTTCTTGCTCAGCTGACAGCTAGGGGACAGGCAATACACGAGTACTAGGACAGCATATGAACGGAATATATTGTATGCAGGAGAACACAGGATACACAACAACAGCCTACTTCTTCCATATAGAAGTGGAGATGAGGTTACTACAAAAAAAAAAGACACAGAAGACTAAGACTTGCTATATGCTGCGAGTTGTCTAGGTTGCAGACACATGCACTAGACTTTCAGTAGCTCACCACCACAGATAAAAAAACAACACTGTGAAGAAAAAAAGCTTAAGAGTTTGCACCAGTAGTATCGTTTCATTATTCTTGCTCAAATCCCCAGTAAACTGATGTGTTAGCAGTACGGGCACAAGTATTATCGCACACCAAGGATGACCTGGGCTAAATACAAACCCCATCATGATGTACTCTGAAAAGAGCATCAGCTTCACGTCCAGGTACAGATTCTGACTGATGAGGAGAGTACATACATGATAAACTCACAGTAAACCAGGCTTCAGAAATCATGCAGAATCAAGTATCTTTTTACATCTCTTAGAAGCAATGCTGACATAGCAGGCAAATAATTGTCTAGTCTCCAAAAGACTGTAAATAGCCATTAAAACCATCGATGAAATGAAATTTCAGCATTCTGCAGTCTCCCTGCAGGTGTTCTTGTATCAGTGGAACTGATCTGTCAAAGATCAGCTGGTAAGCATTTATCCTTGTCTTTTAACACCCTGATCAACTGCCCCTTCATATCCAACAACAGAGCATCTTGCTTGTTCACTTTCCACAAAGTGACTTCTTCCTGTTTAAGAACTGTTTAAGTTCATTTTTTTGTTTGTTTTTTGTTTGTTTGTTTGTTAGTCCCCCCCCCTTATTCACCTACCCCGAGTTTAATTTGGTGTTATGGTCTAACACCACTTTGGATACTGGTTCCTACCCCTAAGCAGGAAACAAAACTCTCAAATTATTTTTCTTAGAAACAGCTTATGTTAGAAAGAACTAGAATACACTACAGCCCACACCATGGCCTGTGCGCCCTCTCAAGATCTGAACTAAATTTTAAGGTAGATTACTTATGCAAGAAAGCATAACATTTAGCTCTGAATGCCAATAACTGCTCATTTCACAAATATGTTATCTAATTCAGCTTTTCTGATTCTTGGTTACTCTTAAGAGATGAGGTTTAAAATTCTCCACTGAATATTAATCCTCAACTATAGTTATTGGCTCTACTAAAGTAAAGGACTAATCAAAAGCAGTCACAATTTAAAAAGCAGTCAAAAAGCTATTCAGTTGGGAAGAAAATCCTACCTTTTTTTTTTAAAAAAAACTTACTTCCAGATTTGCTAGGAACCAGCCATTTTGAGAAACACTAAATAGTAAATTATCCATGAGCATCTGACACCCTTTGTTCTGAACTCATTACATGAAACACAAAAACATAATCCCATAACAACTGTGAGATTGTTTACTTAAAGCAGTTCATTCCCGTAACATTTCTTTAAGCTCTAGACCACAGCATAGCTTCACAGAAGTAATAAGATTTTGAGGCAAACTTTGGAAGACCACTGCAACTTTTAAGAATTAACTCCATTCAGTATATAGTAGGAGCCTTTTTTCTTTTCTTTTGTCTCCAGTAAACTCTGGGACAGCTGATCTTCAGATAAGCTTCAAAAAACTTCAGAAAATTAACAGTACAAAGCGGGGGGGTGGGGGGGTGGGGGTGGGCAAAGTATAATCCTTAATAACATTTCAGGACACTGGATGTAACCAAAACACAGAAACCCAGTCTTTGGGTTCTTTCAACTTATCAACAGGATAGTAAACAGGAGCACAATATAGTAATAATTTTTTGCTGTCTTATGTTATATTCTGCAGCCAGTTCACCAAATTCTATCTCAGCAACATTAGAGACAGAATGTGCCAGGACTGTACTAAAAGGATAATACCAGACTTGGCCTTTGTCTCATGTGTGACTTCATGATATATTTCAAAGGTAGAGAACCAGCAGCATGCAGATGAGTTATAGCTCAAAATGCTCTTTCAGGCAGGCTGGACATCATTACTTAATGCATTCACAAATGCCCTACCTCGTCCACAGAAAAGGTCTTCTCATTCTCAGCCACGACAAAATTCCTTACAGCAACTAGTTAGGCCTGCATACAAGACCCAGAAGATGTGTAGGCATATATATATACACACAAAGAACTGTTCTCTTGGATTAATACTTAAAGCTGAAAATAAGAGAGAAGCTAGTGCATTCCCTTCAGGGAAAGAAGGGTTCATCATCTGCTACTAAATAAGACACATCCCTTTAGATACTATCTCACCATTGTTATTATCTAATTTCATTCAGCCAGCAGAAGGTGTGAGGGAAATGAATGGATCAAAAAGAACTTAAGAGTACTTTTTGTTTAAGTAGAATAAATTAACACACCACTCATGGGAGAAACATCTTAATGTCATTCGTATTTGAGCGTGCTAACCCATTCCACACTCTTCCCATTAATATTCCTTACTACAGGAAAAATATGCATTCACAATGACCCCCAGGATGCAAAGCCATGTCTTTTTCATCAGTAGCAATTTTACAAGAAACATTCATGTGGTTTGTAAGAGCACAACCATATGGCACCTCAACATGAAATCAGACTTGCCCTAGTATCAATTATTTAAGGTAAAAGTATGCAACTCTTCCAGCAGTCAGTCATTGATTTTATACAAATGCCCTATAATAATAAATACCACACACATACACACACACGAACTCAGAAGCATGTCAAGAAAATAAAGTTTCCTTTAGATGGAGAAAAGGTCCTTCAGCAAGCTCTTCTCAGAAGTTACTTATTATCTGGAGGACTCTAATTTGGTCTCTGGTATCAGACATCAATCAATAGCACGACACTTATAAATGATAAGTTTGTACAATAAACAGGAAAAAACCAAACCAAACCAAGAATAACAAAGCCCACACAACTCATCTTGTATCTAATTAGTCCTACTTCTCTTACCTATATTTAAATACACCTTCACATACCGTAGCATCAAGAGGCATTCAGGAACTGACAAGTCAGTCACAGAAAAACTGAGTCTGACTGCGCTCAAACAATGTCTATTTAGGAAAGATACATGACAAGAACCTCATCTGCTGTGTAAACAGCTGTGCAAATGAAAGTTCTCATAGACACACTATCCGGAAACCCTATTCACTTCGCTAGCATCTGATGGTAAAATGTTTTTATAAAAGAACGCAACAAAGTATCAGTGAAAACACTCTCATCGTTCAGAACATAGTATCTCCCAAAACAGCTTTCAAAAGAGAAGAATGGTGGCAGTGATGTTACTAGCTTTTTATTAGCCATTAATTAGAACTCTCAATTGGGATGTGAAAGGAGAATTCCCTCCTCTTCCTCAGAGGCTTTGAGCCCTCATCTCCCATATGTCAAAAAAACAGGCTACAACAGACCCAAGTATTTTAAGACTGAAATACTTTATATCTTGAGCTAGGGAGCACAAGGGAGTGAAGGGAAGAGAAGAAACAACACTAGTAGGACATGGCATAACAGAACTAACATGAAACGGAAGGCCTACACTCTAAAACTCTTTCTCAGATGCCCACTGCCTACATCATGTAACCATCTGATGAACTATAAGCGAGCCTTGATATTTAGCATCTGTCTACAGAGCTTCCTTAGGCTAGAGGGAATTTATGCTACTATGATAAAGAAATGGGGCACCACCACTGGCAGAAAATTTTAATGACTTTTCTATTATAAATTCAAGGTGAAATAGACTAATAAAAGAGACACCCTAAATGAAAGTTAGTTTATTGCTGTGATAAATCTCTAGATGAGAAAATGGACATATTTATGGCACTGGACCTATCTTTCACTGGGAGTTGCACAAAGGTGAGGCTGAAAACTAGGATACCAGGATTAAGAAGAAAGTACACTAAGTAAGTGGGTTGAGTGATTTGGTCAGCTTACCTGAAGAATGAGAGAGATCAGCTAGCAAAACAGTTCAAGAACTAACATCTTACTGATCAACTCCAGAAGTAGTTTTGATGGCAAAAACACACTCTGCCATCAAGCTGAGAGAAGAAAATACTAATATACACACATATTCATGAGCTTAAATGAATGAAACTTTGGTTAATTTTTGCAGTTCCACTCAAATTCTTTCTAATGTAGAGGTATGTCATACATATCTGAACACTACACCACACAGCCTTAAATCTAAAGGATAGCTACTAAAATAAACTAGACTGTCCTCACAAGTTACTGCTAACAGATGCTCTTACTGCACCTGATGGAATTTTGGCTTCAAGCATCTTCAAGGCATATTCACATTTTCATTCTTTATAAAGAATTAGGATGTTAAGTTGTTACAACAGAATGCGATGTATATTGAAGTTATTTATATGTCCCCATTTAAAAAATACTTCAGAAGCAAATGAGTATGATCTAGTTTACTCATTTGCATAAATCCTGTGAACTATCTAAACAATCAAAGGAAAATAGCTTTCACATGAGAAAACAACATGAGAAGCCTGTCTTCATTTCACTCCAGTGAAAGTGCAAGCTGTTCACATCCGTCTTAAAGGTTACTTGCTATTCCATCACCTTTGCCAAGCGGCTCATTTGGTCTTCAGATACTGTGCTGCTGGTTCTCCCAGGAGTTTTGGTGGGCTCTGAGCCATCAGCTTCTACGTTGGGCCAGACTTTCAAATCATGCATGCCTTGACGAAACATACTGCAGGGAAAAACACAGAATTGCTTCAGTAAATTCAAAACAATACAGCTGTCCGGAATCAAAGTACAGCAGCAGCTGAAAGAAAAGGAAGTAGCTTCCTTTGCCAAACCTACAAACATGCACTGCCATGCATAATTTAACTGAACTGCAGAAGTGCCTTGCACCTCGTGCCCTCTATGGCCTTCATTTTTATTGGCACACAGAGTTTAGAAGAAAATGAGTAAGTCTGAGATAACTTTTTTGGCAAGTGGAAGAAAAATGGGTAATTCCCAAAATCAGTGGGGTGATACAAATGCAAACTGAGGACAGAGCTTGACCTTCATATTTTTATTATTTGTAATGAAGCAGAAAGTATTCCTCTTGACTTGCAAATCATAATACTGACTTTAAGTCTGCCAGTCTGAAAAAATTCAACTAAAAAACTACCTAAGTTTCATTTGAAGGTCAACTGATAAAAAGCAGCCTTCTGAGCTGCCAAATAATAAAAAAAAAATACCCCACAATCCTCAACACACCATTTTCTCCATCTATGCTTGAAATTGAATTGGTAATTGAAACTGTGCAGTGAACAGAACTTTGCAGGGTAACTGACCACACCTTTTCTCTGCAAAACCCTGCTTTCCTTGCATATTTGTGCTGATCCACCTATGAAAGATGCCCCAAGAAATCAAGTGCATTAGTTTTGCCAATAAGAGATCACTTAACTCTAACAACTTCAGGTAAATACAACTGGAAGGAATGCTTTAAAAAGGCAACGATTAAAAATGAGAAATATCAACTAGAAGGACCATCTGACCTTGAATTTACACATCACTTTGTGGAATGCTGCTGGGGTTTCCATTTACAAGTAAATACAAAATTTTGAAACTATTTGTTGCTTTCTGTCCATCTAGTTCCCCCAGGCCCCACATGCTGGAAAGAAAAGTAAATTTCATTTATAAAGTGTATCTTTTTCCAGGAACTATGCTCTAATGCTTTAAAAACTACCAGCAGTCTTTGGGGCACAGTCCAAATGATCCAGTTCAATTTTTTGCCCTAAGACAATGTCCATCTTTTTGTAAAAGCAGTACCTTCAACAACAGGTACAACCTCTCTCTACAGTAATTTTCTGCATTCAAGTGTCACTAGAACAGGTTTCCTAATGCTAACCTAAACTTTTTCTGCACTTCAGTTTAGTCTTATTACTTCTTATCCACTGACAAGGAAAAAAGGCTATTTTTCCCCATTTTCCAACTCTACCTACATACTAGAAAAGTGTTCCTATGGTCTTTTCTTCAGCCTCACTAGTCTTTACTCCTCCTCCATCACAGCCATTTGCTAGACATCCAATGACGAACTCCCTTAGACTCCCAGTAGCCACCAACTTGCTTAAAGTCAGTTATGTAGAACTGAACATGTTCCAGCCGAGTGGACGAGTATGGAGATGGAGGATACAACATTGTCCCTGACGCACATACTTGTAGACTGTTCACCTATTCAATGTTGTTTGCACATTTCACAACAGCATCACCATGCTAAATCATGAAAAACTTAAGATT
Organism: Platalea leucorodia; assembly: GCF_965183815.1. Taxonomy (NCBI): domain Eukaryota; kingdom Metazoa; phylum Chordata; class Aves; order Pelecaniformes; family Threskiornithidae; genus Platalea; species Platalea leucorodia. Next base: position 6,893,269 of record NC_138858.1, read on the forward strand.
CACTCTAAACCCCAAATCTTTTCCTCTGTTTTCCTGGGCAGTTGCTCCCCATTCTGTATTTGACTACAATCAATTGCAAAAAATACCAGCACCTCATGCTTTTCCTTAAACTGCATCCTATTTTTTTTTTTCAGTCCCCTTTGCACATAGTCAAGGTATTTTTGATATATTGTTACCTTCCAGCACACTTGTAATTCTTCCTATCTTAGTGTTATCATCTACAAATTTACTAAACCTGCCCTCTATGACAGAGTGTTAATTTTCAAAGTTTCTTACTTACTGAGTTACATTTTATTCCCTATAAATAATACTGCTTTAACAGTCCAGTTGTAAGCCAATTAAGTCAATTATCTTAAGTAATCAGTACTGGCATCTATGCATTACAAAAGTATAAATATGAAGTGATTTCATCATTTCCTACCTTAAAATCCAAGCTTACAGATCTAAAAAAAAAAAAAGCCTAAACTTTGGTGTTATACAAGAGAAGAGGTTTTTTACGACACTGTAGCATGTATGAAGTAACACTCAGGAAGAAATAGAGTAAATTATCCAGGTATCTGATTTTTTAGACATGGAACTGTTAACCTGGTTTAAAAAAAAATTTAAAGAAGTGTCTTGTAACCACTGCTACCTTACTATTCACAAGTGAGCTTCAAATCTGTACCATAGAAGAAAAAGCAGTATACCCATATTTCCCAAAGAGCGAGACCGTTGTTCCTCCCACAGGAACTGCTTTACCAGGTCCATATACATCCCAGATGGTCAGAGCCACCTGCGCATTGCGAGGCAAGTCTGGATACTTCACAGGCAGTTTCAGCCATTCATTCCAGCTGCAAAGAAATGCTTTTTATTAGTCATAAAGCTTTAGAATTCAAGTTACTCTGTATTAGTTTATACAACCCAGATTCTCCTTAGAATATGAATTTCTAAGGGCAGATGGACTATTTTCCTCTGGGCTTTAACCATGCAAATACTTGTCTTGATCATGATTAAAAGGCTAGAGACCAAAGCAAAAACACTCTAGCTTGATGACAAAGTACCAAAGATCAGTCTGTCCAGTAAATGGTATGAAAGTATGCCAGTCCAGGCTCCAGAAGTTATTTAAGTAGTAAGCCATGCCCAAACACACAAGTAACAATTTTATTACTTACCCATTACACAAAAAGGTCAGTTTTGTGCTGTCAGGGCAAAACTTAACAACCATACAGAGGCTTGAGGAAACATAAGTTATTTGAAGAAGACAAAAGAAAACAAATCTTTTTGACACAAATAAAACCCATAGATTTATTTATATAACTTGATGCCCCAGTAACTAAGAGGAACATGAAATAAAAGGCAGTCACTTACTTCCACCTAGTGCTAAAAGCTTTGTAGGAAGTTCTAACTGGAAGAGCAAGTGGCTTCCCTTCTGCAAACACTTGACAAGTTACATACAAGTCAGAGCAAGTTTCTTGATACAGTCCTGAGAACTTCAGCATCGGATCTTCTAAGAGAGCTTTGTAACTCTTCTGTTCTCTTTTCCCTTCCAGACTGCCTCTATGTGGGGAAGGAAGAAAGAGAAAAAAAAAAAGGAAGGGGGTGGAAGGGGGAGAAAAATAAACCAAAATTTATTTTATCCACAGGAAAAATCCTATTCTATTTCCATAGCTTATATCTAGATTACCCAGTACTGTGGCTATCCTCACTTTGCATTACTAGCCAGTAGTGAAATCCAAATATCAGAGAGGAACTCAAGATGTCAAGTGATGAACAAATACAGAATTTATTGCTATACTGACTTGGGGGGGGGGGGGGGGGGGGAAGCAGGGAAGGGAAGAATTCCCTGTTTATCCTTTCAATGGAGATAACATCTTCCACAACCTGTAAATTCTCAGACAGAATCAAATGAGGTATCCTAAGCAGGGCAACAATGAGATGACATGCTGCTAGTATTAAAAACCCAAAACAAACATCAGATTACATGTGCTCCAGATACTATTTGGGGAGAGAGAAGAAAAAAAAAAAAAAACATGACAAGAAAAGCCTTATTTTTGAGCTGTATGAAATGTGAAACATATGACTGGCTTTGGATGCCAGTCATCTCTCAAATCAACAACAAATCCAAGCTCAACTACAACCATTCAAATCAAACTTGATTAAATCCCTGCAACAATTTGCAGAATGGCAGTGTTAGAGTAAATCGATGGAATTTCTCAGGCCTCAGCTATACCACAATGAAAACAATCATGCATATTAAATATCTGACTGTGGATGCCCATGTGAAAACAAAAAAGGAATTGTGGTGGTGATGGGAAAACATGCAAGATCAATCTTCCAGCAGACAAAAATTTATCAGTACCACAAAACCACTTCAGAGTAGATGAACAAGTTTCTTGCAATAAACTAGCATAGCACATTCCAGAATGACGTACACTCTAATGCACAAAAAAATCCTAGTTATATTTTTGTTGGGCAGAATGAATCAGCAAAGAGGACACATACATGTGACTGCAGATGTCATCTTCCACTCAGAAGTTAAACAACCCCCCAATAAGCTTCACCAAGTTATTTTTCCAAAAAAGTGCAATATAACTTAATGTCAAAACATTAACTATAGTATACTTTACAGCCTGTCACGTCCCTTCCACACAAATGTAAACATCTCATTGCTGTGATGCAGAAAAATCGAACTTAAAAATTAGAACATTAAAAAATGAACCAGCAAGTACATCAGCGTATGATAATACCAGCTTCAACACGAGTGCTGGCAGATACCCAGTTAGGAATATACTCACATGTTGCAGCACCTAGATCGGCCTACAACAAACAACCCGACTCAGAGCAACTTGCTTTCAAAGGAGCATGCAAGGTAGAAAAAAAGAGTGTCGCCAGTTTATCTCCTTCCCCTCCCACTGAGGGGTGAGCTGTGACACCAGCGGGTGAAAGGTTATCAGAGACATTAGCGCTGAACTGACAATCAATCTTTGCCTTGAAGCACCGCCTGGCACTACAGGACCTAAGGCCATGAACGTCTGTAACGCGCTGAGAGCAAAGCTTACACCCCAGGCCCCGCTGCCGCCGCGGCCCCTCGCCCGTCCCCTCCCCACGGCACCGCTCGGCGGCGGGGGAGGCCGACAGGGACGCGGCCGAGCTGCCTCCGGCCGGCAGCCCCGAGGGAAACAGGCGGCGGCGGCGGCATCCAGGGGCTCCTGGTGTTGGTGAGGGGAGACAGAGCCAGCACCGCCGCCTAACCGGGCTCCCGCGGGGAAGCCAGGCTTCGGGACCCAGCGCGGCTCCGGTGAGCGGGCGGGCGGCCCAGCCTCCCCCGCGCCGAGGGGGACCGGGCCGCTTCCCGCACAGCCCCGGCCGCCCGCGGCGGAGCAGGGGGACGCTGCAAACCCCGCCCCCCCCCTCACTCACATCTTCAGCTGCACGTTGATGTCTAGGTCGCAGCTATAAACATAATAAAGCTTCTCGGTCTCCCCCATGGCTGCCGCCGGTCCCCGCCCGCCGCCTCAGCAGCGCCCCGGCCCTCCACCACAACAGCCCGCGGGCATGACCGCCGCCGGCCTCTGAGCATGCGCCGCCGCCATTTTGTTTAAGGGAGGAAGGAGCAGGGATGCCACAGCCCTGCGCTATAACGGCCCTTTAACAAGATGGCGGCCAGTTAAAGCAGCCGACTAGGCGGCCCCCAAGATGGCTGCGCCCACATCTCTCTCACCACCATGGCTGCCGCCGATTGCACCTCACGCAAGATGGCTGCTTCCGTGAGAGGCATGGCAAGATGGTTGCTGCCGCCGGTGGCTGCGAGATGGCTGCCTGTCTCATCCGAGGGCAGTGAGGGCAGGCCGGCCCGGTAGCGGCCCCCAGGGTGATGTGTCAAGGCTCTGACTCCTGCTCAGTTTTGCAGCAGTTTAACTAGATTTCACACGATCTCCTCAGGCTGCAATTCCCCACGCTGTAGACAAATCCCTCATCTCTAAACCCCTTCTGTGCCCTGGAAGGCGGGTGCTACTTCTGTGAGGCTTAAGGACTGTACGCCTTATGTTTTTCCAGGGGTAGTCACACACGGGCTAATTTTAGAATTAATGATACTTGCTTTATGTTACTGACAGCTCTGAAGAAGGCCAAGTAGAAATGGCAATTGTCTTCCACCACCATGCAGCAAACACTGTGCAGGACATGGACATTACAGGTTGATCACTGAATTCATCATGGTGATTTTATCATGAATATTGCCATGCTTACTTTAGGAGTATTTTTTGCTCATTTATTATGTTTTTGCTAAAGCCTCAGCTGTCAGCAGCACTAGGTGATCAGCGATCATCACCTAACAGAAAACAAAATTGTAAAATGTATGTGCAGAATGACTCTACATCTGACACAGGCAAACGAAAATCACCCACAACTTACACATCGTAAATAATTGTATTACTTTAACCAATTCTTAGTGTTTTGAGGCTTAATAAGGATTGCAGGCACTAAGTGACAAAAATACACACGTCATTACTATCCTACACTTATTCAGTCCATGTAGGCAAAGCAGCTGGGGCTGACTAAAGAGGAGGTTTGTGTTTTATGACCCACCACAGCTGCTGAACTTCTCAGCACTACTCAACAAAAGTATAAAAAGTGCTGTTTTGGTGTAGCTCGCTGTACATACAGCAGCACTAGTCCTGAGGAAGCATCAAGACAGAGGTGCTCTTACCCAGCATGTGCTGCTCATATTAAAAAACCATAACTGTCCATTGGAATGAGCACATTCTCCTCCATTTTCATGGCAAGAACCGGTAACAGGTGGATGTGGAAGGACATGTCGTCAGCTAGTCCTCTTCTCTTGCAAGTCAGCAGCAATGAAGGAAGAGGCCAAAGCAGGGGAGAAACCCTTCTTTAAAGAAAGAAGGACTATTTCACTGCAACACTATTTTTTTTCCCCTCAGGTGCTGTGACTAGGAGGTTTTTTTTTCCCTTTTTCTCCAAAACAACCAGGAAATTAGACAAGACCATGACCCAGAACCATATATCATTACAATGAAGCCTTTGCTTTCCAGCAGTGCCAAGCTGGCATGTATCATGAGTGCAAAATGTAATTTAAACATAATTAAATTAACAAATTCCCTTGCACAGATGATGTTAAAATGAGTTTAAAAAAAAAAAAAAAAAAGTGATCCTTTATCCGTCTTTTTCTGTCTTAATTTGTCACTTTTTGATCACATTTACAGTTTCTACAGCTCTGGCAGCTACCATTCATTTATTGCCTGCCTCATAATTTTTGATGGCTTCAGTTTGTTTGTTTGTTTGGTTCCAGCCCAGTTTTTTTACATAAAATCTCTGCTTTCCATAACAAAGATAAACAAACGTATTGCTCTTCTTGGCTGTGGAAAAAAAGTAAAACATAAAACTAAAAATTTAAAAGGCAAATAAATCTCACAATTTTAAAGCTAAGCAATGTATATCTCTGTGCGTACACAAACGGCAAGTACATTCATATGTCTGTACCTGTTTTGGTATTATTTTGTCTCAGGATAAACTGAATCTCTTTTCAATTAATGGAATTTGTAGTATCAGTTAAATAATATCCCTACAGATTTCACCATTACAGAGACATTTTTAGGTCATTATTCAAGTTTTGTTTGTTTATCAGAAAAAAAGCTGAGGGAAAAATTACAGAAGACCTCTGAAGTTGGCATTAAAAAAAAGTTTTTAAAGTGGTATATTTCCCGACTTTCTCAGATTCCAGTGTGTCTAACTAAGTAAATTAGGTCTGTGGGAGGCAAAAGAGGAGAAAAATGTTTAGGAAAGACATTTTTGACAATAAAATTGTAGAAAGATGCAATTTCAATCAAAAATGTCACTTTGTACTACTTTCTCGTATTAATAACCTTACATTTGTAAGCTCTCAAATACTGCCATAGAGGCAGATAGAAAGAGTATTTTTCACCTTGAAGGATCCTAAAGTACTTCGAAAAGGCAGGGATGAACACACCATGCGTGTCTGGGAATCATTACCTACACTGCTGACACAGATCTTGCCGGAGGTGACAGATGTCTAAGTGGGTGCAGTGTCTGTACGACATGCCACACTGCCACATCTGAGGTAGCATAGTAAAGCTGAACAGGGCCATTTGGTACGGAGCAGATGCAGAGCTAGATAAGGGCATTATCGCATTTACTCTCTGCTGCCACTTCTGTGGATCCTTCAGGGCACTCAGCATTCATGGCAACATCTATGCTGCTAAAAACAGCTGCCATAGGCTGTTGCCCCTGAATCAAGTAGTACGTGTGGTTCACATCTACCCTGCCTTGACTTGGCCCCTGCAGACTGGTCCATCTGTGTCCCAACTGCAATAATATTTGATCCGTCTCTTCTCTAAGCTTCAGTGACCACTCTTGTGGCCAAAAGACACGATTATTTCTCTGTGTGTTTTCCAGCGCAAAGTGCCTGATATAATGTAAGTGTTGTTTTGCAGCCTGCAGGAAGGTTGTTTTTATAGTGTGACATCTCGGGCACGGCATGAAAGCGCGTTGTGGTAGTTGAGTGCTCGTGGCCTACTGAAGTATGGCAGGATTATTGCAAGCACCGGCTGTCAAACAAGAGATGTCTGTTCTTGTATTGTTGATCTGCAGCACACCCTGCCGCAAACTATCCTGGCAACTCTACTTGGGTTTCTTCTTTAAGGAGACTAATAAGTCTATTCCAGAAGGGGGTCCAGGAGTGAACTTGGCACACACGCTGTATAGGCAACTGCATATATGTGATAGCAGGATTAAGTTCTGGAAGCGAACCAGAGTGTCAAGGTTGCTGATGCTCCAAATACGTCAAGAAGTAAACTCTGACCTTCATCGTGCCAACAGAAGAAGGGCATCTGTCCCTTCCCTTGGGAAACTGAGAGGGACCTGAGGGACTAATAGGCCTTAATGGTCACCAGTCTCCCCTGCGCATGGCCCAGGACCCCATTTTGGGGTGATCCATGCCCCAACAACACAATAGGTATCAGTCTCCTGCTCCACCACAGCCCTGCCTGGCCCAGCCACGGGCTCCACTGAGCTGACTCCCTCTCTTAGGCTGATGTCCTGGCCTGGCATCTGCCCACCCCCACGGGGGTGCTTGATGCCCAGGGCTGGGGCTACCCTGGCTGCCCCCCAGCCTGCCTGGCTCTCTGGTTGGGGCAGTGGGACAGGCCGTGGCTTTCTGCCACAGTGCTGCCCAACCACATGTTCGTGTAATGCCTAACATTTATCTGAGTGTTTGGTCTTGAAATATCAATTTAACTCAACACATGGCAGCATTTACAAACTTTTCGAATCCATGTACACGAAGAGAAATCTATTTTTTTCTTGTGAAGAGTATAAGGAACTGGCTAGCTAAATCTAGATTTAGTTAGTCACTGATATTTTGCCTTTCTTGTAAGTGGAAAACCTATAGCAAGCACGGGATTGACACTCTTCATTGCTTTGCTCATGCATTGAAACCTCCCTCATCCCTTTTCTGTTTTTCAGTCTGGTAGTTTGTCAGGTCTGAGAAGCCTGATGAGGTGAACCATCAAGAAAGCAGCGGGAGCAGTAGAGAGTTCTGCTACTGTCATGATTCTCTTTGGAGGCAATGGAGCAATTTTTCTTGCTTTGAAGCAAAAGTATCACTCACAGTCCGTATTCAATTGATAGCCACAGAGAAATATGTAACCTCTCAATCCTACCAAGAAATATGTATGCCATCTTCCAGAGGATGGCATTGCTTCCTCACATACCGTCTATTTTCTGCTAGTGGCACTACCACAATAGGTAAGAGGACAGATCAGTTCATATGTTCAGCCATGTCCCACATTCTTGACAAAGACTTTCAGCAAAGTTGCTGTAGGTAGCTGTGTTGTCAAACTTACCTTGTTTCATCTTTTCTGAATGTGGACGTCTGTCCAATAGAAACCGGACTGAGACAACTAAAAACTATACGTAACTCCTAGTACATCTGTCAGATGGTAATGACTTTAAATCACTAATGAACTGGAACAAAACTGAATTGGCAACCGGCTTTTTCCCTTTAGTAATATCCCAAGAAAGACTTCACGTGGTGGACAGACAGAAGAGAGAGTTTCTGCTATTTCGATACCACAGTGATGGGCAGGTCTTCAGAACCACAATGGGCACGTGATTAACACAGTGGTTATCTTATTTCCTTCAAAAATGGGTAGAAATGGGGTTTAAGAAAAGTATACAACTTTCCTTTCCCCAAATGTATGTTTTACATTTATTTATAGATGCATTAAAAGGTCACTGATTCATATACTGTCGATACTGAATAATAAAGGTCATCTAGTCCAACCCCCCTGCAATGGGCAGGGACATCTTCAACTAGATCAGCTTGCTCAGAGCCCTGTCCAACCTGACCTTGAATGTTTCCAGGGATGGAGCATCTACCACCTCTCTGGGCAGCCTGTGCCAGTGTTTCACTGCCCTCATGATAAAAAATGTCTTCCTTATATTTAGTCTGAATCTCCCCTCTTTTAGTTTAAAACCATTACCCCTTGTTGTATCGCTACAGGCCCTACTAAAAAGTTTGTCCCCACCTTTCTTATAAGCCTCCTTGTGGAACAGTAGTTAGGTATAAAAAAACCCACATTAATTTGGAGTTAAATTCAAACCTAGTTTAAATTGAATTCAAACAGAATTTCAAACCTAGTCATTTTCGTCCAAAACCTGATCCTTCTCACAATTCTAGCCTTGGAACAAAGCCGTACGTGTAATGTGCTCAGAAAACATTCAGATCTAGACCATATGGGGCAGAGAACAAATGTCCAAAGTCTAACAGAGAGTGTTCGCCCAGCAGCATATACCCCTGTAGAGAGCTGAGGCTCTCACAAGGGTGGCACTCTGGATGCTCATCCAGATAACACAAAGCCATGTGTAAAGCACAATTTGAAAACTCAGAGCACCAATAACTTTGGTTTGTAGAATGAGGTTTTATCTAACAAGATTCACTTTCCAGCTGATTTTATATTTTTCTGTAATTAACAACTCTTAGATTTAGAGTAGAGTGCTTTGGGGAAGAAGTCATCTAGTCTTCTACGTTTCTACTGTGCTTTGCTAGCTCCTGAACACTACAGTACAATATTTTCTGTCTAGCGTGTGTCAGGCCTTTTCTCAGTAAGTGACACTGCCACTGAACAGGCTTTCCAGGTTCTTGTTTCCCTAACCTTCTGTCCAAGCACAACAGCATCATTCTTTGTGCTCAAAGAAACCCAGGACTTGCAGGCATCTCTTCACGTGTTCAGTCCCATCTTTTACTATTACCAGCACCAACTGTTTCAGTCTCTCTCATAGAGTTCCACTTTACAAACAAAAAGGGTTTCAGCTCCACTAAGACCACAAGAAGGCTGTCCCAAAACACTCCTGGTTAGGAACTACCTTTTTTATTTTGTCCCATCCGTCTGTTTTCACTGAGCCTGATCCAGACTGGTGCTGCATTTCTGCTCTAAGGAGTCTAATTGTCACGGTGTCACCTTGCTCCTAGGACAGATATCATACCAGTCAGTAAGCCCCTCCCTCAGTTGCCATTGATAGAGATATGGTGGAGGAGATGGCCATTGTGGTTGTCCATACAACTCAGAGTGCTCCAAGGAATAGGTAGACATGAACAGGAGTGTTATTAAATGCTTTCTTGATAATATTAATGGATTTGTTCTAATCCATTAAAACAAGGTATAATTTTACCTTTTTGTGCTTAGTACCCTCAGGTTTCATCGCGTCAGCTGAAGATGAAAGCACTGGGCTTCTTGCAACATTTAATTTCCATTGAAATGACAACAAAGCTGTGGACTTCCCTTTTATTATAGAATCAGCCTCTGCAATAACCCTCTGTGGAGGAGTCCCTGAACTCATTCATCCCTATATAACTTGAACTCAATGAAGTTGCACTAGGGTAGAGTTTGGCCCATTAACTTTAGTTTTCTTATGCTGTTTAGTCAATAAGCCATATAATTCCCTAAACAAAGAAGGGGAAGGAATAATAATAATAGCAAACATGAAATGTCAACACAGCCTGTTCAGAAGGGAAAAAAAAAAAACTAAAGCAAAACAAAAATACTGAGTCAGGTCATCAGCTAGAGAAAATCAGTGTAACTCCAGTGAAATCAATTAAATGATATTGGATTACACCAGATGAAGATCTGGTATGTAATTTTCAGGTTTTTCCACTTCCTCCTCCCCCTCCCCCCATCATAAAATTTGTTTAAAAAAACCCCAGTCTACCTGATTTTGCAAGTTCAGTAGTCTGTTAACTGAGTAAGTAAAGATATAATGAAAGCAATAAGTGCTGAAACATCACACATGCAGTACATATCTCCAGCCAGTCCAATTTTATGCCTAAGGAGACTGGCAGAGTTCCTGCTGCGATTCAAATCTTATGTCAAATTTATAAACTTGTTTTCTTCATTCTCCTCTGCTATCCCTGTGCCCCATCAATCAGAGCTTATACCTGCACAAAAGGCTGATCCATCATTAAGAAGGCAGGTTGCAGCCAAATGTAAATTTGCACTTTAAAAAAAAAAAAGGGAATAATACTCATGCTGCAGGGCAGGGTCACCCTCTGACCCTAGGCAATCTGCCTCTCAATCTGCAGAACACAGGCTAAAATAATGTGTCCACCGAACAAGCAGTAAACTTTTCTGCTTCTGCCTTTTTGAAGATTCTTAGAGTAGCTGCGTCTGCCGGCTGACACTGTCTGTCTTTTAAAATATGAAAATCTCCTCCATATGCATGGAGCTCAGTTTTCTACTTAGCATTTCAAGAGCCCTAAGGACCTTCAGGGGAAAAAAAAAAAACATATTCTGAATTTTCAATTTTGATGACAATTTGCTTTCCCTACAGGATGTGCAGAAACACCTTGAAAACCTTGTCAGCTGCACTAAAGGAAATGTTCCTTGCCATGGGAATGAGGGCATATCACTTTCAACTAACTTAGGGAAAACAAGTTTGACTCTTTTTTAAGAGTGTGTCACATGTTCACCTGCACCCCGTGCTTCCCCAAAGTAGCTGTACATCTATTTTAGGCTGTTCTAAATAAGAAGCAATGATAATAGCAACTTCAGAATAAAACCCCAAAAACATGAGTTTTGGCCATGCATGTAAAGACAAAATTTAGCCCATCCATCCATCCATCCATCCATCCATCCATCCATCCATCCATCCTCTTACAGAGGCATCCATTTTCAGAGCATCCAAATACAAATAAGGCTTCAGGCCATAAGCAAAAGATTGTTAATTTCTTTAAAACTGGATTGTTATGGTAGGATACGTAATTTTACCTTGTCTAGGCTATCCTCACCTTGCTTTAGAGTCAAGGGAAGGAGACAGTAACATTTAAGAGCAATATAATCACATTTATCTTCAATAATTGTGTAAGGCTGGGATGTACCACTATTTGTAAACCCATTTTTCTCCAAAAATTGTAAAAGGAACCTAGATGACCTACTTGTTATAAACACTGTTTTTACGAGCTAATATTAAATGAGGTAGATCCCACCACCAATTTGAGATTTATGTGTCTTCTCTGTAACCACCAGCTCACTAAAGGGCACATTGCAAGTGTTAGTTCTGTAAGCACCAGATACATCCAAAATGTTCAGGGTGCGCTGAGTTTTGTTGTTTGCATGACAAAAATGGGAGATGCTGAGGTACAGGGAATATAAAGTTTGGTGTTTTCTTCTCCAATTGAAGTTAATGACAGAACCATAAATGACCCTAAAGGGCTCAGGAACAACTTGTATGGGCTGACTGCTCAGAAAACCCAAGGTTACAGAATTCCAGATGAAATCACTGGATTTCAGTATTCTGGATGCTCACTATTCAGCCTTCATTAGCTCCTGACAGATGAACCATGAGCTGAGTTAAGAACAAGGGAGATAAGCCTTGATTTCTGGGCTTGTTTTCCAGCCATTAGACAGCACTTATCTTTAATGTGAAATTCCTAGTTTTAGAGATTGGACTGATGACATTGTTTGTTTTGAGTTTTTTTTTTTTTTTTTATATATATATATATTACCAGTATCTCCGTGTTTTACATGGGCTAGAAAGGACTACATGAATTCTAACATCATTTAGTATTTCTGCTGCTAATCCTGGTTTAGCCTTGACACAGACAAATCCGGTATTAAGCAAAGGAAGGTGTTGCATAAACACGGTAAATGCTGCATCTCTTCCTTTCAGTGGACTCAGAAATTCACACCAGGGAAGTCAGTTAGAATATGCAATTTACAGTACAGACTATTTAAATGTTTTAAAATGGAAGGGTTCATTACAGATGCCTTCACTAGCCTTTTGTCCAGGGTGAGATGCAAATACAGCAGTGACTGATAAAGACAGACATGTAAATGAATACGGATGTTTGCATGAACTGTATTTCTCTGCTGTTGTGGAACGAATTCTGCTCTTAGTTACATTTAAGCATCTGATGTTGATTTCAGTGTAGTTACGAGTATGCAGCTGAGGACAGGATAAAGCCATCCATCCACCGATTGACTGATCACACCACATTTTTCATTATGGATCACATTTCCATATAGAAGTGAAGCAGGCCTTGATCTCAAGGGCAGGCTATGCGGCATCATTGCTGCAGCCCCATGACATGATATGGGTATATGCCTCACTCTAGTTGGTGCTCATGTTGGGTACAAAGGGGCTGAAGTCCCCATGCCTCTCTGCAAAATACTGAGTGCCAGATGGACACCAGCAATTAGAATTTTGTTATTTTCTTTACAAATATATTTAATAAATAGTCTAAGTTCAAAAACCAAGGTGAAGACTCATAATCAATTTTGTCATTCTTGCTTTTCTTTCTTATTTGTAGGAAAAAATTAATCACTTTTCTCCCACCCTCTGATAAGACTAGGCTTTTGCACTCTATTAACCCCAGGGGCTAAGAGATAGACTGTTTTCTAACAGGTGAATTAGTGCTAGATAGCATTACCACAAATGCCAAGTCATTAAACATGTAATTGGAATTTTTTTTTTTTTTTGCTATCTTAACTTTTCTACATTATAAAGGATCTTTACAAATTAATGACAGAATATGAAGCTGCCCTTAGAGCCATTTGCCCATTAAAAATAGGCATGAAAAACTCCCATCCCCATCACATGAAGAACTATCCCACCAATTTCCAATTACTTCTGCCACTGACAGTTCACTGGACTGTTAAGTTATATTCTGCACCATGCTGCTTAATGTGGTTAAGTCAGGCAGGTATTTGTTACTCTTCTTTTTTCCTTTCTTCTTCTTATTTCTAATTTTTTTTTTTCCCTGATTGTGAAGCAATTAAGCTATGTCACTAATGAAAAAGCAGAATTTTAGTACTATAAAGGCACAGTTAATTTAAAGATAAATCCCTGGCAATAACTAAATAAATCCTCCTAGCACCCTGGTCCAAAATGTTTCTGCAAGTTTATTCAGGACCTCCAATAAAAGCTTTTCCTATGGCACTCACAGATATTCTGAGGCAAAAAGCCCTAGTAAAAAGAGCTAAAGAACTTACATCTGTGTCGGGTAATGACAATGATAATATTAGTTATAATGGTAATAAGGGGAGAAGCATTTGCTGTGGAATTTTTTTTTCTTCCATTTGATTAAAACCTTCAATTGAAAATTCAAAAAAAGATTGACAAATCCAATCACTTATGTCAAGAACTGAAAACAAAAAAATTTAACGCTTTAGAAGCGTAAGCAAAACACTACTGATTCAGAGTTCTTTGAAGCTCTGTGATGGGGAAATCTAAGTGGTGCTGTGCGCTAGCTGTATTATTAGATGATGGGGCCTTTATACAGGGTTATTAACGGTATCACTGGAAATTGAATAAGGCAATGAAGCATCCTAAATTCATGGATGCTCCCATCTGATTTAGAGTTACTGGCGTGTTGCGTTCTGTGTGTCTTGTGTGGTTTTACTTCCCCTGTACAAACTCCTTGAGGTGCTTGAGACTTATCTAATAGGGCATCTGCTCTCTGTAGATTGGTGATTAACACACAATTCAGCAAATTGTTATATTCAATCTCTATGATTTACGTGGGAATATTTATTAAATAAAAAGTAGTCCATCTCAGCATAGACAAGGGTAAGATAACCAAAATGTTAATAGACTTTGTCAAAACATTGTGTCGGATGTGAATCTTTCCTTCAGCTTGCTGACAGGATCCCTTTTGAACCAGTTCTGTGATATCATTCATAAGGTTTGGAGGAATTTTAACCTAGCCATTTCTGATTTGAATAGAGAGATCATCAGTTACTACTGAGAAAGGGGAAAGGCCTGGACTTTCTAGAAGTTGTATGGTGTGTGTGATTAAGGTGATGAAACTAAAAGAAAGGTGAGTACAAAAAATTTCTAACAGGAGCTTGGAGGCACTAATAGCCACAAAAGGACAAGTCCAAAATGGAGTGGGTACAGAGAAGGACTATTAAAATGAACAGAGGAATAGAGAAACTATTTATTCCTACTTTTATCCTGCCTGACCAGCCTAGTTGGCCTTCTATGATGGAGTGACTGCATCAGTGGACAAGGGAAGAGCTATGGATGCATCTATCTGGACTTCTGAAAGGCCTTTGACACGGTCCCCCACAACATCATCCTCTCTAAATTGGAAGGATATGGATTTGAGGGGCGGACTGTTCGGTGTGTTCGCATCCAGCGGGTAGTGCTCAATGGCTCGATGTCCAGATGGAGATCAGTGATGAGTGGTGTCCCTCAGGGGTCCGTACTGGGGCCAGTGCTGTTCAATATCTTCATCAATGACATAGACAGCGGGATCTAGTGCACCCTCAGCAAGTTTGCAGATGACACCAGGCTGAGTGTTGCAGTTGACATGCCTGAGGGACAGGATCCCTAACCGTATCCTGGGCTGCATCAAAAGAAGCATGGCCAGCAGGTCGAGGGAGGGGATTCTGCCCCTCTACTCTGCTCTGGTGAGACCCCACCTGCAGTACTGCATCCAGCTCTGGGGTCTTCAGTACAAGAAGGATATGGACCTGTTGGAGCGGGTCCAGAGGAGGGCCACAAAAATGATCAGAGGGCTGGAACATCTCTGCTATGAGGAAAGGCTGAAAGAGCTGGGGTTGCTCAGCCTGGAGAAGAGAAGGCTGCGGGGAGACCTTATTGCGGCCTTTTGATACTTAAAGGGGGCCTACAAGAAAGATGGGTATAGTCTTTTTAGCAAGGTCTGCTGTGACAGGACAAGGGGTAATGGTTTTAAACTAAAGGAGGGTAGATTTAGGCTAAACACAAGGAAAAATTTTTTTACGATGAGTATGGTGAAACACTGGCACGGGTTGCCCAGAGAGGTGGTAGATGCTGCATCCTTGGAAACATTCAAGCCCAGGCTGGATGGGGCTCTGAGCAACCTGATCTAGTTGTAGATGTCCCTGCCCATTGCAGGGGCCTTGGACTAAGTGACCTTTAAAGGTCCCTTCCATCCCAAAGCATTCTATGATTCTATGTGGAGAAATTAAAAGAGTCTGGGCTTTTAAACCAAAGGATGGGGGTTGTTACAGGTTGTTCTTACTGTTTAATTATCTTTCCTCACGAGGGAAATCCATGGAAAGAGGAAAAGATACTCAAGTTAAAGAGAAACAATGAAAAATGCAGATAAGTGCAGATAAATTGCATAGCTGGGTACAGCTGTCCTCTGGATGGAGAGTGCTAGAAGTATCCACATGTCACTTTGAAGCATTCTCTTTGAACATCGCTATATATTCTGGAATATCTCTTTATCACATGCATACACTCCACATATATGCTTTAGTGTGTCCTGATAAGTATCTTCTTTAGAAGTCCAAGCTCCAATAAGTCTCTCCAGCAGATTAATGCTGGATATGGTGACATTTGTACTGGAAACAGCAACTCATTCCACACTGGCCAAAAAGCAGATTTACAGGCCTGATGCTTTTCTCTGGAACTGCTACATCTGCAGCCTGTTTCATTGGCCAGACTTTTCCTTTCTCCTTCTTCAACTCTTTCACTGAAGTTCACTTTGATATTTTTGAAATTTACCTTGGGTCTTTGATTCTGAGGATTTAGTTTGGCTTACCCAACTAAACAGAAAAAATAACTGACACATTAATATGGTAAAATGCATTTTCTCCTCTTGTTGTTTTTCCTTTCTTTATATGTTGTTCTGACTCCTTTGGCTTCTAAGATCTAAAGACAGAGGTTTGAGATCACATATTCCTTCATTTTTTAACCATGTGCTCATTTACACTGGTGTGATTACAAGGTGGAATATATTGCTAAACCAAGGGGACATGATTTAACAGCCATTTTCAGTGTTTGGAATGATTTACCAAGGCTAACCATTTCAGAGATGAAGTGAAGAATTACTGTTTTAAATGCCCATGTTCAGTTCAAGCACCCCATTGCTGCTCTACAGACCTGTATACAAATAGTATAATTTAATAATGAGTGGAAAACCTCCTGCTTCAACCTGTAAATTAATAGTTGAAATTTACTCTTGTGCAGACCGCCGGTGTCTGGGCCAGTGCACACCTGGCATCACATCAGGGCTTCTGTGAAATTCAGGCAGGCCACAGGCTTTGTGCTGGGTTTTTGAGCAAGGCTGTTTTCATTCTGCAATGAGCAAGTGCGATCATATGTTTCAATAAGGGACTTATCCGTTAGCATGTGAAAATGTTACTGCTAATTTTACACCTTGAAAACAAATCAGAGTTTCACAGTTTGAAAGCAGAAACCAACCAGCTATAAACCGTCAGATTGACTGTGATATCAGAATTGAATAGGTCTATTTGTTCTAACAAACAGTTAGGCCATTAAATTGCAAAGCCTTTCAGTGTTTGTCCAGGTAAATAAGGACACATCCAAATTGATTATCTGTTGTTCGGAGGTAATGATACGTAATAAACTATCCACTCTGGGTAACAAAACAGAAATGTGCTTTAGCGCGCAGATGTGCAATATCTTCCAGTGTAAGAGCAGGATCTCCCCACTAGTTTAGCTTCAGTCCAGGACTCCATCACACCCTCCTGCCCCACACCCCTGCGGGCAAAATGCATTTGCCTGATAAAACAAACATGTACGTTTTTCTTGTTCGATAACCTTATATGATGCTGCTGCTTCTGCTGATGGGGATTCCTCAGAAATCTGCATGTGGGTACATCTGCAACTCACAGAAAAGACTTCAGGAACATTAAGGTTGATCCTGTTCTTTTTGGTGTCATTATACTCATTTGAAGAAAGAATATCTGTCATCACAGACATCAGATTCACTAGCTGCCCAGCAATAAATCTTGTGCTCATGTCAAAATGTCTCCAGCAGAATTTCTTGGATGAAACTTCACAGCTCAACATTAGGCAGCAATTTATGATATATGATACAAGCAGCGTGAGCAGTATTCTAACAGGAAAATGGATAATCTCTAAATTTTGTCAAATGGGAAGTAGTTAAATGTTTCATGCTTTTCTCAGTTAGGAACTTAACTGACTTTTTTAAACTGTCATGTAAGAATTCCTCCCACGCACACGTTCTTGGTATCTCCAGAATTAGACTATGGCTGTGTGCAGATCTGGCTGGAAATCTCCAGTTTGGGGAAAGGTAGTAAGCAGCTGGGACAAAGAACCAGAGACAGAAACATTTTCCGGCAGCAGCAGGACCTTCTTTATGGGATCCTGCTCCATCACTTGTGACAAGCACCAAATTGAATGTTTGTGGGGACAAACTCTGAGAGGGTAATAACCCATGCTGAGGCAGTGTGAGAATGATAAATGTTTTATTGTCTTTATTTTTCTCACATCACTTGCCAGTTAGACTTACAAGGTGAAATTAGTAACCTGCCTTGGTGGAATTTGTCTTGCCAAATTTTAGCTGACTTAAGTATTCAGTGGGATAGTGTGCATAAGTAAAACACTCGAATTTAGACACCTAGGGATGTTTATGCCCAAGTTGGTGTTTAAGCTGTCCGTATAGCCAGTAAGGAGCTAGTCAGCACTGCCATTGCCTCCTAGGGAACCATTGGAGTAGTCCTGGTGCCCGCTGTTGGGTGAGCAGCGTTGTGCCGTGGCTCTACGGGCTGCACTGACAGGTCTCCCCTGCACGTAAGGAGAGCGCGGGAACGCAAGGACTCAACTCAAACTATCTGATTTCAGGCCCTTTGAGCTGTTGTTAATACCCTCCAGCCCTAGGCTGCCGGTCAGGGAGAGGGCAGGTCTCCTGATGGCTCTTTCATGCCTGGGGGAGCTTGACCAACGCTGGAGGTCGACAGCAAGGAACTGAATCGTAGTCCAGGGGCCTCACCTGACCTGCACTGATGAGCTCCCTCTGTAATCAGGGGAGAAGACAGGTGCGTTAAGCAACATTTTCATTTAATCTATCATAAATGCCTATTTTAGGATGATACAAAATCTAATTTCTCCTGATGATTTAAAGGTAACTGGCTACGACTTACATAACTAACATTTGGAGCCTTAAGCTAGAAAAGAATCACATAGATTTGGTGGAAAGGAGGAGGTCACCTCTACCTGTTTATGGTGTAACTTTGCTGATATCAGGCGAGCAACACTGTGGGTACATTTAACTAATGTCCACTGAAACAGAAAGCAAGATAACTAATCAAACAAGCGAACCAGGCATTATCTCTCAGTGATCGTATAACAGATGGCAGACAATATGGAAAAGGGAACACACAAAGAGAGATATTAATTTAAGACAGACAGATAGATGGAGCCATACTTTCAACAGTAATAAATGGCTCAAATTGAAGGCCAATTCTCAAATGCATATTCAGAGACGTATGGGTTGAGCTCTTAATGAAAAAACCTTTTTTTTTTTTTTTTTTTTAAGTATAAGGAAATGAAGGATCATGCATTGACATTTATTTTCTATCTGTAAAGGAAAAAAAAAGCACAGCTACATTTTTCTTGAGCCCTTTTTTCTCTGAAGTTGCTAAATATTGCAGTGCTCCCAGTGGAACTGAGACAAGGTGGGTAAAAAGACATGAAGATTTAATTTTCTTTAAAAAAGGGGGAAGACTAACAAATGGAAGAGTGTTTCTTTTTATTTCATTTCAGAAAATTATGAGACTAGTTCATCTCTAAAAGATACAGAAATCTGAATCCAAAGATCCTCCAATAGCAGAAATGCAAATATATTTCTAACCACTAGATGGTACTTAAAGCACAGGGTATAGCCAGGGTGCCTGTGTCAGAGGCTTTGCGAAGTCGAGGCTGGTTTTATTTTCCCCGTATCCAGGAGGAAAAAAAAAAAAAAAAAACACAGAAAAGAAAAAGAAAGACTAAATCTCTTCTGTGCCTTTTTTGACTTAAAAAGAAAAATGGACATGGCAAAAGTGTTCCTGATTAGATTGGTACAAAAAGATGATGCATTCTTTCTGGATGAATCAGGAGATATGAGGTTCTGTCACTCTTTAGATATAGACCTGAAATACTAAGCTTAAATTTATAGCCTCTTGAATGAGCCACAGGACTCTGTTTACTCATAGAGTAGAATTGGGTGCAGTTCCAGCAGTTCTTCTGTGTGATCAGTTACTTTATCACCTTGATCAGTTTGGAAGATACAATAACTCTCTTTTTTAATACATCCTACTACAGTAGATCCTTTATCAGCCTTCTTTGGATTTAATCACACTTCTGGGGCAGGAATCCTCTCCCCATCTCTCTCTTTCACATGCATGCAAACACGTACCCTCACACCCATAAATGCCTGTGTGTTACTTTTCGATGTTTTGCAATTTTTATATTTTCTGGGGGAAATTCTGGAAGAGATAGGGAGCAGGATCTAGAGAAAAGATAGCTCAATTGCATCTGCTTCTTTTTTCCAGCTCTAGTTTCCAGAAAGAACAATCTATTTCCCAAAGTGACTAGGGGAGAAATTTCCATCTATAGGAATGATATTGTAGTGGATACCTGGAAATTTGAAAATGTACCTTGGCTGCAGGTTTTGGACTTTCAGTCCAACTTTGAAGCATTATGACTCAAAACTGTTATTCAGTCTGTGCTGGGTGACCTCTCCTATTCCATCCTAGGCTCAATAGTTTAATCTGGTGCTTTGGTTTGTGTTCATTCCCCACGTAAATTTTTACAGCAAGGAGGAGCACTGGAGAGGTCAGCGAGATTTTCCAGGAAATTGTGAATAACAAATATCTCCCTGTAGTTCCTCCCATTGAACATCTTGCTGTGTAACTGGGAGCATTTCTTCCTGACTCTTCTGCCTACAAACTGTTCCCGGAGCTATGCAGATCAATACTGTTGCTTAATGTACATGAAAAGGTTAGTCTGATTCATAATCTTTAAAAAAAATATCACTAGATCTTTTCTAAAAGTATCTCAGATGATTTGTCTCTGAGGTATTCTGTGTCATTGAGCTCTAAAACCTCCAAATATTTGTTTGGTATCTCTGATTATCCAACAAAAAAAAAGAACAAACAAACCTGCTGTATCTTTATACAAACAACCATGAATGACATTAAGGTTGGAAAGGTTCATCTAAAAATGTTATAAAGTGTTAGATCATCCAGAGAGTTAGCAGGGAATGGCTTTGTTACAAAGGCCTAACTTTTCTTTAGGAAAAGGTGAGTCTCTGTCTGCTTCTTCATAATTCTTTGCTTGTCTATGGCAAAACCAACAGTTTTGGGCCTGATACAAAGCTCCTTGAGCACAGGACAAGTTTTCCCTGAGGACAACGTCCATTCATTAGCTCCATGGCAGGCCCTGTGAGCAGGAACTTTTTTGATAAAAACAAAGTTTCAGGAATAGCTGTATCATTGATCTCATCAGTGAGATTTGCTCTTGCATAATGGCTTTGCACCAAAGGATTTGGCTTTGGTGCTAAGTCCATATGCAAAACCTTTGAATGTGAGTTTTACCCTGCAGTTCCTGAGTTTCACTAGCTGCTGGCTGAGAGTTACTTATTTTCTAGAATCAAGGTTGTTCAGAAGTAAACTTCTGGGCAGTTTTTATTTTGTTCTGTGGTGTTTTAAAATAGCATCTTCAGAAGTCACACGCTGGTTGTATGTATTGGGCAGATGTGTCCTATAACATCAAGGGGATTAAGGCATAGAACCTGATGTAAGCATGCCTGAAAACACTTTGCTCTTCCTTCCAGTTTGCAACTTCTATTTCGTTAGTTGCAACTTGCCTCCAAGTCCCTGAAATTCCTTTCCAAAATTTTTTCCAGAACTGCATAGCTCCTGGCTCAGCCATGAAAGCATTTACCATTTCTTCTTCTCAGAGCAAATCCTATCTGTTCCTGTCTGTCTGTTGCTCCATCTGTCTGTCTGATCTGCTGCTTCACAGTCTGGATGGGAATACCTTTTGGGTTGTTTCATATACCTCTTGTAACCACTGCAGAGCTTTGCTTGAAGGGGCTAAACTCATCCGTGATGGTGAAACTTCACTGACTTCAAGCAAGACATAGAAGGGATGAATTTGGTCCACGATCTTCCCCGGGGACCACTCTGGATACAAAATGTGTATCTGTGCATATGAACAGTCGGAGGTGGGAAGGGGAATCAAAGGGAAGTTTTTGCAGAGATTGTTCCAGGACAATAGTAAATCATACACTCATTGCTGCACTGCACAGAATACGCTAAAGGAGAGCAAGAAAAATGAAGGAACATGCAATTCTGCCCACTTCAGCAGTTAAGCTTTTGTTAGAATACTCTTAAGCAATTACAAAGCTGCCAGGACTGTATTTAATTAAATATATAAATATCCATACAAAAATAAAACCCAAGCAACACTTACATCATGCCTACAAGGTGTTATTGTTCTGTTTATTTTTTACAGATGGACATTTTGTCAGGCAGAAACTTGCCAAGTGCTGTGAGAGAGAGGGGGAAAGAGAGAGAGAAGGAGGTAGAGGGACATAGTAAAAAGAAATGTTGATGCTACAGGAAAAATGGCAGCTCTTACATTTCAGAGAGGCAAACACACTACAGTGCACGTGATAAGGAAGTGTGACTTGAGTTCCCTACTTAAGGCTTCACTGAAATTGTCCAGTACTTACAGGAAAACAGATGACAGAGTAATTAGAGATGGTGCATATAATTTATCATCTATGGTCTTGAACTTCCTATCGCTGATTTGAATGACCAGATGAATTTTACAAGTAGGCTAAATATTTGGGGGGGAAGGATGGGGGGAACAGAACTGAATACAAAAAATAACTCTTATTTGCCTAGAATCCTGCATCTTTAACCTCCCAACAGACAAAAAGCATGCCTACAGATGTTTAGGTGAGGGGAAATACAGCCAGCCAGCACCTATTGCTCTGCTGCTCTGAGTCAGGTTTTGCACACCAAGAAGCACTTATGTGCACAGGGCACACCCAGGAAAGTATGGGGCTGCTTTTGCTCCTAATGGAAGAAGAATCCAGCTGTCTATGATTTCATGAGCACAGTAAGGCTTTGCCTACAGGCCAGGCATGTTCCTGAAGGGCTGTGTCTTATGGGGTGCTGAATCCTGCCTAATGGAAAAGCTGACACAAGGTCTGATCCTGGGCTTTTTTGGCATTAGAGACACTAGTTAGAAACTTGCATATCGTCAGTATTTTAAACTGCAGCTAGTGTGGGGGCAGGATAACTCAGGGGCAAAGTGATACAGTATATAGTTTATATCCACTTGGTTAAATTATCTCAGAAATATGAATGCATTCACACTGAGTGATATTTTCTGAAATGTCAGCGTGCTACATGGAGGCAGCCAAGGCATGTTTCCTCTCAGCTACCAGTAATGCAAAGTAACATACCTGTCCACTCGGCAAAATGATTTTTAATGGCACTAAAATCCATCAGGTACTGTCTGGAAATCACATATCCTGCCTCAGCATCTCCTCAACTGTGCCAGTGTTGTGGTGGTTTTCTTCTGTCCTAAGAGGGGGACCAAGTCTGTTACTGCAACTCACTATTCACAGTCTTGAGAGATGCACCTGCAGGTGCCATGAGGCTGTGATGACTCCCAAGGCACAGGATTTAGTCCTTAGCTTCAGCAAGAGAGGTGTGTTGGTCTAAATGCTGGAGTCCTGGCCTGGGTGCTATTGCAAAGGAAGATGATGACCGCAAACTGATATGGCCTGTACGTGAGGCTTTCCCATCATTTTATGTGTGCTTCATGTCCCCTCATGACCTACAAGAGTGTGAACCTACAAAGGAAGGGGTTTTTTTTAGAGCAGGGGAAGAAGTCCACGTTGTTACCTGGAGATGTGCCTTTCTCAGTCCCCAGAAGGGGGAAGAAAAGAGTAGTTAAGATGAAATAACAGCTGGATTTTTCTTTCACTACCTAAAAGCTGTGGCTATAGTTTTCAGAAAGGCTAAAGGAATTAAGTGTCCATTTCTTTTTCAAGTGAAAAGTCCAAATCTCTGACCTAAGCCTAGAAGGCAAATGTTTTGCTTGCTGTATTTTAGCCTCAGAACTGATCATGTGTTGGGTTTATCCATGCTCCTTTATTACCTGAACCATCCCATAGTATTCATTATCCTGGTAACAGGCTCTTATGTTAATTTACAAAGAGAAAAACTCAGGGATATCCATAAGCTCCCACACAGAAGCACTGATGAGGAAACAACTTGGCATTGGGTGCACTTTCTGTATTTTCCTCAGACTATCTCAGGTGGCAAATGAAAATGCTCCACTGATAAACACTTGTGAATGGTAGGTGAAAGAATCTCTCATTTCAGGTGCAAATCCAATAGCTTCCCCTGCGGTTCGAGGGAGAGGATTAGTTCCCTTCACCACGCACTTCTTGTACCTCCACCCACCCCCCCACCTTCAGGATCTATATCCGAACCTTCCATCTGAACCAAAAAGCTATATCTCTCCCTTAGTAAAACATCTTTTATTTGCCAACTTGTTTTTCCCACAGACTCCTGCTCCCTTTTGTGTTTGTGCTAATGTTCCGAATGTCTACACCGCGTAGCCGATGATTATTTGTGAGACAGAGTGAGTTAATGCAGATTTGCAAGCTGTTCCCATTTGTTAAATGTCAGAAAAACACATGCAAGTCACTGGCTTTAGCACTTAGCTGCCAGCTGGCTCTTCTGAAAGGAGGGGACAAATGACAGTCTATCAAACAGCATGCTTTCAAAGAAAGAGGAGACCTGTTCCAGAACTGCAGCTTCAGAGGCTCTTTTAACAACATAAGCAAAACTGGGAGCCAACCTCATTTTTTCCCCCTGGCTGTAATGAACACATAGCTTAGCTACAGCATTCCCGCACCCCCAGTAAAAACGAACTGGCATTACAAAGCTTATGAAAAAAACAAGTGTCATTTTTTTTTCTTTCTCTCTCTTTTCCCCCTTCCTTTTTTATTTATTTATTTTTTAATTTCTTTTTGGCTCAAAAGTAAGACCAAAAATGTCAAAAGGGAAAGGAGTTGGGTTCTGAGATCAATCTCAAATCTCAGAAGAAGGTTGCAGGAAATTGTGCCAAATGGAAGTGTTTATCCATGGGTAAGTGCCCAGTGTAGATTAACATATTTTAATTATGGTCTCCGGGTTTGCTGCGCTCCCTGAAGAATACATGGTTTAGGCCTCACTGGTGAGCCAAAGTTGTCGGGGGGGGGGATTATTTTTTGTTATGCATGCTGATGGGGAGCTCTGTCCTCGCTGCGCCCAGAGAGCCGAGACGTGCCTTTCTCCTCAAGCAGATGCCGCAAGAGTTGTGGTGGTGCCGGTTTCTTTATTCCACCCGACATGCTCTGACCCTGACCTGGAGGCCACTGCTCCTCTGCTGGGGCTGCCAGCACGGAGGCCCAGGCGTAGCACTGCTTTCCTGGGTGATGTCCACCAGGACCTCCAACATCACCCGCTCATTAGGATGTCTCTGAACAGCTGTCATGTGGTGCTGACTTTTTGTCACAGCTGACAGCAGTGAGATTAAAGCAGGTAGCCGGAGGCTGAAAAACTCTGTTTTGTTATGAAGCCCTGAGTCATCTAGTCCCCTGTTATAAATATTAGGTGTCAGATTTGGATTCACACTGAGTCACTCGTAGCCTTGGGTAGATCCCATTGCACAAATGGTCCAATTTATTCCAGCAGGACTATTTGTATACAAGATTGCCATCATTGTCAAGATGTCAAAATCTGGCCTCATATGTTTAATGCTTCATAATTAACAAGCTGTATTGCTCTAGTGAACATCTTCCAATTATACAGTAAGATTTTGAAATGAGTGGTCAGTTCCCAAAGTTTTCTCTGGTTTAAACTCAGTGCCAGTAAGTACAGGGCTTTGGGAAGAAAGAGTGTTGTGTCAAGCAAGATTCATCTTTTCTGCCTTCCCTTATCTTAGTCTGAGCTGAACATCCAGGTTCCTTCTTATGGGGTAAAAAGAGAGACGAAACTGATGAAAAAGGTAATTCATGCTGCATAGGTTGCAGAAGAAGGGTCCCTACTCCTTACCTCTGTCACTGGAGGGAACCCCGGTGACTCCAGGTTCAGTGCTACCCAGTGAAATGGTAAAAACTAGGTGAGATGAAACCTTTTCTAATTGCAAACACTGCCTGCAAAGCTCATTGGTCTGTTGCTCACAAATGAATCTCAGGAGCAGTCCAAAAGAAGGACTTTGGTGCGAAACGTAGTCTCAAATTGTCATCCAAACCATACCTACTTTCAATTGTTTAATCCATTGGAATCATAAACTCTCTGGGTGTCCATGCTTTTACCCTGAAAACATACCCTGGGTACTCTTAAATTTGAACAGTGGGGTGGGTGGCTAACTCCTGCCTAAATCCTGGTGAGATTCAGGAATTAGATAAAGTTAAGCCTCTGAATCTGCTAGGTACGACTTGAACCATCCCTAATGCCTTCAAGTTCAGCACAAGGCCTTACTTCAGTCAAGGCCCCTTTCATAGATAAAACAGGTCTAGCTATTTAACCAAACAGTGAGATATGCCAGGTTCCAGACTGTCCTCATTCAGATGAATATGACATAAAAGACTTCAACGGCTCTAAACTTCTCATTATAGTCTCAAACTCTAGACTTTGAGACTGTCTGGGGAAAAGGGCTATAAAAGTTATTGTTCTGCAGCTGTAGGAATCTAACCCCATTTTGAATTTTGAGTGCTAAAGGTCTTCAGAGCTAGGTCCATAGAGATATTCAGAGATATTTAGGCACCCAACTGCTATTTGGCTCAGTGCCTTCATCAAGAGAGATCACAGTCAGCTTGGATGTAAAAAGTATCAGAAAATGAAAGCACCAAGCAATATCAGCCTGTAGAGAGAGAGAAGACAGTTGTTATCTGAAAATTTCCTCCACATTAGATTTGTATTATCTTTCCTTTTGCACCATAAACTGTTCCATGAAATTGTGTTTGGGATCGTTCAACTGAAAAGAAGGGCTCCTCTGTCCATCTGCCTGGCAGGCCTGTCCAAAGGTACCTCCTTTTCTCGTTGCCTTCCTCGGATCTGGCTGGTGAAGCTTATCAAAAAGAGCGTTACGATATAGTAGCCTCTCCAAACCTCCACAATCTGACTCTGAATACTGAGATCACTTGATTTGTTGCAGGTTAGCATATGGCACTCCTGTATTTTTTAGTGGCTTGAGAATATTGTTAGGGAAAGTCTGAATTTGGCAGGCCAGCAGAGCTGAGACCACCACAGATCCGTGTCACAGGTCCAACCAGTAGAGAGAGAAACTGAGCATGTTTTCCCTGTAGGCACACACAGACACACAACCACACATATACAGCATACATATATATAGAAAGAGATGTATTCAGATCTGTACAGATCACAGGCACACAGAGCACTCACACAAACACAGTCAGCACCAACAGCCTCATCATGTCCCCTCTCTGGCTGATCAGGGTGAAAGTCTGTCAGTGTAAAATATACGCATATGTATAAAATATGGATCCCCTTGTAGCTGGGCTCAGACACTCAGTCTGCCTGTGGATCCCAGTCTCCCCCATGTTTCTGGCACCTGGACATAGGAAGCTCTGAGGCTGCAGCCCCACTCCATGGGGGTAGAGGGGCACAGGCACCTTCCACACACCATCAAGTTCACACACACACACACACACACATGCACTGGCCAGTCCTTTTTACACACAGCTGGCCAGTTTATTGCCTTTTCTCTGTTTTCCCATGTTTGGCTCTCCCAAACGACTTTGATCCCTCTCCCACCTTTTTTTCTTCTCTCCTAAACATCCCATAATAAATACCATTCAATCCCAAAACACTCTTCCTGTTCACCCTATAATGTGTCCCTAGGCAGTGACCCCTCTCTGTCCCTGAGGTGTTCCAGAGAGCAGCTCCATTGGCTCACGATGGTGGGGTGATGCTCTCCTGGGGCAGCCCTGGGAAGGGCCATGGCAGAGGCACGTTCCTCCCCTAAAGTTATTTCGGTCCCCCCCTCCCTGTTCTTATGCTCTGTGCTCCTCTGTGTGTGTGGAGATGGGCCTTTTATCTCACAACCTGACAAATACCTGCTTCTGTGAGATTTTTTGTTACCTAGGTAGATCCTTCTTTGTCTCCAAGGCATATAAGCTCTGTCATACTCATTACATGAAGAACATTGGGGTGAGTAAGCTCTTTCCCTTCGTTTTCTTGAAGAATGTCAGGCTTGGACTTAAGCAGTAAATGCCAGTAACAGCAAAGATGTTGTTCATGTGGGAAGATGGTGAGACAAGACCAGTCTAGTAAATAGAGTAGGATGTATCTGGAGGGGCTCTGGGAGTCCGCTCATCAGCTTATGAACTTTTAACCATGTGAAAATCATCATCCCCACTTGGCAAAAGGGGATATTAGTGCTAGCTTTCTCTTAGGGCATCATAGGCTGCAAGTAATGCTAGCAAAATAATTTGACAGTTCAGGGTGTCAGACATGCACAATGGGATCTCCTTTTTAAGTGCACATAAGATTCAGGTTTTCAAGGATGCTTAGATGAAAGATCAGCAGATGCAAAGGAAGATTTTCAAAAGTTTTTATGTGTTTCATTCCTGTAACTTCAGCAGAAGATAAGCATCTTTTCTTAACTTTAGTTACCACTTACTAGTATCTTTAAGTATCTATATGTTTTTAAAAACTTTTAAAAATGAACACTAAAAAATATTTCTGCCAGAGCATTTAGGCATTATACTCTTGGTATCATAAAGCAATGCTTATCCTTTTTCTGGGGGATGGTTAGTCACATAATTACTGGACGTACTGGATTTTTAGAAATGAGCAAAGACACACTACACACGGCAGAAGACTTGAGAAGAGAGAAAATCGAAAGCTACACCTTGCTTTGGGATTCATCCTGAACCCTGTTTTATCAGCATGGCAGACATGCTTTAAGACTGGACAGTGGTAAAGTAGGGTTTGTGAATAGAAGCGTTATTCTCATTTTACTGCTTCTTGGGTGAATTGAGGAAGGTTATCCTGGGCATTTGTGGTCACAGTTGGTTGATACACCCTGGAGCACTGTACATTGAGCCAGCTCTGAATGAGGAGGCTGCAGGACCTCAGTTTACCAGCACCAAGCTGGGATGGCCAGTCTGCTCCCGCAGCCAGAACTAGCATCTCTTCAGGCGCTGATGCTGCAGTGCAGACACTCAGCTATTTTGGAGCCAATTTAAATCTCTATCTCACAGTGATGTGTTATGCAGAGCAGGCTTATGCTTAGAGACTGATCTGGAGCCCACATAAATGGATAGGATGCTTTTGACTGTGCTTCAGCAAACTCCATCTAAATCATGAAACTCTCCCCACCTCACTTTCTTGAAACAGGCATAACAACCTTTTCTTAACACAGTACCCATCTTACTCAACACAATAGATCCCTAATCATGCAAGGAAGAAGAGAGGAGAGGTGAGGGAAGGGCAGATGGTATCATACTAATGCAAATAATAAATAATCAGATTAATACCTGCATCATGACAAGAGTTTCATTAGGTGCAGAACTAGGGAAAAACACTGCTGCATTCCCCAGGAGCAAGTCAGAGAGGGACGTGATATAAAGTGCTCCCAAGCTTTTTTTTTTTTTTTCTTTCTTTCTTTTTTTTTTTCCTTTTCTCATTTGTATTTGTGTTATACTGAGGATAGAGCAATGTGGGAGGGCAAAGGCAGAAAATTATAGTGCTGGAAACCAACTTCTGTGTTTAAAAGATTTTTGTCAGCATCTCACGAGCAGGGTGACCAAATGCTCACATTGTAGGGGTCTTGTTTTCGTGATCTGCATCCATATGTCACACACTTAATCACAGAGGCACAATCATGGACCAAAGCAGGCAGATCTGAAATGTCAGTGCTCAGGTAGGAGGAAAGCCCTCTTTCCCCTGACTTCTTTAGCTGAAATGTTGAGCACTTTGCACTGCTATTGCTACTTCTTGGTTGGACTGTTTCTATTTCCGCAGTGTCCTCATGCCTGTCATTGCCTGGACCTGGTTCAATAAACACATTAGCCACATCCGAGAGTACAAATATTTCTTCAGAGGCTTAAATGTCTATTTGAACATGTGATTGCAGTAACTGCACGTGCAGTCAGAGTCAGCCCTGTATACAGCATCAGTACTGACATGTCCAAATTTAGGAAGATCACACATAAGAGGAGGAACTACACTGATGTCAAATGATAGGGAATACAGGCTGGCTTCACTGACGGGTCTGCCAGAGGTGATCCCGTAAGTAACATCAGAAGCTGGGTGGAACTGCCAGTCTCCTGAAAACCCTCCATGCGGAGGATGCACATCACTGTTCAGCATGTGGCTGTGCTTCTCCTGAGCATGACTTTCCTCCTGCTTGTTCCCAACCACAGGCTGGAGGTGTCACCTCTCGCCCTGTTGATGCAGCAGTGGCACCAGGTGCTGTGCAGCAAAAGGCCCATGGTGGCATTTGTTGGCATATTGCAACCCAATAAGTCAGTGCGGAAAACTTCCACAGTGCCATTCTGCTGATGTTGACCCAGGGACGAGGCATCAGGTTATTCCAAAGAAGGGAGTGTTGTTCAGAGGATTCCCCATTAACGAACACCGATATGAGTGGAAATTCAGCTGCACTCCTGAAAAACGGAGTTTCTTCTACTGCAATGGCTGCTAGCCAATACACGCTTTCACGAACAACATGAATTGAGGAAAGTGGGTATTTAATATGTGACGGATGATTTATAATGTGCTTTACAGAAAAGTTTTCAGCAAGTCTGAATTCTCTATTAAAAGCTGCTTGCTTCATTACAGAGTTACCAAAATAGGCAAAGAAAATATTCCTTGCTTATCCCAAGACTCCTTAACTCCTGACAATTTTAATAAATCAAGGAACATTTGTAAGTACTAAATGTTAAATGTGTATTCACAGTTAATTTTTAATCAACTAACAACGGTGATGTGTTAATTGAATGCCATTAAGAAACCATAACTTGATGCATTAGCTATTTTCCTATGCAGAGAAACTTTTCCCAAGGCTTTCAGTTGTTGCCCAGGCTCCTTTTGAAAAAAAGTATTTTAAATGTGTTTAGACCTGGACTATTCCAACCCTAAAATTGAGCCAAGTTCACAGGGTTCACTGAGGTTTGTAATTTTATGAACATGAGCTGAATTTTAAACAAGCCTGGGCTAAGTTTCAAGTTATTTTTGTGCCTTAAGGTATGACTTACAACCTACAAACTGATCGTGTAGGCTCAACATGTAGACTCCTGGTTTCAGTATGAATTGCTTAATTTTGGGGATGTCAACCAAAAGATCAAAGAGAAACTCAGAAAGGTGACATTCACCCGTCTCTGAGGCTTGTGAAGCTTGCTATGTTTGCATCCACCTTATCAGCTGGCTCCTCATCAGAGTGAAGTCAATAGAGCTATGCCACTTTTATTCCAAATGAGGACTTGCACTAAGGCCTTGATCACACATCTCTGTGGCTGTAGTGCAACTAGCTAAAGAAGTTGCTGTTCCTTGTTCAACCCCAGCTATTACTCCTGCTCTTGCTAGCCTGCTGGGTGCACTGTTTGTGTCATCTGTTTCTCTCTCTCTGTAGCAAGAATGAACAGGGTTAGCTTAACTGGTCTAATTAGGAAGTCTTTGCTAACCTGGCCGAATCTCTATGATGATAGGCAGTGTTCACATAAGCAGCTGCAAGAGCAAGTCTCATGGGATGACAACCGCTGGCCGAGCAAGGGGAATGGACTGAGGCTACTCCTTTGGCCAGCTACAGTACAGATAGAAAAGAAGGTGGTGAAGCCCCCAGATTCCCCCCCTCCCCACACATAGTCCTTGCATGGGTGCTTCACATATTTAACCAGGGTCTGAAATAAGTCTGATCAGAAATGCAAGGAGGAAAGGGGGAGGAGAGATGTGAGACAAAAACAGCCAAGTTATAAATATCTCTATTTTTAGATACTGAGATGAAATTTGCTATGGGGGTTTTTAGTGATGGTAATCAGGAGAAGAATGAAGGGCACCAGTAAAGATGATTGAAACCTATCCAACAAAAATAATCTACTGCAGTTGGCTCATTTTCTTTCTGATGTTGTGCTCAATGAAATGAATTTAAACTGTTTATTTTACAATTAACATGCAATGTGCATTTCTGAAGTAATTTATGAGAAACAATTTTCTTTTTATGTGGGGCTGCAGCAGACAGAGAGCAGAGCTTCAGTTCACAACAGCAAGGTGAAGTTCCAGGGAGGGGGAAGGTGCTTTCTCATGTATGAAATTTGCCACTTTCCATAAAAGTTGTGTTGCCACAATAACCTGAGGGTGCCAGGAACGGAAGCTGGAGGAGGAGGAGGGATGTTGAGTTCATGGCCACCTGGTTCTTGCAATGTTGCAGATAGCATCATCTGGTCTGTTAAAGTCAGAGGACGATCAAGGCAGACATTTGCTATTACACTAGCAACAGGTTGAAGCAGATATGTAGGAAACAGTCTGCCTCATGAGAGTCCAGAGCCATACAGAGCTGAATTTCTGTCCTTTGTCCTGAGCAATTTCTGTCCTTTAAAGCCAGGCCTCTTCTGTTGTCCCCCAGCTGCAACGCAGTGGTCTGTGTGTGACTGGAAGAGGTAGAGGTAACACTGTCCTTTCTCACAGTGTCACCTGTAAAACCCTTTCTGAATGCTGCATTAATAACCATTATCCATCCCCATTCTCCAAAGCGCTGTCAACAGCACAGATGAGCTGATGATCTGGGCATTATCCTGAGATTTCGGGAGTCTAAGATTTGGTTCCTTGCTCTGTTATATATTTCCTTTGTGACCATGTGCAAGTTGCCTCCTAAGGGAAATATGCTGGGTTGTAAAAGGATCTTGAATCTTGAAGATAAAGTCTTAACAAGAGTCAGTGGCTGGAATCCAGGCAAATTCAAATGGGGAAAAAGGTGCACATTTATAGTGGAGAAGGGAATTAACTCTCAGAACAAAAAACAGAGATGAGGGGAATTCTCTTGCTTTTGATGTCTTCAGTTCAAGACCGAAAAGTAAATGTAGCCAAATAGATATTATGTTTAAGGAAAACCAAGTGCCTGTGTTTAGTACAGTTAGAGTTATGTGGCAGTAAATAGCTGATGATATTGAAGTGGCTAGACTAGGTGAGCTAATACTCTTTTTCTAGGCCTTATATTCCCTGAGCCTATAAAGTGGATGAATTTTTGAAGGAATGTGGCCAGTTCCTGACTCAATAGTTAAATTAAGCAGATACGACTCTGCAAGAAATATCTGGTATGGAATTCATCTCACCTCACTTAAGTTGACTAAAAGTAAGGCGTCTAGTAATGAGTTATCGAGGTTTTTACTAAAGTTGATGGCACACACTGGCACATGCCATGGGTGTTTCAGCCTGCTAATAGTGGATAGCAGGTAGATAGACCCTCGGGTCTTTCCATCTCTTTCCATCAACTGGAAAGGAGCCTAGATAATTAACTTGGACCTGATGATGATCTTTTAAGTGGATGAAGTCAGATGAGATGAATTCCAGCCTGGACACTCCTAGCTCAGATGTTTAGCAGCTGTACTGTTATCTTCACTCTTCTTGTCTCATAACACCTCTCCTTATATTTATCACTGTTGCGAGACAGTCCTACATTTCATATCCACTCCAAAATGACTTTCACTTTACCAAAAGCAAGACTGAGCCTGCAGATTAATTGCCCTCTGAAGATGTTTACCTCTTTCTATTATCTATGATGGAGACTAGGTGTCCAGCTCAGACTTAAATCGTTTTCTGTCCTGCACTGTACAGTGTTGTTAGCAATTGATAAAAACCTGCTGTGTGTCATCCTAGCTGTGCTTGAATTTTAAGAGATGATTTTGCAAGGAAATCTGAGATTCACCCAGATGAGTGAAAACAGGCATATAATGAAAAGAGGAGGGAGAGGAGCATCTCATGTAATCTCTTCCCACGTTGAGTACTGCCTCCAGTCCTCAGCACAGGAAAGATTGAAATGTTGGAGTGGGTCCAAAGGAGACCACAAAAATGATCAGAGGGATAGAACACCTCTGCTGTGAGGAAAGGCTGTGAGAGTTGTGGTTGTTTAGCCTGGAGAAGAGAAGGCTGCGGGGAGACCTTATTGCGGCCTTTCAATACTTAAAGGGGGCTTATAAGAAAGATGGGGACAGACTTTTTAGTAGGGCCTGTAGCAATACACCAAGGGGTAATGGTTTTAAACTAAAAGAGGGTAGATTTAAACTAGATATAAGGAAGGAATGTTT
Organism: Platalea leucorodia; assembly: GCF_965183815.1. Lineage (NCBI taxonomy): Eukaryota > Metazoa > Chordata > Aves > Pelecaniformes > Threskiornithidae > Platalea > Platalea leucorodia. The sequence goes on from NC_138858.1 coordinate 6,926,864, forward strand.
TACAATGAGGGTGGTGAAACACTGGAACGGGTTGCCCAGAGAGGTAGTAGATGCCCCATCCTTAGAAACATTCAAGGTCAGGCTGGATGGGGCTCTGAGCAACCTGATCTAGCTGAAGATGTCAGTGTTCATTGCAGAGGGGTTGGACTAGATGACCTTTAAAGGTCCCTTCCAGCCCAAACTATTTATGATTCTATGATTCTATGTAACTTCAGGTGTCAAAACGTTATAACATTAACATCTGACGGTAGTCATGGTAGGCTGACACCTCTAGAATTGATGTCAGCAGCCTCAGACGCCTGTCTCAAGATGAGGTCAACTATTATGCAAATCAGACTAAATTCACTGGCTTCAAACACCTTTCTACTGATCTGCACCAGATAAGGAGAGGCATTGTTTTATTTGGCTGATCAAGGAATTTGGAACTAGGGACCAAATACAACTTATAGCTTTTTAGCCAGCTTGCTAAATAAGATGTAATCTTACATTGGCTGCTTAGGCAGGGGATAAAATAGGCACCTCCAGAGGGTGATTCAACCCAAGAAAGATCAGAGTCACCTTCTCAAAGTGTATCTTCCTGTCTTTCTCTCTCTCAACTGTAGAGAAATTCAAGGGTCACCAAGTCCTAACTTACAGCTATTAACTAAATATGTAAAATTAGAGGACGAATCTGTGCCGACAAATCTTAAAAACCAAATCAACTGGAATTTTGTTCTGGATCCTACATATAATTTTGTTGACATTGCTGGAACCAAGATGTATTTTAATGTTTATTCAAAGCTCTCTGTGTAAAGATATTTATATATTCATCTGTAGATATTTATATGTTTATTTATATGAATATTTATATGCTCATATAGATAGTCATATAGATCTCTCCGCCAAAGCAATTCTCTAATTAGGTGCTGTCAAAGAAAAGCAGTATTTCAAAAAGAATAATTTGGGATTTGGGGAAAGTTTGCATGAGGTAGCAGTTTAGGCCCCAATCCTGCAAACACTTTCTGTATATTAATAGCATTACAGGGCAATTCATGGTAGCAATTATGTAATTAACTTTATCTATATAACACTAGACCCCATCATGCTAGCTAAGGTACATATATATCTTATTCAGCTATAAGTCAACTGTAAGTCATATTGAGGAAAATCGTAAAAATATACCACCAGATGGACTCCTCTCTTGGTGTGGAAATTTCCAGTAGCATTTTGATGTGGTTGAGCATGATATTTTTGTTGTATTTATTGGCTGGTCATCCTTTTGCTATCTGAGGTGGCAAATGATAATCCAACATATCTGCTGACAGAGACATTTAAACGTTGTCTGTTTATGAGCCTCTGTGACGTTTTCTGTTTCAGAATTTTAATTGATGTTCTTTCCTCCAGGCAATTATCTCTGCAAAACTTTCCACAGCTTCAGCCTTAAGTTCACAGACTGACCCTAGGAATGGACATGTTTCTCTGCCTGGGTGAGGAGTTCTTCTCCTTCTACGAGAAGGAACAAAACAGACTTACAAACAAATGCTCTCATCTTATCTGCCACCTGACTTCAGCTCCGCTATGGTCTACAAAGGAAGGGCAAAACTCCTTCTTCCGGTCCCTGAGATGCAGTTTCTTTTCCTCCAGCATTTCTCTGCTCCTCAGCATCAGATCTCTTCTCATTGTAGAGCATGCTTTCATGGCACTCATATACACCTAGAGTTCATGCAGCTATTTCGACAGAATGGTCTGCTTTGATTTCCTCACTCAACAGGAGGAGGCATCTGGCTCTACAATGAGGGAAAAAAAGTCAAACAACCACTTGTTGCAACATCAAGAAAGGATGTGATTTCAGCAGTTTGCATTTCATCCCCAAACTCGCCATTTTGGCCCCAGATATAATCCTCACTGACTCTATCATGCTTGTGTTGATGTAAATGCAAACCACAATGCATTTGGAAAGGGGGATATTTTCCATCCCCCAAATGAACAGAGGAAGTGCAGCTTGCTAGATGTCAGAGGGGATATAGGAGCACTTGAGCCAAAGATTCAGGATCAGAGAGTATCTGGCTATATGTAGTGGGTAGGATATAATTTGATCTGTACAATCACTTCACTGTAACACAGCTTGGATTGCATTTTTTCCACCTACAAAAGCAAGATTTAATACTGCTAGGTCCCGGTATGCCTGAGTGTTTCAAAACACATGTTAAGGGTCCATAAGATTTAAGCAGATGCCCAGCTACAGGACAGGTATTTTCCACAAAGCTCAAGGTCTTTCATTTGTGGAATAGTATAAGTATGCTGATGCAAACTTTGATTATACTTAATCCTCTTTTGTCTGCAGGGGAATAAATCAGGAGGAACATGAAGCAAACAGCAAAGGAATATCTTTTTCTCTGAGGAACATTGTGCTGTATATTCCTTACCTCAGAAAAGTCAGGGATAAGCAGATTTTACCTTAGTTTGCGTCTGCACCCGGAAAGCTGTGGATAAACAACCAGATCTCACTGCCCCTGATAGGAAGAAGGAAAAATGTCTCTTCCTTGTATTAGATTTTCTAATATTGCTTGTCTGACAAAAGTTATTTTATCCTGGCTTCATTCCAGTGAGATGAAGCTTGGGTTCATTATGAACTCTTTTCCTGTGTCCCTTATTCTTTGGCAGTGGCATTAACAGATACAAAACACTGTGGTTTGGATTTAAAAATAACTTTCTGTTTTCATCCACCTTTCATGCTTGAAAGGAAATTTGTAAATTGTCAAGTTGACTTAATTTTTCCTCTGGACTTGCACCTATTTGCTGTAATAAGAATTTTCCCCTTGGGTTTCACTCATCTCCAGTGTGTGGCAGGAAAAAGGGATTAGGATTGTATTTGTCTTCCTTCTGAAGCCAATACGCTTCCAGCAAGTCTGCTATCAGTTCTGGCTGCCAAAACAGCATCTTAATGCCTTACCTGAGGGTCAAGTATTTTATATTAAGTTAACTTTTGCCTCTGCTGACTTTCAGTGTTCTATTTACTTTGGAATCCTCACTCTTTATGGAGCTTACTATTGTTTTATGTGCACTCAAACCTGTATTATGCTCTTTGGTTCCTCCTGCTAACCCGGCAAAGAAATGGGGAAGGAGTCTTGGGGCTTCTTCTTCCTCCAGTATGGCCCATTTTAATGAGTTTATCCTCTGATTTGGAGAGACTTTTAACCCTTTGGCACCAAGAGATGGAATTTCTTGACACTAAGTGCTCTGCAAATGCATTTTTGTCAGAGCTACAAACCATTGGTACCTGGGGCGATTTACACAGTACTTAGCAGTCCCATTTATTTGCAATACAAAATAATGTTTTGTTTACAGCATCCTCCTTACAGGGCATTAATCATAAGGTACCTCATTCCAGCTGCAAATTGTCAATAATCCAGGCGTTTTTTTTGCTCATTTTTTTGTCACGGTATAGATGATCTCTTATGTCTTCTGTTAAGAAGAAGGATGTGCCTGTGTGAAGTTCTATGTGGAGTTTTTTCCAAGGTAACTTGCAGTTTCAGGAGGTTTGTAAGTTCTAGTTTACAGACTGCTAGGTGTACATAAACTGGATGGGCACTGTTACCCATCTCTAACCATATAGTACTGTCATAGGTTGTCAATGAAATGTCTGTCACAGTAATTCAGAACTTGACCATCAAAAGGGCAAAAATTTCTAGCAGCAAACTACTGACATCTATTGTTTTACCTGAAAAATCAACTATAAACTATTACCTACTATAGTAGTTATCTATTGTGCTAAAGGACAGGAGACACAGTTGAGCAGTCATGATTTCTTCCAGGGGAAGGCTGAGTTTTACTTTCCTTCTGGCCAGTCAATTGGAATATTTTCCTGGTATATAACATCACTTCATCTACTGATCTGAAATATAATACATTAGATATAGATAAGTCAATGTATTTTAATATTTTGTGTCTATAATTTTGTCAATGGATTAAATAGAATTTTCCAGATGATGCACAAGAGATATTAGTATTCTTTTTTTGAAGGTGAATGAACTGATACAAGGAAAATCAATGTAATTTTACCTAAGGGGATACAGTCCGAGTAGTATCCAATGGGGCCATTCAGGTACCTAAATGCCGGTATCATTTTATACTGTCTTTTGCACTGAAACATCCACATATGTGACACCACCAGACTCAACCGGGCACCTGAACCACTCACTGGGAGCCCTCATCTGTCATATTTTCTCCTCAGCAGCACATGTACTATGGACTTATCTGTACTTAGATCCTTATTTAGCTTTTCCTCCTGACCCCTTTGACCAGACTGGTGGTGGTCTGGTGCAGGCTCCAGAAGAGGTAAAGCCCTGAGCTGTAGCCAGGCCGTGAATTCCTCTAGTTTCAATCTGTTCTCTGAAAACCCACAAAGGAGCAGAGTGACTCATTTATCAAGAACAAAGAAAGTTGTGGGTACAAGGAGTCTCCTGCAGAGCTTTTCTGTCACATGTAGTTTGACTACAAGCCAATCACTTTATCCTATAAATATGACAGCCTAAGTGAGCCTTCTTGGAGCTCTCCCTGTGAGGCAGCGTGGCTGCATGGCGGTGATCTCCCCTTGAGCTGGGACACCTCTCAAGTTTGCTCCTTGAGGCAGAGTGACCTTTTACCAACAACAGATCTTTGGTAAGTGACTGTTATTGTGCATAATCTTGTAGAATGGTAACTTTGATTGCATGCTGAATTGATGCTAATGAAACATTATATAAACTTTGCATGTACAATCCATTAGACATAAACCGTTGTCCAAGTCTGAGACTGAGATTGGACCTAGCCACACCTCAGCTCCATCAGGAGTTTAGAAAGCAAGGGGGTCTACTCTGGACTTCGTGACTCAGCGAGAGGGTCCTCCTTACTCTTTGTATCTCCGATCTCTCTGTGAATCATTCTAACTTGAGTGTAACTCAATTTTCCTTTGTATGATTCTTCCATGCAGTAATTAATAGAGTGAACCTTGCCATCGAACTTTGTTAAGTCACACCTTTACAACATCATATTACAACTACTTTTGCTTTGTCAGTGATTCCTTAAGCATTGTAAATCACCCATTCGTGACACCTCCCAACACATAATCAAGTTGGCATGTGGGCATACAGGAAAACAAGCTTTAAAAAACAGCCAACAGCCAAACAAAACCACCCATCTTTCTTTTCTTTTAGGACAAAAAAATAAATTAACTTGTTACTGGATATGGGAGTTTTCCAGTAAATCGACTAAAGAAAGAAAATATTTTATTTTCATTAAAATTTCTGACTTTCCAAATCAGAATGTTTTTTGTTTATTTGAGATTTTTGTCATAGAAGTTTTACTAAAAGTGTTCAGCTGTAATTTCATTTTCCTAATTTTATTTCTCCTTTCTCCTATGGAAAAATGGGGCAGATAGATAGAGAGAAAGGGATATAAAAAAATTATGGAGGGAGAAAATGTCAACTTAAAAAGGGAAATTTTAGAGGAGAGACAAATCATTATGGGGGAAAAGAGTTTTCTCTAAAGCCATTCCCTAGTTTTGAAAAGGAGGCATTTTTACTAAAATCATCCTTTTTAAAAAAAACGTTCTCTCTTATTTTACTTTTCTTTCACCGTTGATTTCAGCTACATCTCAAAACCTTCCTATTGTGTTACCTGTTGATCCAGTCCTGCTGTACTGTTGAAGCAAGCTGGGCTTGAATAGACACTGACTGCTCTTGCTCATCATGTTGTCTGCTGTGTTTTTACTAAGTAGGTCCTTATATAGCCCCAAGTCCAGACTGCTCTTGCAGACTGCTCTTTACTACAGGATGATCAGTGAATTAGGCTGATAGTGTACCAAAGTGTCTAAATTGTAGCATGCCACACTGAAAAATAACAAAAGTAGTGATTATCATTGTCCAAACCAGTAGTGCTTTTAAGCGATAGGCTGAGATATCTAACTTTGGAGAACTTTTTTGCCTGGGTTTAACAGCTACTCCTTGTGGGTTTGGAAAGACCAATGGCTTCCAGTTTTGGGACTTGCTGCTTTATGCAACATCCCCAAGCAGGATCAATCCTTGCGTGCCAGTGTTTCCACAGCCTGACAGTAATCAATATACATTTTAATTGGATCAAATAGTAGTCTTTTTTTCAATTTATGAGTGACAATTTCTCTTTCTACGAGACCAAGTTTTACATTCACCTGTTTGGGAAGCATGATGTGTGCTACCTGGCATGTCATACAGCATCAGGATTGTCTACTGTCTTGCATGGGGTTATTATGACAGGTTCCTCTGTTTTTGTGGCCTGGCTCCATGAAGCATGTCACATTTGATGAATGTCTGACAAATGTGAGTTGCTATTTGTAGGCTTGATTTAGATGGGAAGGAAGTTTTGCTGGGAGAGCTGTTCCCTCTGGATGTGATCTGATTCCAACCCATTCAGTTCAGGACAGTCCGTCTGCAACTCTGACTGAATGACGGGTCGATATCCAATAACTCATGATCAAAAGCTGAAGTCTTCTTAGTCAGCAGAGCTTGGGTTTCCTTCAGGGGGAGAGAACACTGTGCAGCCACTCTGACAGAGATGCTATTTCCATTTTCCTTTAATCTGAGGACACTACAGGCAAAGCTAACTTGGCATGAAGCATTTCTTACATTAATTACCACAGCAAGATAAAAAATAATAGAATATATGTTTTGGTGCCCAGCCAGTTAAGATCAAACCTGATTCATTTGAGGTCAAAGCTGTGTAAGTAGGGTTAGGTGTTCTTTAGGATGTGTGTTTTCCACCTAATTGAGCTATACTATCTGCAAGTTAACTTTTTCCCTCCAACTATGTGCAGGAATATTAATAAGACATCACAGAGTTTTTATTTTTTCATTACTAGATTGCTAAGTGTCACGTTCCTTTAACGCAGTGACTAGTGGAGAAATGACAGATGGATCTAATCTATCGCCATTCAACATGGTATCCAGGTACAGAGCATGAAAATTTATGATGGTCAAAAGATTTCGCCATAAAAAACCTGCTGTCTGCTGCCTAGTTGAGCCAGGATTGGAGATTTCTCCGTCTTCCCTGTTGGTATGAGTCAGGCATCAGACATGACTTCAGCTTTGCTTTGGGGACAGGATCTTTCAAAGGTGTATGACACACAGAGTATCTTCACGTTTGGCCAACATCTTCCTGAACTGTTCAGACCATATTAATCTTAAATTGCAGATTTGCCTTCTCCTTTCACGGTTTATTTATTTTACAGAAGACATCTTCTATTGTTTAATGATCAAGTGATTTTTCAGGCATATCATTTGCAGTATTCAGCATTATTTATAGAAATTTGTCGTTTCTCTGATACTGCTTTGTTAAGCTTGTCTTGGAGAATTAGTCCATGTGTCTGCCAGTGGAGGATAGGAGAAAAGGATTTTGCAAAACTTTTGTCCTTCTCAGTCCTAGGCCCTAAAAAGGAAAACAGCACCATGCAGAACTTACATGTGGCAACGTGGTGATGAGGCAAAAAGCCCTACAGGTCTGAAAACAAAAGGCAGACAGCGCTAGTCAGAGCTAAACACAATGTGGGGAAATATTTAATGACCAGTATTTCTGCTAACGTGGAGGAAAGTGCCAAATCACATCCTTAGTTAGCCAAACATTGAACCTACAATTTAAATGTCCCTGTTGACCAAAGCCATTCCCTCTTTTTAACAGATGGAAAGGGACTAAATAACAGTAAAATTTTTGATCACCAAGTTTCCAGGGTACGTTTGGGATAAAGGCAGTTCTCCCACGAGAAGAAGAGTTCATTTTGTTTGCGCCTGTAAACAGACCACGGTCTGACATTGTTGAACAGCTAATGCCAAAAGCCATCTAGCTTTGCACCTTGTCCTTTACATTTCTTCCTGTTTTTAACTGTTACTCATTTTTACAGCACCTCAGGTGTGTAAGGTTTTCTGAGCTATCATAAAAGCCAAGCGGTCCCAGTCCATTAGTGACGCGTAAAAGCTGTTTGCAGTTTTATGTCTGCTAGTTTAATCGACTTTTCTGCAGACTACCACATGGCGTTCCTTCCATTATATCACACCGAGGTATAGCAAGAGAGCATTCAGCGTCAATAGGATCAAAGCACAATGAGCAAGAGCCATATGAAAACTGAAGAGCTGCTATATGAAAAGCGTTTCCCTTTTAAGCTGGTTTTAAGAGGTTTAAGACCCTCTCCTGCCTCTTGTTGTTAGAGGTGGATCCAAGCAGGACACTGCAGTCTTGCATAAAAATCAGAAAACCTCCCAAAGAACAACAGGATCATATTAGAAAGAAACCTACAGTTTGCTCCATGGCCATTCTGGCAGCAAAAAAGTGGCACTGGATAACTAAAAGAGATGTGTTATATCTAAAGCCAATAGTAGAAAATTGGGCCACTGATGACATTGTTTCAAATCAGAGCCATCTCCCTGGCTGAGAAGAGTGGAGTAAACAGATGACTCTCGAATGCTGAGAGGAGGATGACTTTGCAGCTTAGTGACTGCAGCACAAGACTGTAGGTCCTCCAGTTGTCTTTTGCTTAGAGAAAACTGAAGTCAATCCTGTTAATAATAAGCATTAAATCATCAGTCTTGGAGTACCTAATGTGTCTGAGAAGTTGCAGAGACCATATCTGGGTCTGTGGCAGTATATGGTCACCCTATAATTAGAGGGGTGCAAGCTGTCTACTAAATAAGGAAAAAAATATATTCTTATAGTAGTTATAAAGATCTTTAAGGAAAAAATCATGATGGCAGTCTTCAAATCATTTTAGATAGCTCTCTGAAAGCATCAGCTCAACGCTCAGCAGTGGTTGAAATGGTTAATAGCATGTTAGTAATGAATAGGAAAGGAAATGGTAACTGAATGGAAAAATCCTGTGCTTGCAGGATGTTAATAGATCTCCCTGATAAGTTCTGGGCAGGAGGGGAAATTGTAGGCTACAAGTCTAAAATGCTGCATGCTGTTATGCTGTTTTACTTAATGCACTTAGCTGAGAGCACACTCTACCATTCTAATTCAGCAGCACAGTCTTGGGATTAAAAATTTGCCTGATCAAACTCAGTTCACTGACAGCCTTGGACATAAAGACTGCCTACAAATATCATCAAAGTAGTAAAAAAAAATCAAGAGAGAGGAATCATTTGGATCAAGTTTTGCATAACTGAATTAGCAGAATGGGAGTCAGCTGTGGAAAATGTAAGATGAATATTTTGCATTTCAGCGCTGCTAAAACAGGCAGAGTAGGCATTTGAAAGAGAAATATAAGGAAATATGCCTTGATACAGAGATGACAAAGATTTTTCCTATCATGTAGGTAGATGATAGGAGCTCTGAGTCTGGTTCTCAGTCTGTTATGACAGTTTCCAACACTGTTGCTCCATTTACTCCAGATTTACGCTTCAGTTAGCCTAGGCAAGCATGAGGATTCCCAAAGTCCTATCTGTGTTACTAAATGTTCTCAGAGTTTCTGCATTCACCCATGTGTGTCTGGTGCGTATCCTGTGGTTCTGTGGGCTGGGATGCTTTACTGTTATTTCCCATCAAGTTGTTTCATTATTTATCTGTCCCTGGAGGAGGATTTGTGGAAATGGCATTGGAGAACTGTCAGGACTTATATGTTCTTGTTTGCATCCTCTTGGCAAAGTGAGTTCCAGATCAAGCAAAGCACAGCTCAGACTTGAATTCATATGCCAGGTAAGCATTTTACCAAGAGCAAAGAGTACACACTTCAGGGTTTTACACTCATTTGGGGGCTGGGAGGGAGAGAAGAGGAGTGTGTAGGCTGCAGGTTCATTTTGGTTAAGAGCATAGTGCAAAACTGTGATGTAGCCTTCCCTGGGGAAAATCAGCAGGTGACACATATGTTTCCTGTGAACATCTCTGCAGTAAGGGTAAAGCAAATGGATTTTCCTTCTCCTGGTTCATTTTGTTTTGCAACTCATTCTGACTTCTGAAAGTTCAGAAGAAACCTCAAGAACTTTAAAACTGTATAATTAGTCTGGGCAAAGGGTAGGAGAATCTCATCTAGTGATAGGTACTGAAATAGAAAGGCTAGATGAACAAGTCCTTTTCATATTTCACCTTGTGGCAAGAACACAGTACAAGCTGAGAGATTTGTGATCTGTGTTTCATTCTCCCTTTGACCTATCCTATAACTTTGGCCAAATGCCTCTGTGGACATTTCCTGTCTCATCTTTTGTCTTGCTTGCCCATTTAGCGCTCCAGGGATGCTCTGACTCATGGCATGTACAGCTCTTACCACAACGGCTATACTGGAGTTTGGGGAACCAGTCTCTCACATCCCTCAACACCATTCAAACTCCCTTAATATCCTCACCACATAGGATGTATCTTTCAAGCTCCAAACTGATGAAACAAGTAAAGCAACAGACATTTTGCATACACTGCAAATTTGACATTTATCAGGAAATTTACTTTGTAACAAGGGTGAACAAAGACTGACCTTCATAATGGTTATGAAGCAAAACAAAAATTGGAAATTTCCTCCCGAGTACTGTCTGAACCTATGTATTACTTAATGTCCAGGTATTTGGGAAATGGCTTATTAATTTATTTCTAGGGGAATATAGCATATCTGTAATCTCCTAAGGCTTTGTAACCATCTACATGTAGTATTAAAAAGAGAGAAAGCATCAAAGTTGAAAGATAAGCATGCCGCAGTATGACATGACTTCCTTGAGCCAGTGGCAGTGTCACAGTTGAGCTGAGTGATTTTCAAATGGAGAAGACCAGAGAGAGATTTCAAAGGAGACTTTCTCTGGAAAATAAGCTAACTCTGATGGAAAACATGTCTTCCACAGGAGAAGGAGCTTTGCCTAGTGATTTGAGGGCAGAAGATGCAGGAGATTTGGGTTCTGTTTCTGTGTTCATGACCTCGAGTAACCAGCTGAGCCTCCCCTATGCCCTTTTTTCCAGGAAACTTTGTAAAAAATGCTGTTAATAAAGCAAAAGCAGGAGACAAAAAGTCACACAGACTATAAGCACACAGGACAAGACTCAGATGGCTAACTTTGGCATTGCAGTATCTGAAATAATAGAAGCCTAACAAGGGGGAGTGCAATCCAGGGTGGAATTCAGCTCTGGATTCAGACCCCTAGATGTAAACATTTCCATATGCGCTGTGGGTCTGTATGTCTGTTGCAGTCAGTACAGTACAGTCAATGGAGTCTTAGGAGCTGTTCTTTGAACTACTTTATACCGTTGGTGTTGAGCTACAGCTACGGAAAAGCCAGTATCCACTTTAGGGTGGGTTGAATAGTGCTCCATATGCTACTGACTGGATCACCACTGAATATAATGAAAAATCAGGCTGCTAAGCTCAGTTGTAGGCATTTCCAGCTAGATACCAAGCATGAAAACTTAAATCTGTCCTGACATGTATGCCAGGCCATAGTAGCTACTCAGTGACTAGAGGGAGATAATTAGCTCTGGTCTATGATTCAGAGGTCAGCTAAGCGGGAATCATGAAGAACTAGCCAAAAGGAAAATGGAGATGCAGATCGTGTATCCAAGGTTTCATCCTGCTGGGCCTGGGTTTGTCAGTTGCCCCTCTTCACTCAAGATGTCCCCATTGACAGGGGCTTGAGGGTGACTTCCCACTTCCAATTTGTGGTGAAGCTCTCCCAAGAGCCAAATGTACTTTTTTCTAGGCAGTGGAAGACCCCAAACTCCATCAATGAGTCCCTGGCTTGAGAGAAGCTGGTGATATATACTTTTGATTTCTGTGGGACAATCTCTCCACCCTATGAATTAGCTTAATGGCAATACTAACAACAATCAGTTGATCAGTGTTAGGAGCCTAATCTATCCAGTATTGCTGTCAGCATGTTATATATCACGTAATCTATCTTGGCTCAGATCAATCAATACATTGCTCCAGAATTTGCTTAAAACTGTTGAGTTGAACCAGTCATAGCAAGAGTGGAGAACATTTGCAAAACTTCCCCTTAAGGTATACAAACCTAAGATACTTTCCCCCACCCCGCCCCCCTTCATAGAAGGCAATGAAGACAATGGCTAGTTTCCTGTCTCACAGGTGTTTAATGAGGTTAATGGCCCCTTTATAACCAGTTTGAGATCTCTGGAAAATGTTACTACAGACCTAGGCATTGCGTTATTATTCTTTCTCTCTCTTTTTGAAAAGGGAACGTACCCTTCAGAGTGTTCTGTTTTGCAACTGCATTGTTATGGTTGTTGGTGTATAAAATTGGTGCTTGGTGTGTATAATTTATAGCCTCTAAAAATGATAAATAGCCTGAGAAAGAGGGGTGATTTGTGTGTTCAAGTCCTAGGAGTTTCAAGAGGAAAGTGAATTTGTTTGGGAAATTGTCTATAACTTCCCATAAACTATTATTTAACCTGCTTCTTAGCAGTGATGTTTCTACTTACACTGATGGAATTTAATTTTGAAGGCATCCTAGCTCTGATCTGGCTGGTGGAGTCTGTCCAGGCCTGCTGCAGTCAGTAGCAATGGAGGATCTCGAACATCTTCCAGAAGTCTAAAACTCTGTGGGTTCAAGTGTCATAGGCATTACTGGTATCACCAAGATTTTTTTGATAGGTGTAAACTAGAAATAAATATATTTAGCCTGGAAAAGGTGATAAGGATTTTATCTATTAGAGGAATATGGCTCTGGAACTTGTCTCTTGTTGGAGACACCTAGACTCAACAAGGCTTTAAACAGTGGCTAGTACATTTATATGTGGGACTAAATTATAAGCTTTCCTAAGAAAACAGGGAACTAGACTGGATTCTTTCCAGGCTAGATTTCTGATCTGATTCATCTACATTGGATACTGGCCCTTACATTCATGTTTAATGGGCTGGCTGTGTTATGTTGTACTTAATAAAAACTGGAGCTGCCCGAGTAATTATTAGCACATAATATATTTGGTGATTGTTGAGGAACAGTGTCAAAAATGTATTAAGTCATGAATCAGATTAACTTTACTACGTTCTCTAAGAGGTATTCCAGACTAACGAGGAGGAAGGAAGGCAAGGCAAGGCAAGGCAAGACAAAGCAAGGCAAGGCAAGGATTTAACTAGAAACTGTCATCAGTAATGAGTAAATATGCCATGGGTTTTGTTTCTTCTATTTTGGAAATGTCTTCAAATTCCTGTGCACTTTCATTGTTATTACTGTAACTAAAACATTATCTTAAGATTTTAGATTTCATTGATATTGATCTCATAAAATGCTGAGTGTGTCTATAATATTAATGGAAGTTGAGACTATTCAGCAGCTCACAAGTTCAGGCCCAAAATGATTGCATTCAGTTATATAAAATGCATCAACCTCCTAACCTTATTTTACAAAAGTTTCACATTGTTATGGAATCAGCTTAAATGATTCTGTCTTAATGGAGCTCTTGAGTAGTGGTACCAGAAGCTCTTTCACAGGTCAGCAAAACACTATTATGTTGATGGCTCCTGCTGACAGACACTAGCAAGAAACAAGTCTTCATAGAAGATAAAATGCATATTTCATCATTGGAGCACGTAGAAATGTTATTCTGTATTTCAACTTGCTCAGACCTACACTGCAACATTTAACCTTATGGTAACTCTGTTCTTCCCTCTATAAAAGCATGAAGTATTCACACAAAAAGCACTTGTTTTGTCATGAAAATGGGATGAATATATGAATCCAAAAGAAGTTTTCTAAACTTGCCAGCATCATTATTTGCAGAACTCAGACAATTTCGATTATAAGAAAAAAGTATAAGGGCAGCTGCATTGGCTTGTCAGCTGCAATTGGTATAAAAAGAGCTTCCTACATTATCCTGTTAGACTTGTACATCCAAATCATGTATAAAACCAAATACTGATGTCAAAGCCTGTCAGGAATTTTTTGATAAAAAGTTCTGCTTCATCTAAAGTAAGAGTTTTTCAGGAACCTCCAGGTTTATGTGGCTGGTGGATCAAGGGATGAGAATGAGCAGATGTCCCTAGTCTGTGAGGTCTGTGGGTGGAAGGAGATTGCATGATGTACCTCATCTAAAAGACATACAAGTGCTGATGGAGTTGAGGGTATATTCATCCATGAGACTTTACGGGTTCACAGGGTAACTACTTTCCATCTCACAGACACCTCAGGGCATAAACAGCTTCTAGCACCCTTCCAAAATGACTACTTGCATCTCAACATCCAAAGGCCATGAAAACTCTTTTGTTGCCTCAGCATTTGGTAGTGTCCAAAGAAGACTGAGGCTCTGTTAACAGTGGCATAGAGTAATTCAGCCTTGCAGGCAGCAGTTTAAATAAACCAGACTCATAAAATGCCAAATGAAAACAAAGGTGGGTAACGGATTGTCCAGATTTACTCAGCTGGTCAGGAGCAGCCCCCAGATTGCAGAGCAATGTTATGAACTCTAGACAGAGGTACCCCAGGGAAAAGGATCCTACAGTCAGCTCCATAGAAGCATTTAGGTGCCAAATGTCATTTGTAGCCCACAGAAGTCAATAGTCAATGAGATGCCTGGCCCAGAAGCATGTTTTGGAAGGTTTAGTTTTTCAAGTTCATTCTAGTTTCTTTCCTGTGGATGTTTTGAATAATCTGGAACAATCTTGGGTGTTTAAGAGATCCTCACCACAGTGTCAGAAATGGTCAAGGATTTATGGGGCCCAGCAGTTTTCTGAGATGGCAGTAAGAGGCCAGGGGCATGTCCTGGGGCACTTCAAATGGACTCAGATTTCTACACGTAAGCAAATGAGTTTAGTTAAGAAAGAGTGCCCTTGCTTTGCTCTCTTCTCTACCATTAATAAAGTACAATGAGTGTGTTTCATTGCTTTAATAAGGACTGTATTTCAAATATTACACTCTCTCTTTTTTTTTTTTTTTTTTTTTTTTTTTTTTTCTCCTGGAGGTTTAAAAGGTAAAATGGAGCTTTCCTATTCAATTGCTTGGGTTCAATATTTGCTTGCAAACAGGATGTGATTCTTTTCTCTCTGACCACAGGCTCACTCACACCAGTGTGCAAGCTCTAACTTAGCTGTTCATATTGTTGTCTACTTATATATATAAAAGGGAAAAAAAGCTGGCCTTCTGTTTCTGGTCTTGTTTCCATTCATTACTTGTTCTCTTCTCCCTTTGTAGGAATCACTAAACAACAGTAACTCATTTGTTCTTAAACTTGAGATGACCATGAGCAGAGTAATAAAAGGGAACTTTTATAAAATGACTGTATTCAAGAACCTGCAGGGGAGAGGGAATTAACACTCTTATGCCACTGACCCATTTATATTAATGGTTGTAGGTAACATCAAAAAGTCAACAAAGGCTCAGGAAACAAAAAGGGGTAAAAAACCAATTTGTTCCTCATTAAGGTATTAGAAAACTCCAAGATAAACCTGTTTAAAATTGATCTGATAAGCTGGGGAGCTCTGATTCACTGATGTGTTTTTCTCTGCTAATGGTCCTTTGCTAATATTTATCCATTGCTTTGAGTAACTATTAATCTCCTAAGTCGAGAAACTCTACAAATGCAATTTCTAGAACATTTAACCTTTCGTGTTTGCTACCTCCAGAGTTTGGGTGACTTGGATACCAAGCACTACATTTTACTTAGTTTCTGTGAACTCTAAATTGCTAAAATAATGGCACAAAAACTATTTAAAACTAGCTTTTCTTCTTTTTCTGTCCTCCACAAAAATATCATATTTTTCCAAAGTGTAATGAGGTTGAATTCACTTTTGCTTTCCCACTTGCTCACTTCTGTCCGTTACTGAAGCTCCTTCGATTGCCATGTGCTTGCAAGTGTCATTTTTTTCCCATAATTTGACATCAGAAATGGCCACAGAGGTAACAGCTCAGCAGCATGAATGTCTTTCTAATGATGTCTTGGAGAAAAAAGGAAAAAAAAAATCTCACTACAAGCCTAATAATTCTAATATCTGACAATAAATCTTGATTTAAAAAAAATGAAAAATTTCCATAAACTTTCTCATATATGCAGCCACTCAAGTTTATCTTTTCACATTAGAGCTTTTGATCCTTCTCTTTTTTTCTCTTCCTTTTTTTTCCTTTTTCGTTTTTTTTTTTGTTTGTTTGTTTGTTTTTTGTTTGGTTTTTTTTTTTTTTTCCTGTACTATTCTGGCCATGACAACTAAAGGCTTTTGAAAAAATGGCCAGAGCTCTGAACAAAGCCTGTTGTTGCAGGTAATTGTTGAAATATCAAGGGTATTCTGTCCTCCATTACTTAAGCTTTCATTTGTGGCTTTCATGGTTTTGAGGAATGTTTATGGCTGACAATCCTTTCTTTACGGCTCTATCCTTCAAGCTCCGGCTGATACCGCTGAGAATGACCGCATGAGTGACTGATAAAATGTCAAGATGCCATTATTTCCAGGAGAGTGTTTGGGAGCAATAAGATCCGTTTCAATTTATCTCATCCACCTGACTTTAAAGCTCCAGGTTTTACTTCTTGGACTGCTACAAGGGAAAACAAAACAAACCTCCCCCCCGCCACAAACAAAAAACTTACAGCTTTTAAGCGCTCCAATCTAATATTATGCAGATGGGTTATAATGGCAGCAGTGCTGTGACGTTTGAGCCATATTTCACAAAGCACGTCGGTACAATATTTTGGACTTAATTAATAATCTCTGTGAAAGCCGGTTTATGGATTGTAATAACCATATTTTAAAACTTGTGAAATACTGCAACAAAAATGCAATTCGCAAGGCAGATGGTGAAGCGGGGTCTGTAGAGCAACAGAACGGAGAGATTTACAGTGAGTTTCAGAGAGTCTTCTGCTAGGATTTAGCCTTGCCAAAACTGTACCACTTCTCAAATGGTCTTTGAGGGTCGCCAGACTACTGATAAATCTGGGTGAAGAGAAGGCAGCAAAATAAACTGCCAAATGAAATAAATAAAAATATGAATTAATATTTTGCATAGATCGTTTTCTGGTGTAATTACTCTAAAGCCATTGCACTCATTTCAAATTAAATAGCAATCACTTGATGTAATTCAACTGTAAACTTTCTTAAGTTGCAGTTTTCTAGGATGTGGATTGGAGTTTACCTAGGGATTAAGACAATTTGGGTTTTCTTCCTGTTTGGTATTTGTGGGAAGAACTGGCACAATCATAATAATAGTAAAAAAAACCACCTGTTTAATGTGATAATGCTACTTTAGCAACTTTTTGGGGTCCACTCCTATGTGTCCTGAGACAGTTCTTGTTCCCTTCCCCGGGAAGAAAATGACCCGCCTAGCTGAGCCACCTCCTGTGGCTGAGGATGGTTCTGGAGAGCTGATGGGTCCTCAGATTTGCCCTTTGTAGGACAGAAAGGTGGTTTCACATTGAAGAGAAAACCTGCTGCTCTGACTCAGCTTTTCCAGAGACATTTCAGATACATCCTGTCCAATGTGTAAGGTACTCATATGCTACAACGATTAATCTGAGCTACAAGAATGTAATTAACTGTCATTTAACTAACAACTGCAGTTAAACTAGCATTTAAATTTGCTGAGGCATAGATTTGATAAAAGGTCCTGAGGTGTGGCAGAACTGCTGAGGCTGACAAAAAGCTGGTCCCAGTCTAGTTTAAATTAACCAATCTGGTTTTAAAACCTCAATCTGGTTTAAAAAAACCTTATTCTAGCTAGACTCCCTGGGAGGCTGTGCTTCAGAGCAGCTTCTAACTCAGCCCATTTTATTAATAAGTTTAAAAACTGGGCTGAAGTCTGAGCACTGGGAATATTTTCCAGTAAATTTTAAAGAAGGACTGTTTTCCTGCAGTGTCTGTACAAAGATACTCCGGGCTGCTTTTTGTTTGAAAACAGAAGTAAAATCGGAAATGGAACGGGGAAGGACAGAAGTTCCTACAATCTCCTTTTGACAAAAATTACTTAGTTTTCATGAAGCTGTTAAGCTTCTTTATGAACAAGATGCTTTATAACAGGAGGACTGCTGGCCACCAAGCCCAAGATTAACAAGCGTCAGTCTTTCTTAGGAGTATACTTTAAGCCATACAAATCAGCCAAGCTGATTTGGTATTGCCCTACACAGTGAAAAGGAGGTACAAAACACAGCTAATAAAATTATTTACACCCACTGTGAATTCCCTGCACCAAGTAAATGTCAGCAGCAATGGAACAGCAGGGCAATGGAAAGTCAACACTAACTAACCTATCCCAACACTTTGCTTTTACCTTTATAAAGACAATGCGAGCAGAACCGAATTGAATATTTCAAGCGAGGGTACAGGATTGCCTTAAACATTAAAACAATTCTGCTTTTTTCTATCTACTTATTTATGCATACTTATATGTTGTAAGGACAACCATGCAAGTAGCCGCATCTTTTTCTTGAGTGTTGTGGTGGGAACTGATCAGAGCTTCACAGATGCAGGCAGCCCAGATGGGAATCAAGACCAGCCCAGCACAGATGTGCAGGGACAGGGACAGCAAGAATAGCTGAGCATCTGCTGACTTTGGTGACGGTGGAGGACATTTATGGCAGGTCTGACGGAAGAGTTTGACAATTAGTTCTGCTGAGAGGGACTAGCTCCTTAGAGTGATAACTGCTGACCCATACTACTCTTGCTCCTGCATCAGCTAGACCCGGTTTTCAAAGATTCAGGAATAAAACAACATGACTTTGGCTATTTTCCTGGATCCCCAGTGATCTGCTGCCTTGCTTAATTGTCACCCACTCAGGACTGGCCTTGTTTACAGGTAATTTGATAGATGAGATTGTGGAAGAATCATGAAGTAACTCAAACTCTTCTTTTCTTCCAGAGAGCATCATTCTTTGCCAGGTCTGAATTTCATCTGCTCTCGTCACCCAGGCTGCTTAGTGTCTCTGAAGACCCTCTCAGTCTTCCTGAATCTTAACTTGCTACTGTGTTAAGTAAAACTTACTTCTGTGAGAAAGAGTGACAGTTCAGGCAAGTACAAGCTTTCTATCTGTATTCTCAAAAGATTGTTTTTCCTGTGCTCAGCTTAGGCACTCCAAAATAGTTTTTATTTTACCCTGTTCAGAACACTAAAACATCAGTTTTGGGGCTCAGAAAGACATATGAGGGGATCAAGTTCACTTACTAGATACCATTTTTACCTTCCAATGACATTTTGGACAGCAAGTAGAAAACCTGTCAATATTCTTAGAGAATCTGCTCATAGATTTCTGGTCTGATTTTGCAAACTGAAGTGACTGGATACACATTCAACCAGAAAAATCCTCTGAACCTAAAATGGAGTCCTAATGGTTATTACTCATAATTGCATCAGGTAGTCTCCTCCGATGTCAGGGGCTCACTTGCTTTAACAGACAGGTCAGATGAAAGCTGGTAGGGGAAGTGAAATTGGTCACAAAGCAGATTAACAACAGAAACAAGATTCCTGACTTCCACTCCTGTAATTTGGTCACTGGAGCATTACTTATCTTCCAAGACGAAAAGTTCATGCTCATGATAGCTTCTACTTTAGTGACACAAAGGTTTCACTCAGACTTGACCTATACTGGGCCTATTAATGAAAACAAAGCTATAGATTAATTAGATTAAAACAGGTCTTCAAACTTTCTAAGGACCATCTGTTGCTGCTGCTGGGTTTGATTCTGCCATGTATGTCCATGCAACTCATCCTGATTAGTTAGGGTGGCAGAATCAGGTCCAAGAACATTTAGCCTTATGCCAGACAATACTAACTTACTTCCTGGGCATGTGTCATCTCTCTAACCAGATGTACTTTAAAACAGAGCAGTCCCTTATACTACAAAAAAGGGGTTTTTTCCTTATGTGAATAAAAAAAAAAAAAAAATTGAAAACCACTTACCTGGTCAACATTATTTCATAGGGTGCTGAAATATAAATCAGACACAGTGCGACCTTCATAGAAATTTCAGATTTATTTACAGTGGTTTGCACTGATCGCTTTATCTACAAGGAGCTCAGTTTCCCCTTGGTGACTCATAAGTAATGTGGTCCACGCAAACCCGTGTAAATAGATCCAATATTTCAAGGAAGGTCATGCTATATACTCTCTTTGTTTCCCAAGAATAGATGATGGCTTACTGCAGGGCTGATACGACATTTGTCTTCATGAGTGAGGAGGTTGATTGTGTGGCCCAAAGGGCAGTAGTCATGGCTGGTGGGCACCCAACGGGAATGAAACACACCCCATAAAACTCTCTCTATTTTTGTGTCTACGTGATGAAAGCTCCTTACTCTCCAGATAGTCTGTAGAATACACTTAATGGTAAAGAACAGTTTTCTTTCACAATGAGCAAGAGAAAGGAGATAAATCCTTATACTTCTCGGCTTGAGAAGACCTCAACCTGCTGTGGGAAAGGAATAAAGTACCCTTGTGAGAGCAATTTCTTCAGCCTTCTTCTGATGCCTCCTTGGTTCCTACCAGGTGACATACTGAATCAGGTCAACCATTGGCTTCATGCAGTCCAGCACTGCCTGTATCCCCTCTCTTCTGCAGACAAATTCGGATCTACAGGTAGGGTATATCACCCGGAAAAGTCCAAATCCACAGAAATGGATACAATGCTATGCTCTTGGGCTTTTATTTTCAGTTTCACATGCATTGTTGTGATTTTTTTTTTTTTAAAGTCTTACCTTCTCAAATGGTATGACATCATGAGACATTTAGCTTACCATAACACAACACCAACGTGCTGAAGAGTTTCCAGCTCAGTGTCACAATGCCCACTGGTTAAGAATGTGGCTCAGAACATATTCTCAGAAGGAGCATCTTCTAATACAGTGATGAGCGTAAGCATCCACTATCTTCCTCTGCTGTGTTTTTGAATGGACATGACAGTATCAGACTCCTTGGTGCTGGAGATCTCTAGGTATGTACAGCACATGTCTTTTGCTCATTGAAACAGCACATAATACTGGCAGTGTTGGATGGTTTGTAATTGCCCTGCCAGGGCAATTTTTCTCTTACATCTGAATGGACTGAGCCTTCATACAAAAGATGAATCCAAATTATCTATCAATCAGTTAAAAGATACACCTACATAGTGTAATGATTTTCTCCAAGATACCTAGATGATATAATATTTCATCATCTGGATGATATCATATTTATCCAGGAATTTCAATCAGTACTCTAAATGCTCTGTCTTGTGTTATCTCTTAATTTTGTTTTCTATATAAAATAATGGGATTATTTTTTCATGAAGTAGCAGTCCAGAGCAGACTCTGGAAATCAGGATTAAAGTCCTTTTTTTGCAAAAAGTTCCAGATGAACTTTGTGGAATTCTTCAAATTAGCTGGAGAGCATTTCCAGGTGGTTGGTACCCACAGCTGATTTCTCTGTGCCTCAGTTTCTCCTTTAAAAAAAGGTATAATGAATGATATTTCCTTTTCCTTATTTCCATTCCTATTTAAATCTTTGTGTTGCCTGTTAGACCTCATCTGTGCTGATCCTAGTATAAGGGAAGCTAGTAATAAAAATACCTTCCTCCCAAAAGAGAGATTTTGGAAATAAGCAGTGGTATACAATAACAAGAATATAAATCTCAACATGTTAACAATTTAATTGCTATAAATAAAAGATTATCACCATGTTCACAGGCCTTTCCTAGAACACTTTTAAGACTGAATCTGTGAAAGAAATAAGATGCATAATACCATTGGCCCACTGTGTTTTAATCAATCCTTGCTCTGTGTTTTTTCCAATCACTGACTGCAGCGCAGACTCCTGGTGCATGAATTTTTGTCACTTGGTCCATGTTTATTTTTAAGGGAGATGGGGGGTGGTGGTGGGAAGGCCCCACAAGGCAATAATTCCATTGTTCAGGAACCTCAGCCAGGTCTGACAGCTGGTAAGGAGAAAGGTCAGCTCCTGCTGACTTTTGCAGGGGGTGGGAGAGAGGCATGGAGAACATGAAGATCAGAAGGTGAGCGAGGTGCCCCCAGAGACAAAATAGATGACTTTAGGGTGAGGGAACATAGAAGGATTATTTAAAAAATAAAAATCCACAAAAAACCCAGAGACTGCTGTTCAGGAAGAACCTGAGTGACCTCAGAAATGTCAACAAGTAGGAGAGGAGTTGCCAAAGTAGGCACGTAGTTGCTAGAGGATTTCTCAAGAAGCAGAGTATGGTATGCAGGACTATGACAGGTCTGTTAGATGGTGAGGCTGTTGGGACTGATCTTGCAAGCATGGCATCTGCTGGGAACTCTGCTTTTATTTCAGCAGGGAAGTTGTATCTTATTTGGATTCTCTTGCAAAGTAAATGGAGCTTTATGAGTTCTGCAAAATGTTTTCTGTGAGCAGTCCTTCAAAAGTTGAATGAACACTCTGCAGCACCACTTGGCACACAGTGGATCTTGTCTGCAAAGAACATGAAAAATTGAGTTTCACAGACAGAAATCTATGCAGTTTTTTTCAAAGTGGGCGTGTGACTTTTCTAGCTGACAGATTTGTAGATAAAGCATCATCTATGGGCAGGTTTTTGCAAATGGACTGTTATGGATTTTCTGAAATGTCTGGTCCTGACTGCTCTTAAAGAAGGGATGCTGGAGGAGATAGACGGCTGTCAGGTATAGCGATCTATGAGTTAAGCAGATGAAATTTTATATATAAGAGTAACTACATAAATATTGATGCTTTAGAAGCCAGAATCCATTGGCAAGACTAGTGGTCACCATGACAACGTTTTAAAATAAATATGGGGGGTTTTGAATCTGGGACAATGGGTCATATACTAGCTCATTACAAGTACAGAAGGTCTTGGGGACAGACACCCTGACCACAGCTCAAAAGCCAGTGCTGGCTGGCATCCTCCTCCCACCCCTTGTGCGAGGCCCCAGCTCAAACTGCAGTCTGCAGCAGTTTCACAGCATCTTTGCTGCCCCATGCTGGGCTGTGGGTTCATGGTGGTGGACAGAGGCTGTTACAGCGTACTTCACTTAGGTGTCAGGAGATGAGGTGTCAGGAGATGACTGCCAGGGATGCTCTGAACCCTGGAAAGTCCCACTAAGTGCCATCCTGCTTGTCCACTTCGCAGCACTGCAAACTCTTCTTTCACCTGCTTATTGCTATGACATGTGGTTGCCCTTACTGGAAAAAGAACAAAATTAAAAGGGGGAGAGCATGGCTCATTAGCACAAGCGCTGCCCTGCTATGGCTGCCTCTGATCCTGCACCTGCTGGGTCAGTGTCAGCTCCCTGTTGCTGCATGGCACTGCTTTGTGCACAGGAGATGCATCCCAGGAGATTCAGGAGCACAGTCAGGAGGCAGAGTGGGTGCATCGGTGCCCCAGCTGTCTCCTACTGAAGGACCCACCAAGCAGAGCCTTGGAAAGCCTTACACAATTGTTATATAGTACCTTATAGCAATAGTCTTTTAGCTATCAGACAGTTTTGTCTGCTGTGGAGACTGGAGTTGATGTTAGAGGAATATACAGTAAGCAAAAGGTATGGCCCAGTCCATTTTAGGGGCTGAGACCAATGCAAACCTGTCCAACAGCCCAGAGCAGATGAAAACGGAAGCATAAAAACCTAAAAAACCCTCTGCAAAAGAAAAGAAAAAAGGGTACACAAGCAGAGGATGGGGAATGCTTTGCAGTACAGCCCATGCAGACATCATGGATGTGCTGAGCAGCAGATAGCTGCATGCAGGAAAGGAATGTCTTGCAACATGAAGATGCTTTCCTGCCTGCCTGCAGAGCGTTCAGCAGCAGGTGGGTTAATTTAGCTATGCCGCACTCAGAGCATATCCAAATGTTCCACTGGTCGCTCTTGAGTTACTCTGTGTCTCAGGTGTACTCTTCAAGTATTTTAAAAGAGGTAATGATTTTTTTTTTCCTGTTAGCGAGTACATCCAGGCAGATATAATTTTAATATAAAGGGGAAGTTTACTAGAATAGAATTTAAGAATATTAAAAAGGGATTTGGTTCCGAGAGAAATATTAGCAGTAAAGGCAAGGATAAGGATTTTGGAGAAATTTAATTAAAATTTAATCTTCTTTCTAATTAAATTTCCTTTTAATTAAACTTAAAATTAAATTCGCTTTGTTTAATTGGAGGAATTTAAAAAGTATTACCTTAGAGTGTCAATCATTTTTTTTTCACACTATAAAAAATAATTTACCTTGGTTTTTCTAGTTTAAAAGATGAGATTTCACACTGAGTGAAAAAAAAAAAAAAAAGTAATAAAAACATAACATTTAAATGTAAATCAATTTATTCCTCTGTTATCTTCCACCTCCTTCCCCTCTCCCCCTCTCCCATCCCTCTCACCTGTCATACTGTAAATGAGGACAAAACATTTTTCTCCCCTTGGGAGCCTGTGTGGCTAGGCAGGGAATGCCCTAACCTTTTTGACATCTGGGCCACACACTTATTAGGGGACAGAGCTCTGGGCCATGACAGCACTTTGCTCTGCTTGATGCCATTAGCCATTTTCCTGCTTTGCCAATCATAATTTCTCCCTCTTTTGTTTGTTTGCTTGGGTTTTTTGCGGGGGGTAGGGTGGGAAAAGAAACAAAGGAACAGAAGGCTCTTCCGAGCTAGCGATGCCTCAGGGTGGCTCTGTGCCAGCATCACTCAGTGACAAAGAAGTCCCCTAATGCCCTGCACCTTCCAGTTGCCTCTCAAACTCCCTGGCCTCCCTCTCTTCCCTCTCTAGTGTCCAAAATGCTGGAGCATGCCTCATCTTGCCTTAAATTCTGCTCCTCCTGCTTTCCACTTTGATCACCTCTCTGCTGGCTCTCAACTCCTCCCCTCTGCTGAAAGCTGCCTGCCCAAGGCCATTAGTGACCTCCTGTTCCTGAGCTAAACCAAAAAGTGATTTTTCCGGTCTCAATTTTCTTGAATTATCTTGCTTTCTTCATTTACTTCCTCCTCCTCTGCTTCCACTTTACTGATGTGGATGACTCTCATTGTAGATCAATGGATACCTTTTCATGGATCCTTGCACCTAATTCCCCTGCTTACAGATTGACATCTTGCAGGTTTTTGCAAGGTGCCCTCTTTTCACACCCTCATCTCTCCTCTTGGCCTCATTCAAGTTCACAGTTACAGCCATGTGACAACTCCTACTGTCTCTGCCTTTTGCTGTTCCCCAGATATAACCCCTCTTCCGCTCAGACCTCTCTCCATCTGCATTTCTTCTGCTCCCATTTTTTTTCCTCATTTGTTCTTAACTCCTTTTTTTTTTTATTTCCCTTGTTCTCTTCTGTATCCTTGTGTTATGGTGTGTATGCCATCACTGCAGTCAGTGGTAACAATATGCAGCAAAGGTTCAGATCATGAATCCAGTGAACCTGGGGTAATCAAGCAGAGAGGTCTTTCGCACCCTATGCTGTGCAGCAGCCTCTCAAACCATGCAAAGGGGCAACCTTCCTGTTGCTCTACAGACAAGCCCTTGGACCTCATAATACCTTTTTGCCTACCTCCTTAGGTTGACAAACTCTTGAAATTATCTCTACCCTCAGAAGAAGAATGATACTTTGCCTTTCATACCATCAAACCCAGCTTTTCCTCAGCATTAGTGTTGTCCTGGGTATAAACTGAAGCAGGTTTAAAGACGCTGAAACCAAACGCTTGGAAAAGGTATGGTAGACAAGGAATAAGAGGCAGGACCAGAAACCGAAATGTTGCCAGTAAACTAATGGACACTCAATTTTTGCTTTGCTGTTTGTGCTTTGAATGATACCATGGAAATATGAATCAAAGTAAAGTGCACGGGATGTCACAGTAATCAAGATGGGAGATCGCAGAGCTGGAGAGTGTCTGAGCCTGAATTTGCCAAATCAATTGATAAAAAACAGTTTTCTCCATAATAATATAATCAGTCTCCTCTCTAAATATTTCGGGTGCTGAAATTGCCTTCTGTACTTGAATTTATAATAATAAGAAATAATAAAAAGCTCAAGCAAAAGGATTAAGCAAGAATGAGCTGCATGTACGTGCTCTATGCAAATTGGTGACAGCTCTGTATTCATAATTCATTGCAAGTGGTTGAAGGTAAATAGATTTTTATTTTTATTCCCTGTGAATTTCTCACATAAGCAGAAACTATCTCTTTAAAACATTTCCCCCCTCTTGTTTTATTTAGATTGAGAAAGAAAATAAACTAACAGATGACTGTAGCAGCTCCTGATCTCACATTGTATGATGCTGATACTGAGGCTGTAAGACCCTGTTCAGATGAGTCCTTTCTGCTTGGCTCTGTCTCAAAGCAGAGCTGGGGCTGGGGACCTGAGGACAGGGCATATAGGAGGGGGCATCCCCCCAAATGGCATTGGTTTGAAAGGTCATGAAGGAGAAGTTATAAGAGAATGGTGTTTAAGATCTCCCTCATCCTCATTGTGTTTTCTATATTAAGATCTAACATGATTTCTTTAAATAATTAAGCAAAACCATAAAAGCAGAGCAGACCATGAAGACATGCGGAAACATAGTTAGAGGACGACAGTACATCCTTAGTTGGAGCATTATGTATAACAGGACTTGGGAGCAAGAAAAAGTAAAAAGAATTCAAATAAACATTTTTATCTTGGTGACCCTTAAATGAAAGGACAAGGAAACAGTATGATCAGCTAGCAAAACACTGGGAAGATAAGACTCCTTTGTCAGCACGGAGGGCCTGATTCTCCCTTCCTTTGTCATTTGCATCTGTGCAAGGAGAATGACAAATTGCAGCAAAGGTGCTACCAAATCAGATCAGTTTAAACCAGTTGCTGGCTTTGCATGTGCTTTAATGACGGTACAAGGTGAACAGAGTTAACTCAATCCCAAAAAAGCAATCAGTTGATCTGAAACCTGAGCTATGGTTGTATTAAGTACTGAAATATAATTTTTTATATTGCCAGAATGGAAACAAAAATCCAGTTTTGCAATATAATGATAAAGGGAATATTGAAACATCATTAGATGCTTTAACAAATAGTTTCTCAAAAAGTACAGATTTAATTTTCAGACTTCTGTTTCCTTTTTGGTATCTTACGATAGTAAGATATTTCTACCATGAGTTGCTTTCTTTTGTTCACAAGTTCAGTTTTATCTCAATTATCCACCAAGTAAAAACAAAAAAACAAAAAGCCCCCCAAAGCCCTTTATAGTATTTCCGCAAGACTAATATAAAGCAGATGTATCTTGCTGAGTTCACAGTATATTTTAAACAAAATGACCCCAATGTTGTTCTGGATCTTACAAATGCTGATATATATGAATACCTTTCCATGAGGGAGCATTCTCAGGAGTATCCAATGGGTCAGGCTTTCCCTGTTTGAAATGGTAATCATATGCATGGAGTTGTTTTTCAGTTTCATTTAATTCCTTTTTAAGTGTTTATTTTTGCAGCACATTGTCCTATATTTTGGTATTTTTCCCGTACATTTCTCAAGACAACTAAAAATAATACACGGCAATATTTAACTCTTGTGTAGCATTGACTGTGACAGTCCTCAGAAATATAGGTGCATATTGGCTGCTGCCGTGTGGTAAGTCTCCAGACATAAATCATCAGGTGTATATAAGGCCTGAATGAACACCTGCCCAATTCTTAAAAGTAATGTAGGATCTGATTCTAAAAAGTGTATGAAGTGCAATTTGTGGAAAATTTAAGCTCCATGAGGGCAAAATCCAGAACTCCTTCCTTCCTCCACTGCCAGCTTCCCTTGGAGGTCCCTAAGGATGGGATTCAGCCTGAGTGAGAATTTATGTGTCTGTGCCTGCACCTGAATTTAGATGTCTACAGTGTGTCTGTGAGCAGTATGCAGCTGTATAAATCTAGCTGAGTTGTACCCAAACTGTCTAAATGAGAGCACTCCTTATGTTCCCCACTGGGCAAGGTGGCCATTCCAGCTTCCACCTAACCTCTGCTGTGATCTAGAGGCAGCTGAACTCTGCTTAAGCCTATCTGTATGTGACACTCAAAGAGGAAGGAGAAGATATTATCCTTTTTCCCCAGATTTCTATTTTTTACCCATCCACCTGTCCCATTCTGAGATACTTGGGTGTCCCAACATACTGGACTTCAGGACCTACATAATCCCATCATTCAAACAGGAGAGCCACAGATTTGCCCTCAACTTCTGCAGTAAGTCGTGTCCAGCTTTGGTGTCCAACTGGAGTTGGCTTTGTCCACAGAATGGCTCACTCTGGGAGCTGGACATCCTGGTTGCCCTGGTCAATAATCCTTGGAGAGAAAGTGAACTGTCTCCAAATTTATCCATAAAGGTATGAGAGGGAAATTCAGGCCTAGGAACATGAAGCCTGTTTGTTGCAGCAAATACACAGTTGCCTGTATTGAACCAACTGTAGGCATGTACGGATTTTAATCCTCTAAGATTTAGAAAAAGACAGTGCTGACTTTGTGCCACATCCAGGGAGGAGGCAATTAGTGTGGACTGGCTTGTGTTCATAGTTTTCAAACTGCCACCCACACTCATCACAACTGGGACACGGTGAATATATTGAGTTTACAATACAGATGCTTAAACTAATTATCCTTTCTAATTTATCTCTTTTTCTTATTGAAAGAAAGTGTTTGTGTCCCAAATAATAATATGGCTATCAGTCCCTTGGTGTCAATCAGGTTGGCAATAGATAAAAACTTCTTGAGGTTCCTCAATATTTCATTTACTTTGGAGCATGGGTCTAAGTCACCAAGTTAATGTGAGCATTTTTGAAGAATATTACTTTTTCTCTTGCTGATCTGTATCTGTACCCCTATCAGCTGGGATAGGAGGAAGTATAGAAATTTAATTTTACATATCCCAGTTTTGTGCCTTGACTGACACCAAAATGTCCCCTCCCTGTTGGCAGTGTACACGGAGGTGGGGTTTTGACAGCAGCCTTTAATAGACTTTCAGAAAGCATGGCTGGAAAAGACCTATGAGGTCATCTAGTCCAGTTCCTAGCCAGAGCGATAACTCAGGCTGTTCTCACCAACAGAGGTGATGGTACTCGGTGGCAAGTCAGACATAAATTCTGAGTCAAAGATCCCTAAATTTTGCTGCACAAGATTCAAGAAGATAGAAAGTCCGGACCAGCTTCGGTTCTTTTTGATAGAGGTTTTTATTAAACTATTTATACCAGCATGAATAAGGCAGTATAAAAGCAACTGAGTATTTAACTATATTTATTTGTCCATTTAAGCGTAAGAAGATTTGTTTGTTCATTTTATTTTATTTAATAATTACTGGTCATGTGTTTGGATTATGAGGGGCAAAGATGGAGAAGTTGGCTTTTTCTAAGGGATGATGGCACTTCAAGTGGTGTGGCAGGGAGCTGAGGACTGAGGTTCAGGGATCATATCATATCAGTATTGACCAAATACTTTGGTCAGACAGACAGACAGACAGACAGACTCATTTATTTCATCATTAAACAGGAAAAGTTTAATATATGTTATGTTTCTGATGTTATTAGGTTTTGGAGCTGTCTGTCATCATGGACAGGTCCAGTTCCCACTTACTAAAGCTGATGTATGAGATCACTGAAGATTCAGGCAGGTGTTACTACATCTGATCCCACTCATCTTTCCTACCAGGTTTTTGTGTGGCTTTTTTCTCCCCATGGTTATAAGCTTTGAAACATTTTCTTTGTAAAACCGAACTGTGGACAACAGACGACAACTTTGCAGCAAATGGCAGGCTCTCAGCACCCTCTGGATAGCTATTCAAAGGCCTTATGGATCCCCATGCATGCTGGTCTATCCATCAAATCTTTGTCTCCTCAGAGCTTAGCTGTCCCAGCAGGAGACATATATAGATACTTTTTTTCCTTCATATGTGTGCAAGAGATGAATCACCCAATCCACAGCAGAGTGAACCCAAACCTTTCCCAAGTGAAATAGTGGAAGGGGCGCATGGAGAGGGAAAAGATCCTTCTCGCCCACCCCTTGGGAGGAGAATGAAGGGCAGTGCAGTGGTGCTGCCGTGCTTGGCAGGAGCCCCGGGACAGCAGCAGTGTACCCACGCCAGGCTGTTTGGGGCTGAGTGGGTGTGCTGCGCTCTTGCTTTGCCTGGAAATTTCACATTTGTTGAAATGAGCATCCATATTTAAAAAAAGGTGTGTGTGGGGGCTGATGAATCACATCTTCTGTCAAAGACTCTAGACATAGAACGGGAGCGTTGTTGAGTGTCTGGAGCTCTTTACTTATCTTTAATCTTTCGTGGGTTTTAATCTCTCACAGAATTTTCCTTAATGTCATACAAATGTTCCTTTTATCAACTGCTTTCCCAGCTCTTTCCCTTTCACTCACCCAGCGCTGCTCCTCTCCCCACCTCTCCAGAGGCACTTCCTGATGTTCATCACCCCCTCCTTATTTACAATCCCAGCTCACTTAGTTATTCTTCCAGAGAAATGCCACAATTAGGGCCTTATTCAAAGCTTTGCTCGGTGAGACAATATTACTGATTTACAAGTGCATGTCCCTGGAACTTGTGGAGGTGACTGGTGTCTGCTCGCCTCGTGCTGCACCTGCCATGTTGGGAAGGATACAGGGAAGGAGGAAGAAGGCATGAGCCAAACAGAGACCAGTTAAAGCCTAACCTCCTCCCCAGATGCAGCTCTCCAGAAGGCCACAAACTGGGGAGGTTTTAATTGGTTTTCTAGAAGCAGGATTTGTGCTGACAGCAACATGCGGTGCTGGGGAGGGAGGGTAAAGTGGATGCTGTTTTCTTTGAGGGTCCTTGAGGCTGTTCCAGACTTGGGTTCATCTTCATGGTCTCTGTCAATTAAGGATGCAATCAAAGCTTTCCAGGGAAAGGAAGTTCTCTGAAGGGCCAAAACCAAAGTAACAGACCTGTGACTATGGTGACAAGCTAATTTAAAAGCAATATAAAACCCTCCCAGCCCAGGTTCAATGAGGGATATGTGTCAGCATCTGCCCCTGAAGCTGCAGCGGGATGGCATAGCTGACCCTTCTCTGAACAAGGTCTCATATTGAAGCCCTGTAATGAGGCCAGGGCTCAGAGCAGCACCAGGCAGGTCTCTCCTGGGCCACAGGCACCGTGACGAGACCACATGTCCCACGGCCCTGGCGGGACTGGGATATTCACTCATTAAGAGATACGAGCACTTCAGTCAGTCACACAGGCAGATTAACTGGCCATATTTATATTACTAAATTAAACAGTGTTGGGCACGGCAGCTTTACTGTCTATACAGATAAACTGATGGTGCATTTTCATGTTGAGCAAATAGGCACTCCCACAAACGGTGTCTGTACACTTTTGGGTGTTAGTGTGGGACAGGGGTCACTCCCAAGAAGCAGTCTGGATGCAGCCACCCAGCTGCAGAGGGCTGGCAGGTTCAGTACTGACGTGAGCTGTTGTATGCCTCGGTGTCACGCTGTGGACTAAGGCATATTTAATTTAATAGCATGGACAAAGTCACAAAATCCAGCTTTTCAGCAGCCTAATCAGTTTGGTCAGAGGACCCCTCTGGCATGGCTGTATTGACGCTGGTTCGGAAGATGGCTCAATTGGTCCTGTGTCAGATCTCTGCTCAGACTCCGGTGCCATGCAGACATGGCTTTATAGCTCCTGCTTTCCATTTCCAGAGCTAAACTCAGGAGTCAATGATAATTTTCTTCAAAGGGTTGGGATGTGCCCTTCACCTTTTGCCCTTGACTTGTTTATTAAATTCTTGAATTTTTTTTTTTACAAATTGTGGACACCACTTAAAGGCAGGACATGAATTTAGCTTGCAGTCCCAGGGATATCAAATACCAGCTCTTTTGCAGGGAAGAAAGATGTCTTTCATAGGAACCTGTGAGGGAGAATCTGTCTCCCAGTACATACAGACTAAGTGCTGTTTTAATGGCTTTGACTTTTGGAGCAAAGGCTTAGTGAGTTGTAATTAGAGCTGGTCATTTGTTTTTAATGAAATCATTTTCCAGGGGATGAAAAATATGCAGCTTTCCCAAATCAAAACATGTTGTGAAAATCTGCTGATTTCAGTGACATTTTTATGGGAATAAGTCCAAATGAATCATTTCAATCTTCTCCTTGCATTTTGATAATGTCAGAATGTTTCATTTCAAGAATATTGAAACATTTCATTTTAGCAATGCAGTAGGAGAGAGCTGTGGAGCGCCAAGTAATCTTGTTTTCAGCATTTATAAAGCAGAGAGTTTAAAGTAACAAAAGATAGTAGGGCCCAAACTTGTTTCTCCAAAGCCAATTCAGACATGATTGTCCCTGTATTAGGTAGATGGGGTCCTTTGATATATCTTGAGAAAGCTACAAGGAACGAATGCAGAAGAATTACTGGAATTTACAAAGAGAATTTCATTTTTAATTGAAGAAAAGTATTGAAAAGCTGAATACAACAGAGAACAAGCAGCTAACAAAATTTTCACTTTGTGTTTCTCTCTACGTACACATGCCTCTTTATTTTTTCTTAATGAACCTCACTTTGAAAGGAAATAAAAACAGACAGACTCATTTATTTCAGAAGCCAGGGAACTACTCAGAAGTAGCCATTGACCTTCAACCTTATGTTTTAGCTTAGTCTGAGTTCACTTTCCTGCACAAACAGGATTTTCTGGCCTCTTTGGCCATCCTCTCTGCCAAGCTGTTTCAAGAAACTTGACACTGTGTGAATGCCTACAGATGTTCTTATCTGGGCTGCCCTCAGTGTATGTTGTTCCCCAAATCAGTGAGGTTTCAATGTATTATGCATAACCAAGAAAATTTATAGATGACCAAGAGTCTTATAAAAGAGTAGGGAAAGAAAAATCTAAACAATTAGAAATTAATGGAGGTAAGTGACCTAAGTGCAGCCCTAGAAAACTAAAGGAAGTATTTAAACTCAAGAGGTTATTCAAGGACTGTTTTGAATGGAGTAATCAATGAATGTTAGGAATCTTATATCACGATTAAATTCCCTTATTTGTCAGCATTAACCCAAATGAGCTTGTTTTCTTTTTAGCTGCCATACTTGAAATCATTTGGAACCTAATTGGAAACACTGAAAATAAATTAAATTACAATATTCCATTTATTGCATCACACAGTAAAGTAAAATAAAAAGAAGTTCAAATAAACTTTAGCAACAGCATTTGGTAAGTTTCCTAATATCTATGAAGTCGGTGGTTTGGGATATGACTATGGTTGCACATGTCATATATACATATGTATCTCCAAGTTACCTTTAAAGAAGCTTACTCACGCCTGGATAGTGTACAGTTTGACCTGGGCTTATTTCAGCGTCTCACATGGCTTTAGTGATCCATATTTAATTTAGTGCTGCCGCAGCTGTATCCCTGGAAGCATCCAAGCTAGTGAGTTTAACCCTACTTTAGGCATGATGACATGAATTACACAGAGCTGTGACTGCAGGGCAAAACTGGCCTTGATCTTGTCCTAGAAGTAACATCACGCAAGACGGTAGCTCTTTCTTGGCACTTTGTCAAGCCTTCTTCATCTCCTTGCTCTTTTTTTAAAATGTTGGAAACAATGGAGAAAAGGTGTGAGATGAGAAAGTATTGAGCTGAAAGACATCATTACCTTGGAAAGATGGGAGTAGAGTTTTTTGTTGGCTGGAATCAGAAAGTTTTATAGTCTCCCCTTGTACAGTTTCACTGGTGCAGTGACATACCTCTTTTCGCATAAGGGGGGATTTAAATATGAGCTTCTGTCATAGTTGATTGGTTTGGCATCTTGATGGGATAGTCCTTTCTGAGTTGTCAGTTTATGAATATATAATCCTTTAAGGCACATGTAATAGGGAATTAATTGCTTTTGCTCTTTGGGAGGACACATTCAGCATATCTTTAGAGTTTTAACACTTTCTTCTATTCTTTCCATTTTCTTTTCTGTCTATTTAATTTCATCAGGTTTTAATATGAGTGAAAATTCTATTTGAAATAGGTCAAAATACTCTCATGTCTTTTTTTTTTCCAAATAATCTTTCTAAATATGGATAATTGTTAGAAAATTTCAGACCTTAATAATTGCTAATGTTATTGTCCATCTTCAGCAATCTACAAAACAGAGATTCTTTATTCTCCTAAGTTTATTAAGGAAGCTGTTACTTACATATCAAATGCATAATGAATTCTGCTATGAATAACAATATGCTAATGTTCAAATAACTTCTTATATTAATAACTAATGATCACCTCTAATAGCACTGCTATATTTGTGTGTAAACCACCTTCCTATTTATATAGCAATTACATCATGTGTCTGTTATTTGAAACTTGCATTTAAATACAACACATTTCCATTTAAGCAAATATATTTATTTAGCCAGGTGCATGCAGACACAAGCTTATTTCACGCATCTACTAAGCTGGGCAGATGGTGGTTCACGTGACGCTGGGCTCTGTCATCTGGTACAAGCTCATGGCTTGGGAAAGACTGTGTGCTAGCATGGCTATAGAGCTTGTGTATCTGGCTTAGGTTGCTTCTGGCCACTTGAAGAGTGCCAGTGGAGTTCCTTTTCATGTCCGTCTGTCTACAAGAAAGAAAAAAGCTGCAATGTGAATGCGATATGATACATGGTGGAGTGCCTTGATGTTCCCTCTGCTATCAGAGTTGTCTTACAGCAAGGAGAACTGGAGTCACAGTTCGTTGTAGCTATTCATACTAGGGCATCGCTTTTGCTGCCAGTCCCCACCTGTGGAAATGCAGTTGGTTAATGACTAATGAGCATATGATGAGGAGGAGCCAGAGAGACACCATACAACTGCAGGGATGCTGTGGATAAACAAGGCTCAGAGGGTAATGGAGAAGAGCAATTATCCTTGTTTTCCTTACTGTTATAGGAAAGCATTTGTATGTCTTGAATCCCTTTTTAATAACATTGATACAGCTTTTCGAGAAATTTTACACTTGTTTTCCTTGTGAACTTCATGGGAAGAGATACAGGAGAGAAAAGAAAGTTCAATCAGTTCCTGTGGCCTTGGAAATCAGATTCTATACATTTTCTGTCTATGAGATCCTAGGAAAAATCATTTAATAACATTCCATAACAAAAATAAGATTTCTTCTTTCTTCTTTTCATCTCTCTGGGAGGAAACAGAAATTGCCTGTGAATTTCTGTAATTACCCCAACCCCTCATTCAATAAAACATTTAATAAAATAATAGCAATTCTTCTAAACCTAGAATTACATATTTATTATTCCTTAAGCATCACATATATAAACATATTTATAAACATTTCTTCAGATTTAGGAAAGGGCCGGGTAACTTTCTCCCAGCCTACAAATAAATCATTGTAATTGTGTTAAGATGCATTGTCACATCAAGACGAAGGGTTAGGCCTCCTAACAAAGCCATTGCTTTTTGACTTTACCATTTTGAATCATTCAGTTTTGACTTTCAGGTTATACTAAAATACATCTTTGATATGCTAGACAGAATGAGCTGCTAAAATCTCCCACTGCAAGGCATTTCTCTAGTCTCTAATATTTTTTTCTGGCTCTTCACTGTATCCTTGACAATTTTTCAGTATCTTTTCAAACGTGTTCTGATATCAGTCTCACCAATGCTGTAAACAGAGGTAAAAATCACCTCTCTGTCGTGCTGATTTTGCATGCTGCCAAATTCTCTGCACCCACCTGTTGTTCCCTATTTTCATTGCCCCTATTAGGGCATGGCTTCATGGCTACCCCAATGCACCTGAAGGGCAGTGTTTTGCTACCCAGAAACAAGAAAGAGTGCAAAGCAGGAATCCACACCCAGATTTTTCCACCAGACACAGAAGCTTGAAAATCTATAGCACAAGGTGACTAATTTCAAAGTACAGTGCTTGAAAACTGAAAATGCTCCAGGATCTTCCTCCACCCTCCAGTGCCACTCCAGAGAGGTACTGCTCTTCTATAGGTCTTGTGTGGATAGTTCTATATGGATGTCTCAGATACCTTAGTGCATCTCACATGTCATTAGCCTCCTTATTTAGGTAACCACACTCAGACCTTCGGTTCCCTTTGCAGTCAGGGAAGAGACCTAAGCAACTCCAAGGCTGATTTATCCTCCCCTGCTATTATTTACTTTGCGGCTGCCATCTGGTAGCCTTACTTGTTACTTCTCAATTCTAGCATTAGAAAGAAAAATTAAGTCTTTCTCTGCTTACCTTTGCCATGTCATCATCCCTGATTTTAAGACCAGTAGCATATCTTCCCACATTTTTTTTTCCTCAGGCTGAGTCCCAGTCTTCTCTGCTGTTCTTTACATAAGAATTGTTTCATAACTTTGATCATCCTTGTCATCCTTGAGCATTCCTTGTCATCAAACTAATAATCCCCCTGAAATCTAAACATGATAATGAATTTCAGATGTCTCTCAGATTTAAGAAAAAAGAAAAAAAAATCAGTAGAACTATCACTTTTTGAAGGGAATGCTCTTCAGACTCCCCTGAAAACCACAGGAGCCCTTCCCTTGACTTCAGGCTATGAGCTCAGTACATAGAGGCATACAGTCTGGTCCCAGAGTGAAAAACTGCACTTCAAAATTGTAAAGAAAGCAGAAATCTGAGAACTTCCCATTACAGGTTTAATCCGGATCCTTAGACATTAATGATAGCGTTTCTTTTTACATCAGGGTTTGTTGGACGAGGCCCAGGCTATCTGTAAAAATACTGAGCATATCTTTTATTAAACATTTTGTTATTTAATATGCCATTTTCTGATGTATATTTGATAAACAAATTTGTTACCAGAAGCGTTCTTGTTACCAGTGACATTTAAACACAAATGCAGATTTATATATGAGTAATTGTGTTTCAAGAGTAACTGTGTGCATAAGTCAGCATTTTGCAAATGTTACAAAAATGTACAAGCCCAAGCAGAAGAAACTACTTGCCCATCTTCTGCTACATTTGATGTAATGAAAGGTGATTACATCCTATTCACATATTAAAAGAAAGCACTCATCTTGGATAAGACCTTGAATGAAAATCTGTTGAAGTTAATGGAAGTCTTTCAGTTGTTTTTGGTGGAATGTAGCTCAGGCTTTCAGGAGGAAAGTAAGGTTTTGCAGAGCTGCTAAGAGATCTCTTGGGATTACAAATGAGGGATTGTCACCACAGTGTTCAGGTGCTGTAGAAACATCTCCTCTTCTGAAAGTCTTGCCTCTGGCACTCATCTTCTTGTTGCACTAACATAAAGAAAGTGCTGTTGACTCACATCTACCAGAGGTGAAAATCCAATCTCACATATGTCCTTGCCATATAAGAACATTTAGAAAAGAAATACATGTCCTTAAAATTATATTAATTCACCTTACATGACTAAAAAAGAGGCCATTTCTAAAGGATATTGATTAAAATGGAAATACATTCAAATAAATGGATTCTTGGCTTGAAATAACCTTTACAGTAAGTGAATGGTCTATTTTGAAAGTATGATGGGTGTTCTGTGGGGTAGTACTGTATCTTAATTTTATTTCATTGCTATAGAGAGTTTTCTCTGTTTATGAAAATGCTATGCAAAGTGAGATCTATGGATTTCGGAATGGGGAGGAGCAGGAAATTTTGTCTTAAAAAGACATTTGCCTTTCTATTTCTCATCATTCTTTAGTATCATCAAAAACCAGAGCCAGAGACGCAAGGGAAGATGAGGTTTCATAGGCACTATATCAAACAGAAAATAAAAACCAGTCTCTTCCCATGAAAGCTTGTATTTTAAATGAGTCAGAGAAAGAAAGGGACCAAGGAAGTAGGAAAATTCCTGTTGTAGTGACAGGTGCCAAGAGAACTTTATCTGGTCAAATCCAGAACAGGAATTAAGGATCTTAATTGGGCAAATCTCAGCTCTACTTACAATGAAGTTATTTTACAGCAAATGACTTGATAAGCAGAGAAAAATCTAAAGAAGCCAGTAAACAACTATGGAGTTATGGGAAAGACTAAAATTTTATGTCTTCTGCGTCTTGAGCAAAACACTTCTGAAAGGCTGGTCACCACACCAGCATAAGCCCCACAGTCCCCATCATCTATGTCCATCCCTTTTGGATCCCAGAGCTGGGCTTTGCTGTTGAGGCTGAACTGCTACATAGGTACAATACAAAGATTGCAGGTTAGAGAGAGCAACGTCTGAGGCTGTTGCTTAGCTGTTGTGGCTCTTGGATGGTGAGTCTCCAGTGTCTTCTTCCAAGGTTGCTTGGTACTTCCCTGGGAAAAAAAAGGTGCTTGCATGTTGTTGGACAACTGAGCTGTTAGAAGGATGCTTTTGCATCAGTGTCAGAGATAGGAACTAAATTCTGCAGAAGCTGTCTGGTACTTTGTTCATCCTTTTCTTGGATCAGGGCTCACTTTGCTTGTGGAAGTCTATACAAGGACTAGGAACTGAACTCACACCTTCCAATAGCTATGTGTACAACATGACAAAACCCCAAAAAACAGAAACAGAAGCAACTCTGTTTATGAGTAGGAGGGAGTGTTTCTCCTTGCCACGTAGCAATACTGCATGGCAGCAAGAACAGGAGACTGATTCCACCTGTGGGTTTTTTTACCAGAGACTAGAAATGAGGCTATGTGACTGACTTTCATGCTCAAACATGAGCTGTTGAAAGTTCATGTTGGAAAAATGGACCTAATGTTATACGCAAGTACTATTCAAGCAGGAGTAGGTTACTGCCTGTGCCACTGGATGTTTACCTGCTGTTAATATATAATACAGTTGGTTTGTTGGTTTATTTTCTGCAACATGATATCCCCTTCCTGCAAAAAGGCAAGGAAGATCAAATGTGGAATGTTCCAGATCCTGAACAGGAATATGAAGGTCTCATGCTGGGACTAATGCACATTTATAAATTAGAGTTGAAAATAAAACATACAGAATAATTCTCAAGTAGAGCTTGAGGAACCACAACTGTAAAAAAAAAATATAAGTCCACTGCTTCCTCCTTGCTTTCAGAAAGTGTCTGCACTTAGGAGGGGTTAAAAAGCTAAATGTGAGTATTTTCCAACCCCCAAAATACCAAAATCCTTATGAACTTTAAGGATAGCCCAGGCAGTGTGGACTCTAGAACACTTTCTGGTAGATTCCAGATGCTCTAGAATCTGGGACCTAAACACATATCATCCTTGAAAACAGCATTCTGCTCAGGTTTCTGAGCCAAGGACCTTACCCTGATTGTAGACAACCAATGCAGGTCAGTCATCTCCAGTAAAATGCAGCAACAAGGAGGCACCTTGATTGTTCAATAGTTTAGGAGTTAAGGTATTCATTCCTCTTGGAAGCAGTTTCCAGGTTCCTCAAGGAGGAAAGTGCTCTAGTTATTGGCTGTAGGAGTAGCCTTGAGTTGGTCTTTCCAAGTCAGGAAGGGAGAAGGAAAATTTTGGAGAATAGAGTGGAGGAAGGGTAAAAGGAAGCTGCCTGAGTTGGCTGTGGGTTGGGTGCTTTCTGATACGGCAATGTTCAGAATCTCATGTATTTTATACAAAAAGCAATGGAAGAGAATTGTAGAGTTTCCCTTCCAGAGCATTCATCTCTAGTAGGTACGGTACTTTTTTGAGACCTGTGGATTCAAACCCATCAGGAAAAGAAGAAATCATTGAATTTTGTCCTTCTCTTCCCTAGCAAGCATTGTAGCCATCACTCTGGGGGATACACATGCAGTTGTGTTTTGTTCATGCTCCCATCCATCAGGTGTATGCCTCAGCTCCATCCCCATGGGCACTGTGGAAAGTCTGGTGTATAAAATTAGAGAAAGTGTGGCCCCTTGGAGAGGACCTGACTTGGGGGGGAGGGGGCCTGAGGGCTGTACCCTTAGAGGTCTGGTGACATGCCAGTGCCTTGAAGGTCAGAAAGGAAGTCCTGAGGATCCAAAATCACAGGCTTCAGCACCTAAAGATGTAGTTAAGTACACTAGTGCTTTTGCACCTCAAAACCCAAACTGTGTTGCTTGGAGCTGTAAGAGATTCATATATTCTGTGGCTTGGGAGAGGGATAGATAAGGTGAACTGAACTGGGGGCTAGATTTCTACATATGCCACTGTTTTCATAGCCACATCACATTGCAAACAATGTTTATTTCCTCATCCATTATCCCCTCTAGACTTATTTCAACATTACAGCTTGCTTTCAGCTTTTCCTTCCAGCTGCCTTTGTGTTTCAAATTGTCTTCCCCAAGATTGATCTAATTTTGTTATTTTCTTCTCTTATTTCTAATTTCTCTAAATCTGCCGATATTATTGCTCTACCCTCATGGGGCTCACTTCTCCTCCCAATTGAACGTCATCTGTAAGCTTCATTAGCATGCTGTTTGCTGTCTCAAGCAAGGGGCTACTTATCTTCTTTTTTACTGAGTGCTCCGATTTCCCCTATCATTTGTTGCTGAGCCATAACCCACCATTCACATCTGCAAAAGCTGGAACCAAGGAGCAAACTGCCTCCCTGCAACTCCTTTAGCAGGACATCTGTACCTTGTCAAAGCCCCTGATGTTATTGCGCAACAAGAGAAAGTAATGCAAGTCAAGAGCGAGCCTTGTCAAGTTTGGACGTGTAACTTGGGGCGGTACCAGGATTAATTATGCCTTCTGCTGCTTTACACACTTATGTCATCAATAAATTCTAATAAACAGGAGTAGGATGTTCTTATTCATGTCATTCCAGAGGAATTAGAACACAGTAGTGTTATTTAGCAATGCAGATGTTTTATTATTGTGTTGTTTATGTGAAAGTGGATATGACATGAAGAGGTATATCAAATGAGCAATAGAGAGAAGCGAGCTGTGCTCCCTTTTTGATTATGCATATTTATTCATACTGCAGAAGTTACTGCACATAGCAGAGTCTTCTAAGATGGATTGCTCAGTTTGGAAACCTAGCCTCCTCTCTTCCCTGCCCCCCCACCTTTTTTTGTAAAGTTTAGATATGTCAATACTGCCTTTGTACAGTATTTATGAGTTCCTTCTTTAAATTGCACCTTAATTGGTTTAGTCACCACAATTGCAAAACAGGAACCTAATCACCAGAAGCTAAGTAAGCAGAAAAAAAATAATGATTTGGAGCTGTCTGTCTACTGCTGCTGAACAGACACACTGGGCACGGTTTAAAGCTATAATTGCGTTGTGGCACTGGCTTGCTGTTCCCAGCACATGCATAATGTAGCTCCCAGTTGTAGACTGCCACATATCCTGCTGTATTTACCCTCAGATGCCAGCAGAGCACATGCCACCCACAAGTGCTGCTTCCCAACAGTGTAAAACTGTCACACTTTCAATTAGATGCCCCAAAGCACTTTATTGCCCACTGGAGGGTATAGTCATATCTTGATGGAGGAAGATTATGGGCTAAATGCATCTATAGTAGTTCTCCGCAGGCTGTAGCAGAATTACTTTGGGAATGAAATTGGATGAATTACCCCATTCATTCTATTGATCATAAAACAGGGCTATGCACTGCTGCTTTTTGAGGGCAGAAATTCTTGACCACAAACAGTTGGGCCAGTATATGGACTTATTGCTTCCCTGAAGGCTTCCACAGCCAGAGAAGACAAAAAACAGAGGTAGCAGGAGATCTTGCTGCCCTGCCTGTACGTATATGCAGCTGCGTATTGTTGTGCAAATAGCCACTTCAGAGACAATCTCTGCCTCTCTAAACCCTGGGCAAATCTGCCCCTCCATTTAATTTTTCTTCACTTCTCAGGCTTGTGTCTTGGTGTACTGCTGCCTGTGTACTCACAAAACAGAGGCACTCCATAGAAAACTTTCATGGCCATCATCTAGGCTTAGAAAAGTGATTGTATCTGAGAGAATTAAAGATGTACTGCACTCCAGTAACTCCTCTTAAGGCAATGTTAAGCAGCATTAAGCCATCTCACATAATCTCATGTCTGTAGAAGGCTAAGAGCATGCATGTGGATAGGCAGCTGTCAACACGTGAACAGCCACACTGGCAGGTGGGTAGCAATTTGTTAAGCCAATGTAACTTGATTGTATGTCTAAGTCTGTGGATGCAAAGATTTAAAGAAGAAAGTAGATATAGTGTATATCTTGATGCTGAAAGTTTTGGCAGCATCTAGCCAAAGAGGGGAACAATATTTTGGAAAAGTGATAGGAGAAGAACGTATAAATACTAATCACCTAGAAATGTTAGTCACATTAAAATGAAAGCCACTGAGCCCAGATTTAATAGCATACATAAGTACATGTCTAGTTTTAGGAATAGGCAGAGCCACTTCACCTGTACTGCTTCCAACTGAGTACTTAAGATTTGCATATGTGGAAATATCTTAGGTTCCTCGAAGGGAATTTCCATTGAATCCTTCTCTAGTGACAGGCATGTCTCAGCTCCCAGTTCAGATACCTAAATGAGTCTCTGTACATCTGTGTCTGCAGGTAGCAGTATGCATGTGAGCTTCATGTCTGAGCTCCCGCTGGAGCCAGTGGAGATTTAAGCAATGAAAACCAGAGATGTTCATCTGATAAGCTAGTAAACGTCCACTTCATGATGAGCTGAATCACCCTTGGTGTGCCACTACCTACTAGATCTCTGAGAAGAAACCCTAGGGTAGACATGTATCCCATAGATATGTAGATCTGGTGGTCTGAATCTGGAGCTACCAAACAAGTTTGTGAAAGCTTTATCTTTTCCTTTTACTCTTCCCCCCGCCCCCCCCCCCCCACACACAAGATAGCATTTATTCATACAGCTTCTCTGTGGTGCCACTTCAAGTTTGCTTCAGTAATTAATGTAGGCAGCTGAACTATGTCTTACAGCGTTTATATCACTGATGTACTTAGGAACTTTGCTAAGCCAGAGTTCAAAATACATGTTTAAGTCCTTTACAAGATCAGGGCCTTGCTTAAATAAATATGTGTGTGAATTTGAGCCTAATTGGCTTAATATTAAC
This sequence comes from Platalea leucorodia, assembly GCF_965183815.1. Classification (NCBI taxonomy): domain Eukaryota; kingdom Metazoa; phylum Chordata; class Aves; order Pelecaniformes; family Threskiornithidae; genus Platalea; species Platalea leucorodia. The sequence goes on from NC_138858.1 coordinate 6,969,604, forward strand.
ACCACATGACTATTAAGAATCAATTGATTTAGTTTTAATAGAGAGCATCACGTACATATCTAATTTAGAAAGCTCAAAGAAATTGAATGCAAACAAGGCTGAGAGTGTAACAGTGAAGTTACAAATTTAAACACACAAGAGCTGGGGTACAGAAACAGTGCAGTTCTTCCAGTGTAGCAATAATAATTCAAGCATATTGTATCTATATAATATTTTTATTACCAGTCAGACTATTAAATGCATACTTAAATCCATGCACGATACGCAATGTGGGCAAGTCTATTGTTACTCTGAAAACTATAGCTTTTTCATTTCCTAATTGCAGTTTCATGGCACTGCCAAGGTTTTGTGTTTAATTTATATTGGGATTTCTATGGTCCTTAGAGCTGTTAATAGAATGGATTCACAAAGACCCCTACTATAAGGAAGGCAAGACTGGTAAGAATGCTATTCATCACACCACCTTTCATCAGCAGGATTAAAAGAGTTTTTATCTACATTTTGCAAAAGGGAATGGAGTCACAAAGCGATGACCTCATTTACCTACTGCTGAGCAGTAGGCCAGTGGAAGCACTAATAATAAAATCAAGGCCACACAGGTCCTAAACCAATGCCTCCAGTGAGGCACAGGATAGGTTATGAATCAGATATCTATATATACTTATATCTGACTCTACAAGGACAATATAAATGTGCAGGGCCAGGACCAAGACAGGTCTGCTCCTAGGACCTTCTGGCTTCAGTAAATATAGATGTAGCCTCTCAGTCTGACCAGTTCCTTAGCTGCAGATCCAGTGCTTATATAGTATATCAAAAGTGTCAAATATATGCCTGCATGGGTCTCCACATAATCCATAATTGGCAGAATTTCAGCTTTCTTTTGAAGCCACCCTTTGTTGTTTTGTTGGAAAACAACAAGCAAGCAAGTAAACAAAATCATTTCCAAGCATGACATAAATGAAACTTGTACATTGCTGTAATCTCAGGTTTCAGGCTGTCTGAATGTCAAAAAATTATCTCAGTTAGCAGTATAGTTTCATGGCTTGGCACCCATTAGCAAAACACCTAGAGACATATCTTACCCGATTTGTGCAGTAACAAAGCTATGCAAGGGCTTTCTGGAAAGCTAGGGAGATGAGGATGAGTCTAGTAAGTCCCAAGAAAGAACAGCAGCCATAAAATATCCGTGTCTGATCACAATGAAGAAGTTGCTCAGGGCTTCTCAGAAGTAAATGGAAAAAAGGATTTGTTATGTCAAAGCTATAGGGTCAAGGCCAGTCCACAAGTGACCCAGAGAGCTGTGGGGGCACCTTCAAACATCGCTTGGCGAGTATTATACAATCCCACAGGTCCCCTCAAATATCCCACAATAAGTTTGCTCTATCCCATGAGACCCATGGCAATCTTGTTTCCCTTTTCTTACCAGTTGCAAAATTCTGGCTGACCCTTCTCAAGGTTTTGAGTGGTCCCTTCAATGGCCCATCATTCAGCAATCTGAGAGCTTGGGTCACTGGTATTGATGCTGTTATCTACTGTTCCTTTGAGTTTGTGAATCTGGGTGTTTAATTTGTTACTTCTGTTTGTTATCCTAGTCTTTAATACTGAATGGCATTAACCAGATACCTGCACAAATCAGATGTGCTTCTTTCCACATATCCATACCACATTTAACCTGAATTAAGACTAGTACATGTGAGACAGGGCTAATGTAGCAACTTCAGGGCTGAGGCTTGATGCTGTACTAACACTGTGGTAGGCTTTCCAGACTGATGTTCAGTTGCACTGTTTGTTTAGATTGAACACCATAAAATGGCATTTACCTCATCCAGATGCAGACAAGAGACCATATGTCTCCCTGGGGTAACCTGGACCAGCTGGAAAAGGAGTTAGCCTGTGCCTCCGGCTTGCTGTTGGGACTCACAAGTTTGAGTGAAGGGATGCACTAAGAGCCCATTGGAGGATCTCCTATCTGGCCAATGTACAGGCATGAGCTCAGACTCGAGGGAAGAAGAGATGGCAGCATCTCTGAAGCCAAAGTAACCTATCTATCATCTTGCCTGAGCTTTCCGAGCTTGTGACTTGGTGCTGCTCCAGTGCAGAGCAGCTGAGTGCTGCAGTACACCCCAGGCAGTCGTTCTTTAGCAGAGCTGCAGTGCCAATGGTTAGTTCAATGCTCAGAGTAGATTAACTCAGCTGGCAATGGTGCCAACTCCAGGGCTTGTAGAAACCAAAAATTCAGTGTGTGTGATTCATGTCACCTAGCCTTAACTGTTTGAAGGATCAGCATCTAGTCTAGGATGGTCATATGAGCTTCCTCTGTAGGTTCCTTCTCCCTTCCTTAGAAGACAGAAGGACCTTCTGGTGACTCATCCCATCCTGAGCAAGGTGATGTGAACCATCTTATGCAAATGACTCCCTCTGTGTTGCTTACAGGAAGAGCTAAATTGACTAGTTGGCCTATTTCATAGTGGGTAGCAAAGTGAGATGAATTCCCACCTTAATCGGGAATCAAATTTTAAAACTTGGGGAGTCCATGGCAGCCTCCAAATCTGTGTGCTTTGTCTGGTCATAATAAGGAGCACACTGCTTTATTCCCTTTAAGCCAGTGGTTAACATTTTGCTATGCATTTCCTTTTGCTTAGTAGCCTAAAATGAGTAGTTATATGCCATAGTCAGTGTTGCACCATGCCTCTATTTTGGTCAGATTTTCAGACATTCCCTGGCAAACGGGTTGTAGCTTTAAGATATGAACATAGACCCTAGGTTCAGGCTTCAAAATGGGGAGAAAGTAAGAAATAATAGGTTGTCAGCTCTCTTTAAAAAGGTGCATGCATCAGGAGAGAAAATAAAGACGCTATTGCTGTGCATAGGAGACTTCAGAAGCATTCAGATAATACTTAGATCTGCTTTAATGATTCCATTTAAGCTGTCATTTTCAGCATTTACCTTGCAGCATTCAAAAGCAACTACACTTACATGTTCTCAACAGACTCAGTGCCAGTCTTAGATAGAAGGAAAAAAAAAAAAGAAGAAGAAAAGAGAGGAAAATGAAAAGTGCCATACAGTATGTTTCAAAGAACAAATTCCTTGCAGGAAATTAGCAGTAATTTGGGGGCCACCGCTGTTGAAGAGAAATAAGTTTCAAGAGAAAAGTGAGCACGCTCTCTTTTTTTGTAAGCAGTAACAAAAGGCAGAAGCAGAGACAGGCTTATTACAAGGCTTAAAGGGGCACAGGCAAATATTTTGGAGCAGGAGCTCTGGAATCAAGGTTCTCTTCTCTGTAAGACCCTGCATAAATCATTTCACCTCCTTTGCTTCAGTGTTTCTGTGTGGTTTGTAATAATGGGAGCAGTGAAGCCATGCTCAAGTTGGCACTGCGGAGCTCAGGTTTTTCTCCCCAGGTGTAGTCTTGCGGATGAAGCTCTGGGCTGGGATCTGTTTTTGGTTCAGTGCTGACACAGCTTTCCTCTGCGGCCTTGGGCAAGCTGTTTAATCTGCTTGCTGCTTACAGCTTTGACAGAGGCACTCTTGACAATGCTGTGCTGTGATTTAAACCCTTCCACGCTTCTCTCAGATACAGATTGCCTCTTCATGCTGCCCAGAGCCACAGGGAATGTGCACCCTCATTTCAGCCTCTCTAGCTCACATCCCAACATCTCCACTTAATCCTTTGCAAGGGTGGTTTGTATTGCAATTCCAGACTGTAGACATGCAACCTCTTCTGCTGACTGCTGCAAGAAGAATAATATCTAGCGTAAGGGAGCCAGGGGGGTACATGGGTTGGATAATGCTATCTTCACCAGATCTGGTGGGACTTCAGTCTCCCATCTGCAAAAGTGGGATGAGAATAACATCCCCTTTGTCAGGCTGCTCTCCATATACCACAAGACTTCTGGGAAGCTATAAGACATTTCTCTGTATCTAAATAATAAAACAGATGAAGAAGGTAGATGTTACATATTTATTGAAATATTTCCCTACCCTGTACCTCTTTGAAGAATTCATTTATAACCAGACATTTTGGAAATTGAAGTCTTGTGTTTATGGAATAAGTGGGATAGCTGAGGTTAAATGCCAAGTGACCTCCCTAGGCCATGGGGACATTAATGGCATCCTGCTGCCTGTGAGACAAGCATTCCGGCTACAGAAATGTGTGAAATTAGCAACACCACTTTCTTTTCTTTCTTTCTTTGGATTCCTTCCAAATTCACCTCCGCCTTCTCTCTCTGGATGCAAACCAAAGACAGTAGATGCTACAGTGTGTATCCTCAGGAGCACCTCTGCAGATTAAATGTCTGCAGCTATTGTGCATCCAAAGTCTCTGCTGAAAAATCCTTTCTGTGACAGAGGAAAATTAAAAATCTAAATTCAGAATGGAGCCAAATTACCTACTCTTGCTATGGGAAGTCTGACATATCATTACAAACTGGTTTACTTGTCCGTGTCCAATTTAATGTGCCTGGCTTTTCTTATGAAACAGAAAAAAAAAAAAAAAAAAAAAAAAAAAAAAAGAAAGAAAAACCCAGACAAACAAACCAAAACAGAAGAAAAGAAAAGCAGGTAATGATTTGTTATCTCTGTAGCAGGTGTGAAGTGGACATTGTAACACAAATTGTTGGGGCTTCCACTAAGGGAGACTCAGGTAGGGACTGTGGGATCCAGAGCTTCATATTGGACTAGATAAGGGGTCTGAGCCACTGCCTGGTGTTTCCTCTGGAGTGGTCCCTGGTAGCTGCTTCAGAGGCAAGCACAAGAAACCCTGCAGAAGGCAGATATGGAATAACTGGCCTACAGGGAAGTTTATTCCTCAACTTCATTAATTAGAGGCTTGCTCAAGCCCTGAAGCATAAGGATTTATATCCTGAGACTAAGCAGTGATGAGAATGAGCTGCTGGTTTCTGTCTGGGTTGGGAAGTAGCTTCCTAGGCAAGAAATGTCCCTGAAAATCTGTTCCCTGTCAGAAAGGCTCCTTCTTCTCCCAGCACAGTATGGTCGGGTCTTCTGGAGTGTGCACACTTCTCCAAAGCAGTTCAGCTGTTCTGGAGGGGGAGCCTGGGTCTTGTTTTCAGGTCTCCCACTCTGTGGCTCTGAAGAAGGGGCTATCACAGCTCCCATCTGTGGCTGGCCACTCAGAGATACAGAAAATGGGAATCTGGCGGCTCATCAAGGACTCATTACTTCTGAAATGCCCTATACCACAAGGTGACTGACCATGGCAAAGCTGTTGAGGCGGTTGTCTACAACAAGCAAAGACAATCTGTCCCTGTTCAGCATTCATCATACCATTAAGGGTGAGCTATGCATTGCACATCCCTCATTCCCTATAGTATCCTGGGTCAGAAAACCTTTAAGGAAGGTTTTTTAGTCTTAGATGTGGTATGTAGAGCTGGTCAGAACAAATGCTGATTTTCATCAGAAAACTTGAAGGCAGTATAATGACATGTTGTTGAAGTGCTTAAAAATGAAATACAGCTTTTCAATAATGTGCAGACATTCTAGTCTCACATTTTCAGAACAGGAAGCATTTTTTTATTCCTTCAAAGTAACTTTTCACAAGGACACTCACTGTTATTATGTAGCAGCATTTTAAAATGTGTAAATGTTTTTAAAATGAACTGAAACATTTCTATTTATTGTCATGAAGAGTTTTTATTGACCAAAAATTGACTTTTGTTGTGCCTTATTTTCAAATTATGTCTCCCTGGAAAAATATTTTTTCAGGGTTGGAGAGGGGCTAGCTGCAATTCAAAGCAGAAAAACAACTGTTGCAAACTTGCAATGTGTTTAATGGAAGAGGATATCTGGTTTCCATATAATGCTAATTTAAAGTATTCCTCACTTGACAGGTGGAGCCTGGGATGGAAGCGGGTGGTGAGGGGTGTGGGAAGCATGGAAGAGACAGAGGGGTGTTAAGGATGACCAGCATGATAACAGGGTAATCTTTCCTTTTAGGAAAGAAAATCTTTTAAAAATGGTATTTTAGTTTGTGTTTCATCAAAAAAAGATTTTCCAAAAAAATTGTGGTTGACTTTTTGAAGAACTTTATATATAGCTATATAAATATGTTTAAATCAGTTCCAGGTTTTATCTGTTTAAACTAAATGCAGACCTCTTTAAGAAACTACTTTCTCCTTGCGTTCATAAAACAAGACAGAAGAAAACAAAAGTACAAAACAGAACAAGCAAACAACTTCCTTTCTCCCCTAAAATTACCCTCAAAACACACTCTTTCAGTACAACAAAAAAAACTGCAAAGGCTTTTGTAAATAAACCCCCATCTTTTTCTTGGGAAAACACATATAGACAAAAATACACAAGCTAAACTGATAAACACAATTGACCTGCTGTGATGTTAACTTAGAGCTCATTGATTTCATTTCTGATATGCCACAGGAACATTCATTTGTAGCGAGTGCTAGCTGCGACCTTTTCATTAGTGCTGCAGAGGCTGGATTGCAGCTTTGGACTGGTCAATGCAGATGGGCATAGGCTGGCCTGGGGTCTTCTGCTCTTGCTTCCCTCTGGCCAGCTGTGAGCTAATTAGCTAATGGCAATGGGCTGTTATCATGAAAGGCAGGACATGTTAGCCCAGGTAGGATTCTGGAATAAGTATGAGGCTTCTGAGCTCAAGATCTATGTTGTGACAGGATATTGAAAAAAGGAAAAAGGTAATCTGAGTTAATCTTGGTTATTTACTCTAAGCAGGCACTTGTAAGACCATTTTCAAGATTGCATCCAAGCATCTTCCAGTAATGAATTATGCATTTCAATAAGTGACCAGCTCTCTCCTCCATGATTGTTAATTTGGGATCTGGGTCACAAAATTGAGTGCGAACCATTGGGAGTCACTAACTGTGACAAAGTCAGCCCTGTTGGGGCATTTCTTCATTCAAAAGCCAGGCGATGAATGGGTTGAGGCAGATGCTGCTCTCACTGAAATGAGCAATTCATCCCACACAGGGTTTCATAGACATGATGAGTCCATACCTCCTACATCTCAGCACTGGGAGGCAGTTGGATCTAAGAATGGGTTCAGCCCATTTTTTTTTTTTTTCAGATAAAATTGTCTAACTGCAAAATGGCACATATGAATTTAGGTTGGCCTTTAAAGTTTTCCGGAGTGGGGTGGCTGCATGCTTGCTCCCTGTCCTCTCTCTAATTTTGTTAATAAGGAGCCTGCCTGCACCACACCATTCATAACTGCCTGGGAGAGCTGTGACAAGTAAATTTCAATCTCTCAGCAGAGCTGATATTCTTAGAGCTGCAGGAGCAGTCATCATGAAGGGGAAAGCTGTGAACGCCAATAAATTATTGAAGAAAGCAGGAGAAATATTTCCTTCTGTTGACACATTGGCATTCACCTTTGGGAATGTAATCATGGGAAAGGTAGGCAATCTTTTGTCATAGGGACCTTTTGCTCGGAGAATTCAGTCCTTTTAAAACCTTAGTAGGGAGCCTGCAAGCTCTCAACATGGAAGGAATATTCAGGCTATAGGACACCTTCAGACATGCACGCTGCTCAGAAATGACAGTGAAACTGAATCAACTCTGCTGCACATTAAAACATGCTCGATGATACAACAGGAGGTTTGCGGGGTAGGTGGTAAACCCCTCCAGCTCCCTGACCCCTGGGACAGGATCTGCTCAGGAGTGGGATTGTTTTCTATGAATAAAACAAGGCAGCCTTAAAAAAAAGTCAGAGTATGAACATGGCAGAATGTAAAACTTGGATAAGAGCAGGAGGTGGAAGCCAACAGAGACCTGTTAGTCTAAGGCAGAGAATGAGCAAGGGCATGCCTGCCAGGAAGGACATTCCCTCTTGGGCTGTGCCTCCGGGGAATGTCTAGGGGCAGGACTGGAGAGCTGGGATTGTGCAGGGGTTGTTTCTTCTCACCTGAAACTCTGGCTTTCCCTCCTTCTGCCGCCATAGACAAAAATTAAGCTGCTCAGGCCTGGAAACAAGGAGGATTTGTTCCTCTGAATTTTGAATTCTGCTTGGAAAGCCATCAAATTAGCACTGATGTTTTATTCCAACATCAGAAACGGCAGGGAAAAATACCCAGGAGCTCCCTGGATTTAAATCCACAAAATCAGCTCCAGTTTTGTTTAGACAAGATGAGTGAATAACCCCCCTCCTCAGCATCATATTTGGCTCAAATCACCAATTTACAAAAATCTAAACCTGCCCCTCTGGCAAATTAAGGGATTACGTCAATCACTCAAGTCCAGTGTACCTGACAACAGCACGCAGCAACAGGGCAAAAGGTTTGATGCTCTGCTGGAATGTGATAAGGAGAAAATGCCAAATGACACATAGGCAAAGTTATTACCAGCGAGATGAAGACAAACTGGAGGGAGTTCAGAGAAGTGCAACAAAAATGATTAGAGAGCTGGAGGGGTTGATTTACAAGGAAAGTTTTACAAGAACAACCGTCAATATGCACAGCAGGGCTGAGCAACATCTGAGGGGGGAGAGAGAACCCGTTGCAAACGTCTGAGCAGTGCAAACACCCAGGGAGGAACAAAATTACCCAAGGGGGAAATAACTAAGATAATGGGTTGAAATTAAGAGAAGGAGGATAAACATGAAAATAACTTCTCAGTGGAAAGACTGTGGCATAATCTAATATGGGAAGACGTAGAAGTCAGAACCAAACAAGCTATAAATTCCTTCCCAGAGATCCTGCAGATACAAATGTCAGCCACAATTAACTTTAGAAATTGAATATTTCTAAGTAACAGGTAACAGAGCTTCCAGAAGAAGCCAGGTGCGAGAAACCATTTAAAAGGGATGGTTTCCAGATAATTCAGTGTTAACTTCCTTGCTGTTTGAAGCCACATTGGGGAGGAGGTGGAGAAGGCTCTTACTTTCAGTTTGGTGGGTGAAGTGAGCACACTGGAAGCCCCCAAAAGTGCAGTTTTGGCAATCTGGTCACTAGCATACTCCTCAATGAATAGTTTTCCAGTTGAGATAGTTGGTTTAAATCTGCCTCAGGTCTGGAGTGACTGGAAATCAACAGCAGATAATGGCTGCTTGGTAGAAGATGTGACATGAGTTAATGCACTCAGTTGAATTTCTACTGGATATTGCACATGTGCTCACATTAGAAATGCTTTGAACAGCGTGATCAGCATTAAATTAACATCTACACTGACAATCTTGCCAAAGAAATCCAGAAGGGGAGGGACGTTAATAATGAACTCCACGTTCACCTTTGGAGTGAAGTCATTAGCAAGATGAACTTTACCTGATGGGCTCTGAACCTCGTTTCCACCACTGCATCGCCTAGCTCCTGGATGGGATGTCAGTTTTCAGAGCAAATAATTTAGCATATATCCTCAGCATACTATAAATAGCTGCAATTAAATAAAAGTTACATTACAGAAAGTTTATTGTTAGATGCTATTATTTTTTAAGTAACTTTTTTAAAGCCGTTTCTTGACAGGGAAGGCACAAGTGGTTTGTTGCCTGTGACCTACTGTGTCTGGTGGTAGAGACGGTAGTAATAGCTGCAATGAGTAAGGAAGCAGCATGGGAATCTCCTACAGGGTAGTATTTGAAGGTCTGGCTGAGCAAAGCCACTTAGGCCATTTCTAGTTTATTGTTGTTACACTTTGGTGTGGCTTTCCAGTAATTTATAGGGGTGTTTGTTGAGTTCATGATCTCTTGAGACCTGCATCCAATAAAATAGTGATGTACTTTCTGTTGACTGAAGGCAGAAGCATATATCATTGCATGCAGTGGGTCTGATATCATTTTATGCTGGATGGGGAAAAAGGCTGTAAGGCTCTAGCTTAGTCAAAAGAAGATGAAAAGTAAAGATGTCGATAAAGGACATTGCATTGTGAAGGGCACCGTTTTGTTTCTAGTTTCCTCAGCTTGACACATTAAGTTAACAGGCAAAGAATTTTGTATGTTAATCCTATCCTTTACTAGAAGATCCGATATTAGTTTATGATCTCTTTCTGAGCTTGATATAAAGCCACAGAAGTTAATGAGCAGCTATTAGATTTATCATTATTTATACATACATATATATTCTATAAATTTTCATCTGTATTTTAACATTTCCAAGATGTAGAGTACTAATCCTTTATGCCCTTGCAGTGTTAACAACAATATCCTTTAAAATTTAATTAATATTTTAAAAAATTGCCTCTTCCTCTACCATTAGCCTCTTCCCCTCTATCAAACAATAACTGATGGATCAGACTTGGTTGATTAGCTGTACAGAAGAGGAAAAATCACCAAAGGAGCGAGGTTTATTCTTAAAATAACTTGTTTCTTTCCACCTACAGACTAGTCCAGGCATACAATGGTCAGGCAGCATGCAGAACAATCCTACCATGTAGGAAAAAACCCAAAAAGAGTATCTGTTCCTGGAGTGACTGTGTGCCTCTGTGTAAAATAAACATAAAAATCTCCTCCTTGCAAAAGACAAAGCTAGCAGTGCTTTTGCTGGTTTTGTCAGAAATCTAAGCTCATTCACTCATCAAGAAGAAGGACCTGGGAGCTTCTCTGATATGATATCACCTAGTAGCACAGCCCACAACAGTGATTTAAAGACAATCTTCAGATGTAGACACTACTGGATCCCAGCTAACGACAACCGAACTAATGACTCCACAGCCACCTACAACAGAGGCTGGGACAGAAGTGATGTGGCTCTGCACATCCATGCGAAATAGCAGGTGATTTCAGTGGAGCAACTATTTCTGTTGGCCAAATATTTCCATTAACTTTCCATTGCCCTGGGACAGAGTGACGTGGAGGCATCACACTTTCACACCGGCACAGCCACCTCCATGGCATCAGCAGAAGGTGACACCAGTAAGGTCACAGACCATTCCCAGCCTGTCTGGCTTCACCAGCGATCGCAGGTGAGTGGGTCTGGCTACAGGCCATTTGGAGGGAGAAGAAATGAGCGGAAAGTTTTGTTTTGTTTATTAAATTCATCTTGGGATTTCCCTGTGACTGCTACCAGTGGAAAGTGTTAGCATATGAATTATTTAACATAAACTCAGGGACTGTAGTAAGTCTTCTGACTGTCTGACTTCTGTGGAGATTTCTTTAGCTGACAGTTTATATTCCTCTGTGACAGATGCATTTTCCGATCCTAGATTGTACCTTGTGCTGGCCCAAAAAAGGCAGCTTCAGCGTAAAAGCAGGGAGACATTAACAGAAAAGAGCTCTTGTGTAGACAAATAAGTTAGGATTTAAAGCTCATAATTTCTATTGTTAAATCAGTTTTAAGAAAGAAATAGATCATAATTCAAATTAAAGGTCATCTTCAATCTGTCTCCATCTCCCTGCTTTCTTGTTACTCCCTTTGTTCAGGAAAGGAACAAAACCCATATCATTACTCAGGTGTAAAGCCTTAAAGGGAGTACAGGCTATTACAGATTCTCCAACTGTATTTTGCATCTCCATCTGAAATCAGGAAGCCTTTCTAATACCAACTGCAAACACACCTAAGTGCAAATAAATGTTGCCTTGAAGAACTTATAAGGTAAATGGACAAGAGGTAGAAGAAAGGAAGCCGTTGCTGAGATGGGGAACTGAGGCGCAACAAGGTTAAGTGGCTTTCTGGAGGTCGCTCGGGAAGTCTAACATCGAGCTGGGAAGAGAACCGAGCTCTTCTGAGTCATCATCCCCTGACAAGCCCATCCTTCTTCTTTTCCTACTAAATGGAACAATCCTGCATTGGTTGTGGTATAACGGTCTACATGACCGGGTAGGTCTTTTCCATTTCCAATGTCTATGATGAGAGTAATTCTGCTTAATGGGGATGCAGTCAGCTGGTGCCAATGGTTAAGTGTTGCTTAACCAGGTGTTAAATAGGTATGAAATTCCAAGCTCTGGGCTTTGAATGCAGAAGTTGCCAAATGAAAATGAAAATAAAATAAAATAAATAGCAAAGGGGAAAAAAAAAAAAGAGAGAGAAGAAAAAGGAAATGCCCTAGAGTATCAGATCCATCAGTGTGGTATTTTCCTTCAATTCCCATATTTCCAAGGGGGTTTAAATAGCATGTTTACTTAATAAGGTTAACAGACTATACAATACCCAGCTCCATTTAAGTAGATTCCTCCCCCTTTTTCTTTTCAAAAAATATGCTCGATAGCTTTTTTTTAATCATCTGTCACTTTCTCTTGCAATGTCACCTTTAACTCGCTATTGAAACTCGCTGTTCTGGCGAAGTCTCTCTGCTTTCCATTTGATGTGTTTGTTTAATATCTGGTAACAAAACTAGTAATTGTATGCAGGCATCAGGCAAGTAAAAGACTCCACCTATTTACCTTAAGTTATCATTCTTAATGCTTTGTTTAGCCATCTTAGATGTTTCTAAAGAAAGTATATCTTGTGCCTTTGCACATGTTACTTTCATAAAGGATGCATTTTCATGTGATATATAGTATTAGTTCGTACTTATCTATGTTCAAGATGTCCATTCATCCTCACTGATTTTTCTTTTTAGTGGGGCAATCTCACAAACTCCTTTTCTTTCTGCTGGGGAATCTCACACCCGTCCGTTTCTCACATTTCTTCCCTTCAGTGCTTTAAAGTTTGACGCATCTGAAATCCATAAATTATTTCACAGCCATCAGTGTTTCTTCCCAGGTTAAATTATTTAATGGCATTGTTTTATTGAAAGGTTCAGATTAGCTACTGACACTTATTGACAGGAAGAAACACATCCTTCCACTGGGATAAAACATATTTTTTATTAAAGAAAGGAGTGATGCAGGATTGGGTTCCTGTCTTCTTCTCACATGAGAAAGAGGAAATAAAGACATTTGGCCCTTTAAATGACAGCGTGCCATGGTGACATTTAGCATTATCCTTTATTCTCTCCCTCTCTTTCTTTCTGTCTCTGAGTCCTTTATTTTAACATATTCATTTCACTTCTTACATCCTCCACGTTCTAGCCTTAATCCCAAATAGTAGTTGCCCCATGGGCGGTGCAAGATTAAGGGATCTCAGCCGAAGAATGAAATTCTAAGCTTTGATTTTTGTGACTTTCATCATGTGGCTGGAGCTGACTCCCCAGGATCTGCAAAGCCCAGCAGCCCTGGCACTCACCCATCCTGAGCCAAACCCACACTGGAGGGGTTTCATTCTGCTGGGTGGATCGGGACCCAGACGCATGAGTGGTGCCGTGAGTCTGACTTGTATTCTGCTTTTCCTTGACAAGCAGCAGTTTGATCTCAGGTTGCTCCAGGAATTTACTCCTGGTAAGTGCATAAAAGAAACAAAACAAAACACAAAAATCCCCCCACAAGCTCAAGCAAACGAAAAATAAAGCACACACATGCACACACACTCGTGTATATATATATGTATGCACCTGTATATGTATAGATACACACACAAGCACACATATACCTAAACATAGGCATATAATTGTAGCAAACAGCACTTTTCTTCCTTGATTTCAGCAGACCCATTCTAGCTTCACTGTGCAAAATTTGGAACTTAACTACAATGCTACAGAAAACAGCAAAGGTCTTCCTCATAAGGGTATTATGAATTCAGTTTTCTTGTTCCTTCTTTCAGAAATTGCCTTGAAAGGACTGACTGAGTTCAGGGATTCACCCCAAAGTGCCTCCAGAAGCACTGGGGCTGATCCCCAGGGGATGTAAATCAGCATAAACCCATGGATTGGAGTGGTGATGCTCTGCTGTGTACCAGCTGAGGCTCTTGGCGAGCCCTGACAGTGGCGGTTGCATGTCCTCATCAAGAGGGGTGTGCTGGGGTGGAGGAAGCCTTTTCGGGTGATTCAGGTCTGTGCAAAGGGGAGGAGAGTGAGTGGTCTCTGTGGGGCAGGGGAGAGCGGTGGTGGAAGAGCTGGTGGTGTCTGGCCCGAGCAATGCTTTGAGATCCCATCCTCAGTCCATGGGACCTGGTCTGGTTTATGCTGTTATTAGGTGGACAGGAGGAGGACAGGTACAATCCCCTACCCTTGTCCTTTGCAGCAGTATCTGCTGCACCTGAGACACTTTAATTTTGTTGCCTTCTGCTTGTATGGTTTATGTCTGCCCAAATAATTCAAATCTATGTGAAGCTGGCAGTACAAATAGCAGTAAAGTTCATGGTGGTTTTGCAGCAAGTGTGTTGCTGCAAAATGCCTCTTGCACAGACCTTTGATATTGCAATCGCCCCCTTGCCAAAGCACAGGAAAGAAAATATAGAAATGCATTATTGACAGCCCTTTTGATTCAAGAAGCCATGAAAAAAAAAAGCCTGAAAATTTTCTACACAATTTTTGTCCCTTCTCTTGCCCCAAGAAACATTTTGGTTAGTGAAAGAATCTTTTAAGCAGACACTTCAATAATATTTTTATTACACAGAAAATTTTTTCCTCTGCAAAAATTTGTGCAAGAATCTGGGAAATAGTTCAATTTGAGCAGCTATAAGATTTTTTGTCCCCCAGTTTGTTTTTTTAAATTAAAAAAAAGAAAAGAAGAAAAAAAGAAGAGCTTTCTGGTCTTGCAGCTTCTGGAAGATGGGGTCCAGTTTTTCCTCTGTCAGAAAAATATAGGGGCTTGATGTTGTGTGCCCCATTCATGTGAGAGTGCTCTGGCTATGGAGCTACTGCTAACCCACATGCTGGGTATAGCCAGTGCCAGACCCATTTTCTCTTCCTATGAGTTTGGGGAGAAATTCTACACTTAACACCGCCCCCCCCTTCCCAGTATATTTTCATGAAAAAACAAAATAACAAAACATGTTTGTCTGAAATGTTCCTGGCCATGGGGTAGGAAGAAGAGGGGTCCCTGGGTGATGGCCCAGCCCTACAAGGAGCCAAGATCCCTCCTCACCTTCCAAGAGCAGAGGATGCAGCCACAGCTGAGCAAGGTGCCTGGGGTGCATGATACCCTGCAGGATGTGTCCCCGAGAAGAAAACCAGGGAAATGAAAGAAGTAGAAAATGATGCTAAAGCTGCTGTCTCATTCCCCACTGATTATGTCTGTTCTCTCTCTGATCTGAAAGGAAAACATCTATATTTCTGTAGGACAGCTTAATGCATCCGTGATCGGATAATGTGCGTTACAGCCTTCTTTGCTATTCTCAGAAGAGTGCTCTAATGCCCTGCTTATACATAGGACACACACATCTGTGAGGAAAAATACTGTGTCCTTCGGTTTCATCTTGGGTTTGTTCAGAAAGTAACTCCACGCTTGCAGCCTGCCTTAGAGGAGTGAGAATGGGAAAAAGCAGCAGAGTCCACATCTCCCTGACTTTTAGGTTAAAAATGATATTAATACGGCAAAGCTTCTTTCAGGACTTCATCATTTCCACCAGCGGAAACAAGACGAAGGCCCCAATCACATATGTGCTCAGACATGCAGAAGCAAACACCAAAATGAATTAACTAGAATAGCTCTATTAATTTATGCCTTGGCAGTAATGACCTTAAGACACAGAAGAATTATATATTAATTTGTTTCTAGTGTATAACACTGCTAAGTTAACACATTTAGGAGAATACACTTCTCTCGCCTCCTGCTGCGGAGGTAAATGAGGCAGTGTCTGCTGGTGACAAATCAGACCAGCTTTCCACTAGATGGCAGCTGGTGCTTGCACAACCTCCAGGCATATTTTGGTGCAGCAAATCCTTTTTCGGTGCTAATCATCTCACAAGCTGGAAAATGGGCCATTTCTCCCCTCCCTCTCCCCCTCTTTGTTGCTCACTTATTGGGGAGGAATGGGAGAGAAAAAGGGAGGGGGGGGGGGAATCATTTGACCAGTGCGGTTTTGTATCAGTCCTCCATCTGCTGCAGAGCTGGCCTGCTTTTTTTTAAGCTGGTGTTGGCGCGGTGCAGGCAATGGGAGAGATAAGAGTGTATGTGTGTTTGTGGGTGGATGTGGGCAGCGGGACAGAGCGTCTGGTGTTGAGAAGTTTTTCTGGAGGGGTTTGCAGCAGGGATGGGTGACGGGCTCAGGTCCTCAGGGAGGAAGGGTTTGTGGCCAGGTGAAGGGATGGGGTGGGCGAGGGATGGACATGGGTTGAGATAGGGAGGACCACTCCTGCCTGATGCCCTGGCATCTGCATCAGCCTGGTGGAGTTGAGTGTCCTAAAGGCTGAGATCACACAGCAGGGGACATGCATAAAGATGCTGTCCCCATGCTTTGTCCTACTTCTGCCCAGGGAATGAAGGGGAAGAGAAGGATCGAGATTGGTACAGATAACTTACTGCTTTCCAACAGGCCAGTATAAAGCATCTTAAACTCACTTTTCCCCTTCTGCCTAGGCTGCCTTCCCACTCCTAAATAATAATAATTTCTGCAGAAGTTTCCACTCGAGCCTCTGCAGATTTTTAATAATATCTAAGCAGCCTTGTGAGCAATCTCCACCTTGCACAGAGGGAAACTGAGGCATAAGTCAGCACCTTGCGCAGAGATGACATACATACAAAATTCTTGTGGCAGAAACAGGGCATACCCATGCTTTCCTGTTTTTCTCACTGCTGTACGAAGGGCATCACAGCAGACTGAGGCAGGGAGGTCTATAGTACTGCAGCCTGGGAAGGGGGACAACAGGACAAGACCGTGAGGCTCCCTTGAAGTAAAAGCTTGTGTTTGGAGGAGATATGCAAAAGTGTCATTGGTTTGGAGCATTTTTTTTCTGTGTTATGAGAGATCAGGAAGGTTAATTTTCCCTCCTCCGACAAGCAGGTTGCAATCAGCAGGTTTTGTTCTGAGCGGTGTCGTCTCCAGCCTCCTCTCCCCCCATCCCTCCCCCAGCCATGCTGAAGTTTTTCCCTCTCTCTCCAGATCTGTTGCTGCTGCATTGCCAATACCAGCCCTTTATCTCCTGTCCTATGCATCACCTTCTGCAGCATTTTTTCGGTTAACAAATTGTTACAGTTTTACTGGCCTTACCTCCTTCTCCTCCTTCAAAAAAAAAATAAACACCAAATTCCAACAACAGCATCTCTGCAGCTTCGGGGTGGCTCCAGTTCTTTGGCTGCTTCTGAAAAGTTTGATGCATCAAGCAGGAGATGCTGTGACATGCTGAATTTCCTCTGACTAATTTTGCCTTTACTTTCTCAATTCTTCCCTCATCTCCTGTCATTTGTAGTCGAGTGCCTTCCACTCAGTCCCAAGACGGCTGATTTCCCCCTTGGGGCATTGCCAGCTGCCATATATGAGTTTCACCTATAGAGATTGAATGAAAACATATACCGTGCTGGAGTGTTAACTTGTAATGCAGCTATCAGCAGAAGTACATATCACTCTGGGTGGCATTAGTCAATTATGACAGAAAGCCCATTGGCGACACAAGTCAATTGATAATAAAGCATAATCTCTCTTTCCCCTGTCACATATTTACCAGCCATGAACTACTGTAGCATATTTCCTATTCACAGATGAATGCTCCAGCCGTTCAGATGGGTATTTTTCAGAGCTGAATGCAATATAGAGGGTTAATGGCTCCAGTGCAGTGGTCTGAGGATAAAGCCACTGCAGGTGCACAGCTAAACAGGGAGTTAATTGGGTAGCAGGTGAACATAAACAGAGAGCACAGAGGGTGTGGAAAAGGCTTTAGTGAGGAGGAAGGACCGGTGGGAATGCTGAGCCGTAGAGCCCCAAAATAAAGACGTATTGAACTTTCCTTCCCCGTGCCGCAGTCTTTTGTTGCACTCAGTCTCTGCTCTTTGTATATTGTTTGACTCTCCAAAATGCTGCTGCTTTTGTTGTCGGGGCTCCCAGCCTGGGATACAGGCAGGAAGCACCTTAGCAGCTGCTGCTGGAGGACAGGGCTCGCAGGGCTTATCAGCGGACAATGCATCTCACACCACGGGGACGGGGTGTGCGGAGGGAAGGAAGGGTCCCCACCACATCGGAGATGGGCTGTTTTGGGGAGGCAGAGTCTGAGACCACTCCACTCTGTGCAGGGTATAAGTCTGGAGGCTGGGAGCTGGAGAGGGGAAAAAAGAGGCAGAATCAGGCGGATGGAAATAGCCACGAGACAGGCATGGATGCGAGCAGCCAGGCACAGAGAGGTGGGCAGGCAATGCAAAGAACAGGGAAGGGGAGCTGATAGAAACCACTTCCAGCAGGCACAAGGGCCCCGAAAGAGCCAAACTAAAGCAAAACACATAGGCAGGAGTACAGACAGTACAGCCTTAGAGGATCAACGAGCTGAATAGGGTCTCAATCATATCTGGTGAGGTGGGTGCTCTCCCTGAGCAAGCTCAGAGCGGGGATGTCACCGCCGACCAGCTCTGGGTTGTCCATCACAAGCCATGGCCAAAGCGAGCCATTGCAGAGGTGGCTCACCGTCTTCTTGATCCCATACCCACCAGCTCCACACCTTTGGGGAATGATGGGGTCTCGCCATCATCAGGGGTCAGGGGCATCAGGCTGTCCCCTCATGCCTGCTGTAGGGCAGCAGTGTCTCCTGGAAAGGGCCAGCAGGCTCCTGGACCCCCATCTCCCTCATCTGAGCAAACCTCCACAGGCGACCTCAAAGGCCATCCCCACCCCCGCATCTGTGCTGAGCTTTCCATGTGTCCAGGGCTTTGCTGCTAAATCCTGATTTCCCAAAGTTTACAGAAAGGAGCAGCATGAGCAGGCACTGCCAGGAAGCAGGATTCTGGGGGATGGCTACCACATTGTCATTTAAAGCTAGTTGAAATAAAGTATTCCTGATTCAGTTTTGTTTCCTGTGTCCTTAAATCAACTGTTCCAGACAGTTTTTTTAATTTTTTAATCTGACAAAGGGACCAGGCAGGATTTTTTATTTTTATTTTTTAAAGTCATACCTGGATCCTTTTAATTAATCTTGGCTTTTGCAAGACCACATCAGGCTGCGGTCTTTCATGCTGCACTCCTTCAGAGCCACCCAGCTGATGGTGGGATGCTGGGGAAGCTATGTCCTCGTCCTGCCCCACACTGCGCCATTGCTATCACAACACACTCCTCCCACCCCACCAGTCCCTTCCCCTCTCCATCAGAGGTCCAGGGACCTCGCATGCAAGGAGACCTTCATCCCTGCGTGGGATGGAGTGGAGCAAGGAGTGCTTCCAGGGACAGCCATTGGAGCTGGGTCCTCCCAGCTCTGGAGGCGAGGCAGCAGCAGGCCACCTTCATGCTTCAGTTCCCCCTCACAGCCTGTGCTTTATCTGGATATTGATAATCCAAATGGCTCTCCTAATCAGCCGGTAATGGATTCCACGGGGAACACCTTATTTATCTACCACCTCTTCCGACTTCAGTCCTCTGTCTCCTTGCAATCTCTCAGCCAGGCCACCGTGCTGGGCATGTGCCTCTCATTTTTCAGAGGAGTGCAATGCTCCTCTGCCACTGACTCCTTTGCAGCAGTCCGTCCTCTCCCAGGTACTCAAAGGCAGATGAGGTGGTTTAAGCTGGACAAGATGGGGGATTTGGTTCTGTTCTCACCTAATGGGGCTGTATGAAGAAGAACAAACACATCTGTTCTTCACTCTCCTTCCTGGCCACGCACTCCAGACACACTGTGCTATGGCCGCCTCTGTGAGTGATGAGAAAGCACAAGCCTCTTTCTCTGCCTTCATGTCTGTGTGTGCCTACAAATATGCGGACATGTGTGTGCTCCTATCAGCTTGTTTTTCTAAAATTAGGCAAACTGATATTTTTTCCCTCCTGCAGCCTATCAGAGGACTGAGTCACTCCACATTCCTGCATCTCCACGGTATGACAAAGACCTGTGCACCCAAAGATTTGTGCAGTGACCACGTTAGGTCTTGAAGCAGTGCATTTATATGGCTTTTGAGACCCGAAAAACCTCAGTCAGCCTCTCTACCGACTCTCCTGTGACATAGAAATGATCACTTTCATTTTTCTTTCTGTGGTTTCTAGATACTGTTGGAGAAAAAGGGAGCTTGGCCACTGATTTCAGTAGAAGCAGACTTTTGCCCTACAGGCAGCAGACAATGTCTGGTGTTTGCCTATCCAAAGGCCAGGTGCAAAAGCAATTCCTGCTCTGGGAGGTGGGTTATGACTGCTCTCCTAAAATACATAGGTTGGTCTGTAGCCCCGTAAGTTAAGCTAATGGCTACTGACACTGAATGCCAGCATGGCAAAGGGAGATAAAAGGTGATTAACAACTCCTCTTTTGTTTCTTCTTTTCTTTGATTTTTTTCCCTGCAGTCAAACCCTGCATACCAGCAAAAAAGAGTCAATGTGGCACAAGAACAGCCCATTACCTTACTGCCTCTAAAAAGTGCTTTTGTCCTGGAAAGTATTTTCTCTATGAGCACTGAGGAGTGCTCATAGAACTGAGGAGTGCTCATAGAAATCACCTTGTCACACCCAGGAGAACTTGACCACCTAATCCTGTTTTACAGCTGAGGAAACTGAGGCATAGACAAGTAAAACACGTTAGCCTCCATCACACACCTGGGATCAGCAGGACTTGTTTTTTCTTACCTTGGAAACAGAGACTGATTTACCTGGAACAGATGGAGTTATGTGACTGTAAAATTGCTGTGAATGAGGACGAGTTTGGGCTCCAGGAGTCCTGCCTCCCAAATCCCTGTACTAAATAACACATTGTCATAAAAAGCTGACTTTAAAAATAGCTTGCGCAACTTTTTGCACGGAGAAGCCAGCAATTTACACAGTTGAGCAAATCATAGAAAACTCTAAATGTGGACTAGGAAAATATTTACACTTCCAAGGCCTGAGTGTAAATTGGAGAAGTATATCCCATTAATGGGAGTTTACGCACATTGATACATTTCATTTTTCCTTACAATGCTGAAAATGAAACACTAAAACACAAATGTACCAGCCACTGATCACTGATGCTGCTTCCGCACCAGCTAGCCAGATGACATAGCAGTTGTAATATTGAAATATATTTCATGCATTGCCTTGACACAAGGAAGGACAGAAGGTGGTGGGAGTGGTTCTTAGCCCTCTTCTGTCATTTTACCCTGCTCTCTATGGTGGAGTTGCTCTAGATTCCTATCCATGTAAAGGAAGCCATAGCTGGGCTTCCAGATCCTCCACTTATGCAAATCCACTGGTTTCATTTACACCAGATGGGAATCTCTTCTAATGCTCTTAAAAGTCAAGTGTGAAGTAGAGGAAGAAGACGACAAATGCCACCACTCAGCTGAATCTTGCTGTTGGTTATTCCTACAGCCCCAAAGACAGCCCATGTCTCTCCATATACCACAGGAGTCACAGTTCACCCTCACTGGGCAATGGCCACCAATATCCCTGACAGAAGGCTCAAGTCCAAAGTTAAGCATGTGCTGGGGAAAATCAGCAGTCCTCATCAGAAGACGAGCAGGTGGCGTAAAAGCTGATGTTTAAGTTGGATTTGGAGTCTGCCTAACAGCAGCTCTGTTTTGGGTTTCTTCTCATATTTCCAGTTTCTATTTTCTTTTTTCCTGGTTTATATTTTCTACATATATATATATATGCACATATATAATCTTCCTGTAGCTACTATAGCTTCATAATATATGCCTATATACATATAGTAGCTTCCTGTAGCTACTGAAGGAAAGTCTGGAGAGTTGCCCTAATTTATACTAATCTCTTATCCCCTTTGAAATGGATGCAGCTGACTCTTGTAGCAGTATTTTGGTTGCTTTTGGTGTGCAGCTGTTTACAGAGTACAGTCGTTTTTAGAGACAGGCTTGTTAGCTTAGATTTTGTTGAGATCATTCTCTTGGTAACATTCATTTTGTGAAATCACCTCTACAGTCACTGATCATGCAAGATGATAGTTAATGCTGAACTAAGGATATGGAAAGCTACCTGGATGTGCTTCCTTCTCCGTGCTAACTTTAGACTAAATAGTCCCTAAACTACGACACTTCTACCAAAATGCTGGAGAACTTCACAGAGAAGAGCAGCCCGTGCATAGGGGAGTTGCCTGGGGGCAGGCATATGGTGCCCTAAGATGTTGGGGTGACCTCCTCATTTATCAACATAGGGTTGGAGACTTAAGAAATGAGATGTCTCAAGAGGGGATTGGAAGTTGGGGAAGGCTGTAGCTTATATTGGGGTTGAAACAGGGAGAGGGAGGAGGTAAGAAAACCCATGAAAGAAGGGGACCTGAGTGGCAGTGAGCTGGCAGTGAGGTGAAAGTGACAGGTGACAATAGGAGCAGAGCCAGTTCATTAAGACAGTCCTTAAAACGTTATGCTCTCTGAAAACTCCATGAGACAGGTTGGGGAATGATTGACACCAATCAAATCCTCACCTTTCATAACAGAAGCTGTCTAGTATGGCCAAAGCGTTAAATCCCCAGCAATATCCCTGACCATGGTGTCACAGCAGTCAGAAGCAGGATCAAACTGAAGGGTTCAGACAGATCCTGTAAGTTTGATTTAAAACATTGGGAATTCATCACAGTTTGCTCACTAGCTCAGTTTTCTAGGTGAAGCAGGATTTAAGGCGTGATCAATACTTTTGCAGAAGACCTTACAGCTGAGGGTGGGAAGAGGTAATAGGGCTGGAGTAACAACTAGACCCAACGATAAAGAAGCTGCCCTTCTGCCTTAGAGTGGAAAGCGGGGCTTTTTAGGCCTTGCCCTTCACTCTAATCTTGTCCCGTGTCTATTTGGGCCCTTTAATTGATCATTCCGGGAGAGAGGTGAAAGCGTCGATACAATTAGATAGCTGCTGTTGGTTATATGTACACGTCATCTAGAAAATGATATGTGACAGGAGTCAGGAGAAGGAGGATAAAAAGAATAAAATGAATAAAAATGATTGCTTTTGCATTTAGAGGATGTCTTTTTGAGCCCAGAAAATTGCTAGGTCTCCTGTAATTGAACTGCAAGAATAAACTCTAAGGGTACCTCTTTCTTTCAGGGGCTTGTGTTGAAATGCAACATCTCCTGAACATTTCTGTTCAGACTGGTTGCTGTTATTGTTGTTGGCAGCTTGTGAGAGACAAACAGTTCTTTTTTTTTTCTCTTCTTTCTCCTAACAATTTTTAACCTAGCTGTTGTTAAAGATTCATCATACTTATAAACACCCAATGCTGACTTCTCATTACTCACTACCTAAAACACTGCAGAATCCTCTTAACAGTTATTTATTATGCTCATCTTGTAGATTGCTTTCTGGGACATAGTGAGGTTGTGGCAAAGATTTCAACTCAGGCTTTACGCCCATGCAGGAGAGTCAGAACTGCCTTAGTCCTTAACTCCAGCCCTGCTGGCTGTGGATGTGGTAGCAGAGGAGTGAAAAGGGCTGCATGCTCACTTGCACCTGTCCAGGAATGGGTGAGCATGGAGAGGTGAGGAGTGGGGAGACCTGAGTCAGTGAGGTCTTATGAGGTATATGGTAGGGAATATAGAATAAGCCCTGACTCACATGCCTCGCTTTGTGGAGGTAGGTAAAGGTTACATTTAATAAAACATAAAAGTTAAGAAAAAGAAAGAAATATTAAATTAAATTCTTGCTAGGATCAGTGTAAATTTGATGAAGGTTAAAAATCAGGAAGGGTTAAAATTCTGTATCTGCTCTGGAGCAATGCCTGAGCCAGATGCTGCTGGCCAGCTGTGTTGCACTAAGCAAAGTGCTTCCCTTCTCATCCCTCACTTCCTTCTGTAAGTGAATTGCAATACCTATTCTTAACATGCTTTGAGATCATGGTGTGAAATATGTTATATAACGGCTCAGTATAATTACCTGAGTTTGAATGTGCTTGCATAGTGTCCAGAATATCTTTTCAGCTGTAGAGGAGATACTCCTATGTCACTCCAAGGCATGTGGGTGAGCAGTATAGGCAGGAAGATTTTTCCAGACCTTGCTGGACAGCTATTGTGCAGGGAGGCAAAGGCTGTCAGCACTCTTCATAGACACTAAATGAAACAAAAAATATTTAGATGAAAAACCGTTTAATACACTAAACAGATTGCCTAGAGGAGGATGTTCTTCTTCATCATTTAATCACATGCAGACCTAAGCCAGAAGTTTGTTTGAATTTGACATATGAGGCTGAAGGCTAGTGGAGCTCTGAGGCACTCACAAGCTCTTACCATGGTCTCTGGAAAGGATCACCGATGTACTCAGCTGTCAAAAAACATCGCTGTTGTTTCAGACCTGTTGCCCACAAATTCCACTTAGGCTTTCCATTACCTGGTGGAAGACAATAAAAGCCTCTTACTAAGACAGCCGCAATTGCTAGAGAATCTTCTTTTCAAAAGCACAACCTGGAAGTTTAGCCTTTGGGAAATTCATTTTATATTGAGATGTAATTTGCGAAGTTTTTAAAGAGCAACCTTGGATTTTCATGTTTAAGAGGACTTGAAGGAAAGCAACAAAGAAGAAATCACAAAGAGGAAACTTTTCTCCCCCAAATATATTTCTTGACATGTTTTTGAATGCCATAAGAAATCTGTGGCTGCCTGAAAACTAGTGTTTGTCAATATGTAGTCTTCCTTTGCTCCTTGAAAATATGAGCAGGAGATTAAAATTCAGATTTGGAGAAAGCATTGGAGTACGTCTCAGAGGCTAGCAGCAGCTCCTTTTTATCTAATGGTAGCACAGTGCATAGGATACACAGTTCAGGACTTCTCATCCCATCCTGAAAAGACAGCAAGACATACACGCTACGCAATTTAGGATGCAATGTTCGGGCACCATTTGGATAACAGCTGCTGGAAATTTTTGAACCTGTGAGACAGGTTTGGGACTCTTGCAGAAAGGCTACTGATTTTACAAACGGATTTCTCATGATAATGTCCTTTTTCTCACATGTGTGTCATCAGCTCCCATTTTCCCAGACTTGATGAGAGAGAATGGACAGATCTTCCCTTCTAGATGCTCCATCCAGCACCACTGACTTGACAAAGGACTGTAATAATTTGTTGCTGTTGTTGTACACAAAATAATACCAGAACTGTATAGGAATTTGAAAGAGAAAAGCAAGCAGCTGCACCAGAGAAAGGGGTCTTTGAGGAGGAACATGCACTCCCAGAGCTGCTGTGTACAAATGCATGTTTTTTTCCCTTGATTTCCACTTGCTTGTAGGGGTAGTGATCAGCAGTGAAGCACTGGGGAATAAGACAGTTCAGAGTTAATATTTGTAAATATATGACGTGGTTCTAGACTCGAGCAGGAGTTTGTGGCAGGAGGTAATGGCTTTCTTGTCCCACAGCCATCTTTCAGAGGAGGATACTGCAGATGTTTGTCTATGTTGTCAGTTGAGCTTCTGCTCTCATTTCAGTCGGCAGGAGCTCAGGTGTTGGTTGAGCTGGCATCAGAATCAGGCCCCTCATTTAATTTCCTTCCTATATTGATAGAAAGCCATGTCTGTGTGCACACCATAGAGCATGAATATGTTGCTGTCCCTTGAGGAAAGAGACTCATTGAATAATCCTTTTTGTTTAGTATTATTAAGTGGACCATGGCACTTATTTTGCTTGTTTTGCTGCTATTCCTTTGGGAGGAGAGAGGTGGCCTTGTTCACGCCACTGCCTTTCAACATGGTGAGCAAGATTTAAAGAAACATAAATCCACGAGAGAGGGAGAGGGTTACACGGCAGAGCTGAATAATGGGCTTTAATAGGCAAACCAAACAGTTAAATAAAAGATGCACACGGCATGCTAAAACTTAAGGAATGCATATTCAATGCAATGCATTATTAAATACAACGGTGAACATATGGGTGCCTACAATTAATGTATATAAATAGCTGATAAAATTGCTCAGTATTAGAAAGCTAGCGGCAAAAATGACCTCATATGTCAAGCAGACAAGCAGGCAGTTACCATTTTCTTTGTACACCTTACAGATGATAAATTAGTTTTATGGTCTGCATGGGGCCCTTATCACATTACAGCACCAAGTGTTTGATAAAGAAAAAAAATGCCTCAGCTAAAAATCGAAGTGAAATTTGGAGTCCCCGTGGACCTCATTTTTTTAACGTAAAGAATTTTAACCAACTTCCTTTTGGAAAGATTTATTGCTCTAAAGAGAAATGTATATCTCTATCCTATGTGCTTTTATTACAACTTCTTCTCTTCACTTCTTCTTCTTCTTCCTTTTTTTCTCCCCCTGACATTAAATATAATATAAGTCTGCTGTAACAGATTCATTATTGATTGGGGGATTTAGTGGTTACAGCAGAGGGACGGGGCAAGCAGGACTCCTGGATTCTGCTTCTGTCTTTTCTACTGACCTTAGGTGAGCTGTTTCAGCTCCCTGAGACTCAGTTTCTCCATCTCTAAAAGAGGGGGGGAGCAGTCAGTGACTGTGAGGCAACACTATTCATTGTGCCTGGAAACCCAGGAGAAAATCCAGGGACTGGGCTTGTCCTGCAGATGGTGGCGAAGAGGGACTCTGCAGTGATGACTGTACCCTGGGACACATGGTGCAGTAGCTCAGAAATTAGTTTCTCCCCTCCCGAAGTGAGAGAGATGGAAAGATCTATTTGACAAGAAATCCAGCAGTTTTGCGTCTACTAGCCCTCTATTTTTGACTTCCTGCTTTCAGCAATCTCTGCTGTGTTGACACGTGTGGTTCCTTATGGACATATTTCCCAAGTCTTATATCCCTTTTCTGGAGCTGCAAGGGTTTCTGAGGCCATGGGAAGGAGCTGGCAGGCTCTCACCTGGTGCTGGACTCAAAGGCTGGTGTGTGGGGTCAGGATCTGGCCACGCTACCTGAGTCCACTGGGAAGGCAAATGGCATCAGATATAGCAGCTTTAAGAGGGAGCAAAACAATTTCACAGCCACCCATTGGCTCCTTCTCCTCCTTCTGCATTGGAAATGCTCTTTTCAGAGGTGGTCTTCAGTAAATCTTAGTTTCCCAGCTTTAATCAGTTATTTTGCAGCTCCAAGCCCTTTAGAACAAAAGCTTTTTCTGTTTCCCAGCCCCCTGTGCCTGGAAGAGGTATTCTGAGGTAAAGACACTGAGACTGCCTCAGAGGCATCACCCAGGTTTGGATCCTGACCTGCACAGCATCAGTGATGAACCTCCAACACATTTCACTCTGGTTGTAATTTTGCCCATAAGCAACAAACATGTCCTTTTTTTCACCTGAATTGGTGTTTTATCTTTTAAGAAGATGCTCAAATGCAGAGAGTGAATGTTTTTACTGCCACGTCTGTGCACCCAGTGTGTACTTCAGTGACCACTTGTTTATGGTATATCTGACATAGAGTCAGATGAGATAGTGTCACACCACTCTAATAGGGATGAATATGGCAGGGATTATGCCAGGCAAGTAATTGGTTCCTGGATGAAACACTGAGCAGACATTTGGTTAAATGCTCTGTGACTGAATTTAGTTATGTAGGTGCATCTCTATTTGTTTGAGTCTCCCCCCACCAATGTAAATAATTAGCTACTTGTGGCATAGCTTTTTAAGACACTGCTTGCTGGGAAAACACTGCTTACATTTAATCACTTGCTGAAATCACTGAGAAGACATTAAGGTTTAAGCATGTGCTTAAAATTAAGCATAGAGTTAAGCACCTTTATGAATTAAATTAACACATTCTTGCCATGCAATGAAGTTCAAAATACCTTTGAAAGTCCCCCTATAAAAATGAGTAACACTGCATTTCCCCACCAACAAATCTCTACTAAAATGCCATACAATGAAAGAAGAATTTATAGCTGTAAACATGTCTTGCAAAGGAGGGAGGCAACCTCCAGAATTTAGCAATCACATTTGTTAAGGTTTCTCTAAAGCCTAAACTCCCAATTAACAAGAAAATCATCATCAGACAGTCAGTGAATGGCAAATTCATTCTATTCAACATCTTTTCAGAAGTGGATTTTGTGCACTTATCTCCATGAAAACGCAGCAGGAAAGTTTTCCATGAGAGTGATCCTACATCTGCCTGTTTTTAATGACTGTAATGGCAAGCAATATTCTACAATTACTTTGGCGATCTCATTTCAAGCATGCAAATCATATTATTTAAGAGCCCAGGAAAAGTCATTTATTTCTTGGAACTGCTAGCTAACTTTGGTAGGGTGAGGAAACCTTGTGCTTGGAATTAAAAGCCCTGATGTCTTGTAACCTTCCACGATGGAGTTGTAAAATTTGTCCAACAAGGTCAGACAAGAAATCCTGAAAATACGTCACAGAGAAGACTGAGAGAGAAGAGGGGGAAAAAAACCCCCACCACCCTATATTGTTCATTACCAAGTCATCTAGGTGTTCTCTTAGCTTAGGTGATGAATGAAGAGTTCATAACCGGTTCATCACATTAGACACCAATTAATAGCAAAAAACACTGCACACAATGTCATCCCAGAGAGACATCTAGGAAACATCTTTTCATTGCCAGTGTGACCATTCTGGAAATCTGATTAATATATTTTCTGGTTTTGTTGTGGACAAAGTTGATTGTTTTTAATATTCACCCTGGACTTGTTGAGTGTATATACTGTTGTAATTTTGCTACCTCATACATCATGATGCACATAATATCTTACTGTCTGTGTCCTGTTGGTACAACTGTCTGTCTTTACTGTTCTTTTTTTCATGGGATGGCAAAGACAAGGGTGTTGGACTAAAGAAGCTCGGTAGTTGGCAGTAAATTTTGATACCATAAACAAAATATAATTGCCTTAACGCAGTCTATTTTCAGCTCAGAATTTATTTGTATTTTTTTAAAATGTTTCTCTGTTTGCTTATTTGTTAATGTAACCCATGTGGAGACTCAGTGAATGGTGTGACAAGATATATAGGACAAGAAAGATGTAACAAGACGTAAGATACCATTTCACTTCAGGTTGCCAATTCTATCCAAGCCTGATAAATGCTGATAAAAAATGAGTAGCTTCTAATAATAGGTTTTTTTAAGAAATAACCCTCAGCCACTTTCTTTGCTGCTTTGTCGCAATTGTTCCCCCTCTGCTCCAGCTCCCAGTTGCTTAAGGAAGGTGTGATCAGGCCATGCAGGAGGAGAAGCCTCTTGCTGCAGTGCTTCATATCAAAGCTTTGAAGAGTTATCCCATACCCTTATCTCATAGTCACTTCACTTTACCATGGGTACAAGGGAAGAGGTTTTGTGGAAGGGTGGAAACTGATTATCAGTTTCACAAGTGACAATTGATTTAGAAATGGCTAACCAGACTACTGAGCAAGATTTCTCAAAATGGGATGAGATATATTCCTTAACAGGATGTTAAGAAAGACCCTGAGAGGGGCTTAAAAAACCATGGGGAAGGTCCTCCTCTGCCATGTGCTTTCTTGAACCTCATCCTTTCATCCTTTGCCACTAGCCTTCCTTTGGACAATTTCAGGGTGAGCAGTCCTTGGGTGGTGAGCTGTGGGAATTGTACCACGTGTGAAACCAGGTGAGTTATGTGTGTGAAAGTATTAAAACTTTGCACAGGTACCTTTTCTTCTGTGTTTGATCTGTCACTGCTCAAAATGAACAATGTTAGTTCTGTTCTCACTCACAAAGGTATTAAATCAAAATAAACCTGGGACTTTTCCACTGAAGTGTACCAGGTTGTTATACCAAATACCCATTAGCTTAACATATTTAGAATCCTAAATCTAGCCTTTGGTTGTAGATCTCCATTTACAAGATACTTTGTCGTCTTACAACTATTGAAATCAGTGGGGCTTAAGCTTTTTGATTTTTTTTATAGGTCTGAGACACTTATTGTTGAGTTATATTGCAGAGTTTTTTAGTGTCTGAGCACAAGTGATTAAAACACTACATCGCTTACAGAACTTTGGTTCTGTATTATTCATCCCCATGCTGGAGTCTTCAAGTCTACTTGTCAGTTTAGTCTTCTTAGCTTCGCTGCTGTGCTTCATTGGCGCGGTTTCAGCCAAGTGAATGACCTTGGCTTTGGTTGTATTGAGGGTTACACAGGTTTGGGGAAAAGTGCTGTTGTTTATTATGTATATAATAGTACACAGGGTTCTTCAGAAACAAATTAAGGACACAGATCTTACCCTCAAGAGTTTATGATTTGAATGGATCTATAACATGATGAATGAACACAATAGAAACAGAAGGAGGAAAGAAAAATATAGGGTCAAGCATCACTAGAAAAATCTGTGTCGTTTCATTGATGAATTACACATATATTTACTGGTTCTATTTCAAGTGTTATGGAGTGTAATTGGTATTGTATGTACATATACATGAAAGATGACCTACAGATAAGATTGCTAGAAATCAGGTGCTGCTGCTAATGCAGCAAATCTGTTATATGGGGGTGTGTGTGTGTGTATATATAATTAAATCCATAAAATCATTAAATATTCTTTTGAAAAGATTTAGTCCCCTGAGTGACTGGCATCTGGCATGCTCTCAGCAGCATATCGGACAATCTTGGATGACACTCAGTGTGACTGGCTTTTCGAGGAATGGTGATGCCAAGGTTTTAACACAAAAATTACTTCTGCCCAATGTGAATCAATAACTCTGTTCTTTCATTAGTCACTCACATTTTGAGTCCATGACACTTGGTCTGCTTGACCTTATTTATCCCACAATGGAGTTCATGGTAAAGAAAGCAATCAACAACCAAACAACATCAATAATCGCAATCCCTGTATTTACCAACCCAGAGATAAATGCCCAAAGTTATGATTTCAGCTAGTGCTGTTAATCCATAATTGGCTGTGATTATTAATTTCATAAATGATAATTCTTTAATTAACTAAACCAATTATACATTATTCTCAATTTGAAGGGCTTAGGAAATGTCTTGAAGATCCTAAGCACATCCTGGTGAGAGGGGAAATCATGCTTCTGCAAAGACTTTTTCCCCCTTCTTGGGATATTTCCATTTATGCTTTTAGTACTTCCAGGGTGCTTTTTCCAGGACAATGCCAACAAAGGGTACCAAGTACCAAGTTGTAGTGAGGAAATACAGGGTAACAGGAAAATGACTGCAGGCTACTGTTTGGTTAAGGTGGCTGGAGCATGGCAGGAAAGGGACAAGGTGTGTGAGTGTGTGAAAAAGCATGATCAGATGAGATTTTTGACTCAACAGCCAGAGCTAATTCATATAAGTGGGAAGGTGACCAATTAAAGGGATAAAAGTTTCACATGGATCGTATTTTTTTTTCTACTATTATTTTTTTCCCCAGGCTGTCAGTAATGACCCTAGGCTCAAAATAAGCCTATACTGGAGTCAGTCACTGTAGTGAGTGATAAATACACCCTGCACACATAAACTTTTGACAGAACTTTATCACATGTAATACAGCCCTCTCCCTGCCTGATGTTATTTGCTGAAATTTTCTAGATTCACCACTGCCAACTATGTAGATGAATAACTGTATATAAATCCATACTTAGAATCTGCCCATACACAATGTTTATGTTGCTGAGTGTTAAATTACACTAAGGCATTTTTACTTGTCTCTGCTGCACACAGAGGTGTGGTTGGCAGCTGTGTGGCTCTGGGCTAGCTTGAAAGTGGCTGTAAGATACAACAGACGTGTAGCCATGCTAGTTTAAAGTTTGGTGTGGGCTGTAAACCCTGCCGGAGAAGGGAAAAGGGGTGAAATAAATACTGTGACAGTAGTACCACTGAGCTCTGACATGCAGCGCTACACGGGGAGCTAAACCAAAACTAACTCAAGGTGGCTGGATGGGTTATAGTTGGGCTTTTGACTGCAGCGAAATAATTTTCATTGGGAACATATCTAAAGTAAGGAAAGATGCAGTATGAGTAAAAATATCCAGTCTGAGCAGGAGGTAGGCTTGAAGACTTTAGGGAGCAACAATTGTTGGAATGAATATACAAAATATGAATATACAAATATACAAACCAGTCCAGAAACAGAGACCTAAAGTAAGTTTTTCTGGTCTCCCATCTTTTTTGTGATTAAAAAAGACAAGAAAACTTTCTGCTTCTATCGTGTTTGCAAGTTCTCACCTCAACCTAAGGTGAGAAACCTGAGCTGCATTTCCCCAAGTATGGTGTGCTCATGTCTGTCTACCTGCCTATCTAGCTCTCCCTCTAATCGTGTAAAACCATGAAATGAACTAATAGCAGCTTTCCCAGATGAAAACAAGTGTATTATCTTTTTATATTTCCTGAAGCAGGCCAGCATTTCATCATTTCACTGTGTTCAGTTGCTATGTTAGATTGTTTAATGTAATAGAATGACATGACACTAGTACACCAGATATATCAGAATTATGAACGCTGGAAAGAGACAGTGATAAAGTGTTTCTAGATACATGCAACCCTGATAGTGCTATAAGTTTCTGCAATTGATTAAAGACATTTCCCCTGTGCCACCTCATTATTACACATCAAAGGGGAACAACAAGGGCAAGCTGGATAGCAAAAAAAAAAAAAAGAAAAATATGTTGTTGTATCCATACAGCAGAAATCCCCCAGATATGTTAAATTAATTCATATATACAAGTATAAGTAAGCATGAGAGAGGCTAAAATAAGTTTGGAAGGCAAAAAACTTTGTGTTGGTTGTCTTGTTGATTGACATATCTGGAAGAGAGATTATGGGAAAGCATCTGAGCAAGTAGGAAAATTACAAACTCAGAATTGCTGTAGAGATCAAAGAGCTTTCCAGTAGCTGCAAGAATGGCAGAGATGCTGATCATCCAAAATGACTGTTAGAGTATACCTGAGTCCTGGTGTTGGGCTGGCATCAAAAATAAGCTTCTCCAGAATTTGAAGGTCCTCAGGTATAGCATTAACATTCGCTGGCAATTAAGATCAGATTGATCTGGGATCTTTGGCACTCAGTTTATTTCCAGGTTTCTAGAAGGAAAAAAGGAAGTTCAGAAGTCCTATTCATCTTGTAAGTAGAGACACTCCAAACACTTTTTTAAAAGTACTTATTGTATTCCATTAATAGACAGTCATGAACTAAGGGTTTTACAGGTATGGGAAAGCTTTGAGCTAGTCTGAGAATGAATGACACTGTTCTGAGCTCATGCCTAATATCCCCAGACCTCAGCTGGTTGGTTTTTAATAGATATTGAGAAAATCTGTGGAAAACATGAGGATAAAATGAAGACTGATCCAATGAAATACCATAGTGTTTAACTGAGGAAGAGCAAAGAGATGCCAGACAAATTCAGGTGTGTAAGTACAAAAAAACCTGCTCAGCATGGTTCATTTTGTTGCCAGTAACATATGAGTTTCTTATGGTCCAAATTCACAAGGTATCAGAGGAGCTATAATCCTCATTGTACAGATGATGAACTATGAGGGAGAGAAGCAAAGAAACAAGATCACAGGAGGAATCTGAGCTAATTTGGGCTTCAGAGCCATGTTTTAATAGTCAGTTTATTTCCTTCCTCTGTTATGATATTATATATCCCACACTTCTTCCTCTCTGAAAGTGAATGCTTATCCATAATTAAAGAAATCTTTCAATGAAAAGCCACTGAGAAGTTTGTAAAATCTGACTGCCATTTATGCTGTTGTGAGGAAGACCTAAAAAGAGTTGATACAACTGAACACAGATCTGAGTAGTTTTGCTTGAAATTCCTACCAACTATTTGGTGGCCTTCATGGACAGAAACTGGTCTCTGCTGTCCAAGTTTCTACCATTTGGTCCTAACCGAAATGCTTGTGGACAGTCTCTGGAAGAAGACAAAAACTGAACTCACATCTGAAGGTAAACTACTTATCAGGCACTGACATTTCTGTCACCATTTCCCATCATTGAACTCACTCTTGTAGAAAGAAAAACCCATTTTACAAGTTTTTGGAGTCTCAAAACTTCTCTCCCATTTTCAAGCCATTATTTCTTTCTTAGTGTTGACTCGTTCACGTCATATGTTACAGTTGAAGTTCTTGTTCAAGCTTACAAACATCACAGCAATGGAAAGTGTTTTTAATAAAAAATCTGTATGACTTGTCTTAATGACACATCCTTCCTCTCCAGGGCAAGTGTGGGAAGACACCTAGGTAAAAGATCGAGCTAAGAAAGACCCTAGAGTCTATATCAGACTGCACTGTCAAAAGAACTTCCATGTACTCCTATATATATATATATATAGGCTTAGAAAATATGATATTAATACTACTGAATGTCCTTCATTATAAGGCAGGACAAGAACACTTTGTTCGTGACTCATGCTCAATAAAGACAGGTCATTCCAAGTGCCAACTCAAGAAAATGATTTTCCCAATCATAATCGGATAAGCCCTGAGAAATAAGGGTAGATTCATAGAGTGTTTGCAGAAATAGCCAATGGGGAGCCTCCTATCTATTGGTAGGACTGTTGTTGACGTCAGTGAGAGCATGATAGAGCCCAGGATGCAGCAGACAGGGCATTAAGGATACACAAATATCAAAAAAAATACCACAGGCATTTTGCTCTTCAGCATTAATAACAAATGTCAACAGTCAAGTGCTGCTTCTTCAGTATGAAGCTGTGATATCCAGCCAGTGGGTAATCTCTCAAGACTTCCCAGCAGCCATTTATAGCTTTCTGATAAGGCAGAGGATTCAGTTTGTTAGCTTGCCCCAGCTTCTCTTTATTGAAAACAGCAGTTTTACTTGTGGAAGCAAAAGTATGGGTAGAGGTCAATTGCTGATTTCATAGCAAGGTATATACAGAGACTGGGATACCAATGAGGGATTAGGAGCACTTTGCTTTGGTTGTCATCTTTGTGATATACTCTTTATGACAACTGAAAATATATTCACACAGATACTTAGCCATCATGTAATCTGCATCTGAATTATTCCTGTGCCATTAGAACCTCGGATTATCAGACTTTGGATGAGATATTGGCCTAAGGAAAAGACCCTACCAGGGTACATAGCAGAGTTTTGGTGCTTAGCTTTGTCAGAGACAGCTGTCCACCGCGGGCCAAACCATTGCCTTGTTCAGCATAAGACCATCAGTTTTAAATCCTCTTCTAGAAGTACGTTCTTCAGTCTGGCTTTCAGGTACATGAAAAAACAAAGATCGGAAGAAACACCAGCATTGCAGAGATGTCAGAAGGGGTATGTGGCCACACATGAGCTGATATGGTTCACCTTTCACAGTGTTTCAGTTCCATCCCAATCTTTGCTGGTAGTTTCAGTTATGCTGTAGAGTTTTGTATGGAGATGTCTGAAGTGTAAGTGTGTTTTTCTTTCAGCTGGTGATGATGTGGGAGTGTTAGCTTGCTAAAAGGAGAGTCTCAGACAGTGGAAATATTTCAAGTTACAGTAGAAAGATTTTCCAGAGCTTTTCTGGCTAGAGCTCAGCTTCTCAGAAGTGCTAGGGAGCCCAAGTACCACTGATTACTCAAAGCTTTGTGAAATCTGAAGAAGTCCTTCTGAAAATTTGGGTCTCATTGTCACTTTGCCTAAATTCACCATTTATGAAGCAGGATAATGATGCTGTGAAAATAAACACAATAAAGACTGTGACAAGCTCAGTGCTGTAGAAATAGAGACCCTCTAAATACCTCTGAGAGAATTCCATGTCCAGTGCCTTAACCATCAATTGAGGCCTGAGTTAACTACCCTTCTGTCCTGTTTTGAAGTCTGGCAATTTCACTTCATGAAGCTAGACTCTTGGCAGGCCCACAGAGATTTTTCTTTCACTTTCTGGTGCTGTTTTATTCTAAGAATTGTTTGCACTTCAGGAACAGGAGGATGAATTGGTCTCTATGGAGCGTTGATGCCATTTCAGACTGAATAGGCTGGGGCACAGCTAACCCACATGACAGAATAAAATACAAAGAAGGCTTTATTAGTGTTCCTCTCTTCTTTTAACCTTTTAAATTCCTCTTTATGAAGAACCCATTGTCTGCTCTTCAAAATTAAATCAGAGATGAGGAGAGGCCAGTGTAAATTCTAACAGGTAGAAGAGTCACAAAGCGACTAGTCTTAGCTATGCAAACTTTATTCATACTGGGACTTGGCAATTCACTTTTGCTCTTCAGCTTACTGCTTATAAGGTTCAGCAACAGAGCCCTGTCTTTATACATATGGGTATGGGTGATGGCAGAACTCTTGTTTGTGCTATACTCTTGCAGGCCCCTTCCTATGGTATCGCATGCAGATGAATGACATTTTGCATTCATAGCTCATTTTAGTTTTACCAGTTTTATTTCCTGGGTTGTCTTCCCAGCCCTCATATTTGTGAAAGTCAGTTCTTGAATCTCTGGCAATGCAAAATGCCCATTCTTCCTTGTTATCTTAAAAAATGCCCATATTTCTGGCTTTCGCAACACGTTCATCTTTGTGCCTCAGGCTTCTTACCACTGAAGTTTCAGAGAACCAGGCACGTCCTGTCTGGAGAGGAAAAGACTAAAGGGAGTCATGATGAATGTCCATAAACACATAAAGGCATGTCCCTGAAAAAGGAGAGGAACCAATTATCCTCATTAGTCAGTGAGAACAAAAAAAAGGAGTGATAGGTTCTGGATGAAGCACTGAATATTTAGGTTGACTGTTATGGAAAACTTCATAACTATTAGTACATTTAAGGCAATGAAGCAAGTCACCCAAGGGAGGTAGTCAGATCACCTTCACTGGAGATAGTCAAGGGAAGGTTTGACACTCATCCATCAGAGAAGAGTTAGAGATAATTAAATCAGTCTTGCCCCAGGCAAAAGGATGGACTAGATAATTCACTAGTGCTCCTGTTCAACCCAGCAGATTCTATATTTTTCCTTCTTAATTGGAAAGAGGGGGGTGTGTGTGTAAGAAACTGGTATACATACGTGTGTGTGTGTGTGTACCTCAATTCCTATCAATCTGTTTTACGCATGGAATGGCTGAATAATCTGTATTAGGAAGTGATATTTCTTTCTGTGGCCTTATTCTCCCTGTTTTGAAAGGTTAACTCTAAGTCACCTCAGCAGTTTTTCAGGTGCCTGTTTGCAGCGTTGTGAAGAGGACCAGGCACTAGTGGCTGCGAGTCTTAATTTTTCCACTTGATTGGATTTCTTTTGCTAAAATTTAGCCCTTAAAATACACATCTAGACAAGAAGAGTTGTCTCCTCTCCTGCCTTGACCACTCAGTGCTACCTGCAGACTAGACAAGCACCTGCAGAAGGCGCTTTTATCCCATCCCTAGGACTGGTTAAAAATTAATGTATCTCTGGAATTGCCTGCCTCTATCCACTGGTTTTATAGGGAACCCAAGCATCTCTTACATTATTAGATATCTAAAGACTAGACTAGACATCTAAAATGAAGCATCGTGACTCTTGCCCTTTGCAGTCCTGCACAGTCTGTTTTCCCATGCCTTTTTTTCCCTGGCGATAAAGCAGGGTAATGGCAATGGCAAGGTACCTAGTGTGCTGTGTATGTTGCCTATTACAATTATCATGATTGTCTCAGTGTTACTTTGTGCTTCTCCATCTGTTTGCAGCCTCCATCTGTTGTCTTTCCTCTTACAGTCAGGTAAGTCTAAAGATTTAGGTAAACATAAGAGTTAGCTTGTAAATTGTCTGTGGCAACAACTACCTATTTCTGTTCTGGATTTGCATCACCTACTGCAGTAAGACTATGATGTTTGACTGTGGCCTACATATGCTACAGCAATGCAAGTGATAATAGCAATAACAGTAGAGTTCCTTGATCTTGTGGTCCATGTTCCAAGAAATGTTGCTATGACATAAATCGTATACTATCTCATTTTGATTGCTGATAATCACAGGGCATTACAAGGACATCTTGGAGAGTATGTTTACAAAGGGCTTTGAAATCTGTTGGATGAGCAAAGAATAACTTTGATATTCATACACTGGACAAATCCTGGGCAGTGGTAAGCACCATCACTTTCTTTGGCAGCTCAGATTAAGCACCCCTTATCACAGCTGAGATTGAAATGCAAGAGTTAATTCCTTTGTTAAATGTGCAAGCTGAGAATAATGCTGCTTGAAGAGTCTGCTCTGAAAGGCAATTAAAACTTTGCACAGTGGAACTTTACGGACAACACGGGAAGGAGACTGCCACCTCCTTTACCTTGATCTTTACAACTGTAATAATACCTACCACACTGGGAGAGCTGTGCAGTCTTTGAAAGCAAGGGCACTTTTTCAGTGTGTGTGCAGGCAGCAAGCAAGAACATTGTCTGGTCTCACAGAGAGACCAAATGCAAACTGATTGTACCCAATAAATCAGATTTGAATGGGGTCAGCAGCAAATGGACAGATGGAGAAAGATTTTCTGCCCTTCCATCCACTTAGCATTACCCAGTGTGTCACTAACACCCTCCCTCTAGGGCAGCAACCTTCCCAAATTCTCTGATGTTCCAAGGCCACTGTAACACTGTAGATAAGGTAATTAAAGCATTTCTCTTAGCCAGTGATGTTCCTTACTTCATGACATGCTTTTACGGTTACGTCCAACTGCTAGAGCTGAGCATAGACCTGGTTTAGCTGAGTAACGGTAATGTGTGAAGATGCTGGTTCTTTATTTTTATTCTAAAGTATCCTCAGGGTATGTTATGGAATGACAAAGCTCATCCAAACTTACGACACTGAGTGAAAACCTTTATTCTTCACAGCTTGCAAGAATAGAATAGAATAGAATAAAATAGACTATTTTAGTTGGAAGGCACCTAGAACGGTCATCTAGTCCAACTGCCTAGAAGTCATGGCAAGATATATTGGAGCCAACACAACCATGTTTCAACTCCTCCCATGACCTGTTGGTGTCACAGATGTTCCTAGCTGCTGCTCCATCCAGCAGCATTTTACAAAAACACACAAGAAACCTTTATGTCAGCATATCCCTGCATCTGGTCTCTCCCATTGGCTTCCAAAGTAAAACAAGACCAGCCATCTCTCTCCCCAACACACATACAAGTGGGAGCAAAGACAGCATCTTTGTAAAACGGCATTTCAGGCTACAGCAATAGGTTGAAATGTGGTCCTCCAACCTGTGCAAAGCACAGGTTACCCAGGGTCTCTAGCAGACTGCTGTCCTCTTTGGATTAGACACACTGCATTACTCACTTGCAGGTTATATACTTCCCATGTGCAGAAGAATCTGATCCCAAGTCTGTAAGATGAGCTATTGGATGTACCATAACAGGAATCAATGCTAAATGAGTGACAAGTTTAAGAAATTGTTAGTATCCATCCTCTGATTCTGATTTTCCAAGCTATTTCATTTTTATGATAATATGGTCTTTCAGTGATAGGCAAAAAAAAGCCCCCAAAGCCCTGGTGCTAACTATACTAGGTAAAATGGAGACTGTTAATTTGCCTAGTTAGGAAAACAGAACATAACTTTTATTTTATTGGGGCTATCGTCTTGCAAATACTTAAGCATGTGCTTAACTTTAAACCTGTGGGGCCTTTTTGAAGACGATGGAGCTATTTACATCCTTCAGCACATTGCTTAGTCTTCATAGGATTAGCGCTGACATTAGCAGCCTTAACTTCCTGACAGTGTAGTTTCCTAGTTTTGCATAACAATAATGGTAAGTTTCTGACTGATGTGATTTACACAATCCATCATTTGCTTTTGTCTGTGAAGCTATAAATCAATGTGTACTTTTTTTTCGACACTGATCTTCAGTCTGGTTCTCTGGGTTGTAACTGTGATTATTCCTGTTCCCTCTGTTTTCCCTCCAGGTATTCTTGGGTGGCTTCCACCAGCAAAACACTTCTCATCTAATTGGGACAATGAACTTTATCTTTTTTTATCCCCTGCCAAACTTTCTTTAATGATCTTTCTTATAGTTAGAGACTGCAATTTCCTTTAATTACTTGAAACCATCTAAAATAAACAATTTTTAAACCAACAGAACCAAGAGCCATTTGTTTTGCTGGTGCCCCTCTCCCCATTATCCTTCCATTCTTATTGTTAATAGTACTAAGATTAAACTTCATCCTACAGGCAGCGACATATTCTCCTGTTTAATTTTAATTTTTCATATCCCCCTCCCCCCATTTTGGCTGGCAGTCCCCCCAGGTTACACATTACATCAAAGTATACATCATTTGCTCTTACTTCTTTCTGTGTGCTGCCTCTAGGCTAGGAAATTTGCAGAATGTTGCTGTTGCTGCTGAGAACTAGCCATTTTCCTTTAGTCAAAAGTTTTTAAACTTGAAAATGTCAATACAGATATAAGTCATAAGATCAACTCATAAATATTCACAGGCTGCTTCTTTCATTTTGTTTTCTTTCTCTCCCCAAGTCACAGTGTTATCCAGCATAGCCCTTTACTGGATACTTTGCACATATTCCTGAGTAGTCTTTCTCTCATTAGTGCTTAAAGAAGTACCAAGAGTTAAATTTTTCATTAGCAATTCTTGTGCAGTGTAATATTGTGCATGTATCAGGTACACAGAGATATTTCCCTTATGGAAAAATCCTATTGGGCTTCATAGAAAATTACAAACTTTCTCATATAATTTTTTAAACCACCTTGTAAAATCAAACATACAATGAAATATACTGCTATAAGATGGTTCAAAGAAACCTGTGGAGAAGAAATAACTCTCTAAGAAATTCTGTAGGTTTTTGGAGTAATTTCTATAACCGTATCAAGTTTCTTTAGAGCTCTACCAGTTCCACCCCTCTGCATGTCTGTAGGATCCTTTGAAAAGGGCACAGAAATAGGGCCAAAAGCCTACTCTACCATTTCTCTCTATGGATTTATATAAAATAAGGTTTTCCTGCTGCCTCCAGTCCCCCAATGGCTTGCTGAAAACTCACCATTGCTCTCCAGGTAGTTCTTTTGTTTAGCAAATTTGCTTAAAACAAATCATATCTGCTTCTTGCACACCCAGCTGGTCCATCCTTCAGTAGTGGAAGTCACCACAGATCCGCCGAATTACAGAGATCTACCAACAGAGTTTTGACCCCTCGGCATTTGTTTCCAGTGACCTCATACATCTGGAGTCTCAAGTCCCAGACTTCACCATGGGAGCACTCCCATGCTTAAACCCATGGTGCACAAGGATATATCAAGCTGAATCAGAACTGGAGCAGATGAAGGTCAACAGTGGAAGGATTAGATCCCCAACTATGTGAAGAAGAACCAAAAGTTTTAACACATTTTATCACAAACAGCTGATTCCGAGTTACTTACAGCCTATCTGCATAAAGCATTGCAATGAACAACAGAACAGCAACACAGGCAAATGGACTAGATGACATCACACCATCTCTTTTTAAGTTATTCTTATTGTTACATGATTAAGAGGAATCATTCACATGTTTAAGAGCAAATGTGTGGTGGTATTGGATGTTAGAGAGGAGTGAAGTCCATTCTGACATCTGCTTTATGATTATCTTACGTCTCAGTTTACCCAAGGGATGTTTCTATGCAATTTTGTAAATATCTATGGCTGGAACTTTAAAATTAAAAAGCTAAGGCTGAACTCCAAGTATCTGCTTTGCATGAGATGAGCATGAGAATTCTTGTGATCCTGTCTGAGGCAAAAAGCAAATAGCACATTTATTGTTAATAATTGGTATATATTTCTGAGTAAAAAAAAATGGTGTGATCTTACCAGCTGGTTGATTTAATATAAATATTCAAACACAGAAACAGTTTATTAAGCAGATTGGAAATCATCAACTTCATTATTGTAATAGAGCAAATACGGTATCTTGATTTTCAATAAATGGAACAATCTAACGTATGCCGAGTCACTTGCTGTCTGTTACTATATTCTATTAAAAAGAAAATAATGATTCTAACAGAATGTTGCGTAGCCACTCCAGGAATTAATATAATTAGTGCAGCAACCACAAGACAGAATATAAATATTCTATTGAATTATCAATTAAAACCCCATAGCAATAAAGGTAAAGTACATCAAATAAGTGAACAGAAATTATAGACTATTTCCCAAATTCTTGTATTAGTCTTCATCTTGAGGCTGGAATGAAAATTCTTGAGAGTAACAAGTATATAATTACTTGACATTTTTCTTCTTCAAGTCATCGTAGGAAAACAAATTACATGATGTAAGTGCAGTTCTTTGGATTCGTAAACTAGTGGCATAATGAAGAAAACATTGTGTAGTTATTATGCATTGAGCTTTCATTGATGTTAATTTTTGCTCAAAAGATTGAGGCATAGATCATTTTTCAGTTTCTAATATGAGTCTGCTGAAGTTTCATTTCCATCAGATGCCGTTTGTGCCTGTTGTAGGAAGAGAAGTTTAGGTCATTTGCCTGGTTTGGCTGGGTTTTCCTCTTCTGGCAGCCACCTACAGCAAAATGTCATCCCTGCAAAACTCAGCTTCTTCTACAAGCCAGTTATGGTAATTAGCTGCAAGCATCATAAAGGTGAAATAATATCACAAGAGGCAGAGGTATTCTTTAGGGTCATATGTAGGGATGAGAAGAAGAAATTGAGAAAGGAATAATATATCAGAGAGAAAAATTCCTAATCTGTTAGACCCTGGGATCATATTCACATGTAATTTTAAACTGGATATTCAAATAGATGGGGATGATTCTATTGGTAGGTACTGGGCAGTACAAACTAATAAGGGTTTCCATTTCTAGTTCCTCTCATATTCTCCCATGTATTGAAGATACTCTGGTTTCATGCATTATAATATTTCTTGGCTCCATGTTCTAACCAAAAAGGTAACAGTACAGCACCCACCACATGGCAGTCCTTTTCAGGAAGGTTTGACTGCTGTTGTAGCAGAAAAAAAAAAAGCAGAAAAAAAAGATACAACTTTGCTATTTCTCCAGAGTATCCAGGTAAAAAAAAAAAAAAAGAAGAAAAAATGCAAATAAAGGGCAAAACATTGAAGCGCCATCCAATGGAAATAACACTAAGTTGTAGAAAACCTAGATACTTTTCTGGTTCAATCTTTAATATAACCTGCCTTGGGAAAATAATTTTCATTTATGCACTTCCATTTCCTTTTGTATACCTTCTCTTTCCAATCTAGTTTGATAGCAGGGATTTTCTAGCTACATAAAAGTACTAACCAAGTGAGTCAAAGTGTGT